>NC_031986.2:24288122-24596560 GCF_001858045.2 Oreochromis niloticus
GAGCTCTCAGACTCAGAGTTAACAGTCTTAAAGTCTTCAACTCCAGAATTCATTGTCCCAGACTTAATGTGTGTTAACCTGGTCACATGAACAACAATCAAACTGCTGCTAGTAGAAAGATTATTTAGGGGTACATTATCAGTTTCTAGATCTGTTCAACACACAGTGTTATCCCTTATGTCTCAAACACCCAAAGTACACTGAACACGAGTTTCTGTCTCAGAAACATTGGTTTCCTTAGGTGCGGCTAAGTAAGCAACACTTGAAACAGTCTTTGATTTCACTAAATCATTAACATGGTTCCCAATTTCCTTATATACTCCCTCTGAACAGTTAGACACTGCCCTTTCATCATTACTACATGACACTGACTGGGTTTCAGTTTTACATGGCATTTGTACGGCCACATGACAAGCTTTCACACCATAATTCCTGGAAACTTCACTTAGCTGTTCATGCTCTGTGTTGATCACATTTCTTGCAGAATGAATGCCCACAGAATCATCGTCAGTGATGGAGTGGTCACTAGCACAGGTAACACTTGGGAAAGCAAAACAGTCATGTTAAGACAAACGCCAACCCATGTAGGACATCCTGTGCTACTTAATTACAGCATCTCTGCTTGTAGCATTACTATTAGCCGTCCCATTTACAGTCTCTTCACTTTTGACTAGAAAAACAGATATTCCCTCAGTTGATGTGGATGCTGCCTCTTCCTTGAAGGCGACGCAGAGACTGAAGTGTTGGTTGCAGGGGAATTGAGAGGCGGCAGGCCCTGGCAGCTCCGTGGCCCCCAAGAGCCAGGCATGTTCCCCGAAAAATCTGCTCATAGCTGAGGGTCAGCCAGGGCTTCCATCAGAGCTTCTCCTCCAGCTCCGCGAGGACGACCTGCTCCTGTTGAGCTAAGTCCAGAACAGTGATCTCCGAGGACACTTCCTCAGAACCACAAAGCACTGCAGACACAGACTCGGAGACAGCTTCGGCCAGCAGTTCAGACCCTGGCAACTGCTTCGATGATGTCCCGGGCTGTGTTGATATGCATCGGCAACGAGGGCGCAGCTTCTTCCTAGAAGAGGCCGTGAATGAAGCATGGCTAGCTGTGGTGTCCGGCTCCTCATCCTGTGACCACATCCTCGCCAGAAATGAGGCTGGAGATGAGAAGTCCGAATCAGACGGTGAGGGTGAGCGGCTAATCCATAACGGCGAAGTGGAAACTGGTGAGCTAAGGGGCGGTGACGGTGCTGGAGGGAGGGGCGCCGTGGCAAACCTCACCGCTGCCACGTGAACCGCCTTGGGCTCACGAGGCAGCGGCAGTGAAGCCAATTTGCAGGGTTGCGGCTGCTGTTGTAGCAACACGGTGTGGACAAATTTCTTTAAATCCTCCGGAAATTCCTCCCAGTAAGCCAGGTAGGCAGACACAATCTGGTTCAGCTTAACTCGAACTGACTCCTTCTCCTTCTCTTGTCTGCATGCAGACAAGATAATCCACTGCCCGTGGAGCATGGTCAAATGAGCGGTGAACTCCCAGGAGTCCTCACAGATGTCCCCTGGGTACGACATGGTCAGGTCGTACTGTAACGGCGGTGTACGCCGGTGTGTTTGTTGAACAGACCCAGAAGCAGACACCAAAGAGAGGAGTTGCGGGTGAACAAAAGGCGAGCCTTTATTTGGCCGGTGGCAGGAGTTAAACATGAAAAATTAAATAAACTAAGAAACACTGTGAAACACTATGGGTAAGACATGCCTTCCCCCTCCCTTCTTTCTTTATCCAGGCTTGAGGTCGGCACTAGGAGGGGACTAGCTTGTGACCCTCTTGTGGCTGCATTTGTCCCAAGTAGAGAAAAATATGTGTAGACCAGTCTGTAGACTGAACTTTTTGCTCACAGGGATTACATACACCAACCTTATGAAACTGAACATTCACAAGGTGAATAAGAGATATGTGACAGGAAAGAAGAGAAAACACAATTAAAAGTGAATTTGAAATAAAATCATTTTCTTTTCTTTCTCACTCAGGGTGCTGACATGTCTGCTGCCAGCTGTCTTCTATCTGAAGATCAGTTTCTGTGCTCCATCTGTTGGGATGTCTTCACTGATCCAGTCTCCACACCATGTGGACACAACTTCTGCAAAAACTGCATCAGTCAACACTGGGATATCAGTGAGAAGTGTCAGTGTCCCATGTGTAAAAATGTGTTCTACACAAAAACTGAACTGCAAATCAACACTTTCATCTCTGACATGGTTTCTCAGTTCAGACTTGAAACTCAGCAGAAATCCACCACCAGCAGTTCAGAGCAACAAGCTGCCAAACCAGGAGAAGTTCCCTGTGACATCTGCACTGGAATCAAAATGAAGGCCCTGAAGTCCTGCCTGGTGTGTCTGGCCTCCTACTGTCAGACTCACCTGGAGTCTCATCTGACAATGAAAGGTCTGAAAAGACATCAGCTGATCGATCCTGAGGAGAACCTGGAAGGCAGGATGTGTATGAAGCATGATAAACCTCTGGAGCTGTTCTGTAAGACCGATCAGACATGTGTCTGCATGCTCTGCTCTGTCATAGACCACAGGACTCATGAGTCTGTTCCTCTGAGAGAAGAATATGAAGTAAAGAAGGCAGACCTGTGGAAGACTGAGGCTGAAATTCAACAAATGATCACAAACAGACTACTGAAGATTCGAAAGATCAAAAAGTCAGTGAAAATGAGTAAAGATGCTGTTGACAGAGAGAAAGCAAAAGGTGTTCGGGTCTTTACTGCTCTGAGCAAGAGTCTCAGGAGACGTCTGAGCAAGCTCATAAAGGAGATTGAAGACAAACAGGAAACAACAGAGAAACAGGCTGAAGGTTTCATCAAAGATCTGGAACAGGAAATCTCTGAGCTGATGAAGAGAAGCTCTGAGGTGGAACAGCTCTCATGCTTTAAAGATCACCTCCACCTCCTCCAAAGCTTCTCCTCTCTGAAAGCTGCTCCAACCACCAAGGACTGCACAGAGGTCAGTATCCATCCACCATCATATGAGGGGACTGTGGTGAGAGTTGTGGATCAGCTGAAGGAGACACTCAGTAAAGACATGAAGAAGCTTTTTGAGGCTGAGCTGAAGAGGGTCCAGCAGTATGCAGTGGATGTGACTCTTGATCCTGATACAGCACATCCTAAACTCATCCTGTCTGATGATGGAAAACAAGTACACTGTGGTGATAAGAAGAAGAAATGTCCAGACAACCCAGAGAGATTTTCTAAAGAGATTGTTGTTTCAGGAAAGCAGAGTGTCTCTTCAGGCAGATTTTACTTTGAAGTTCTGGTTAAAGGAAAGACCGAATGGGCTTTAGGAGTGGTCAGAGAGTCAGTCAACAGGAAGAAAAAAATCACACCGAGTCCTGAGAAAGGTTACTGGACTATAGGAGCATATGAAAACATTTGTGCAGCTTTTGAGGATCCTGAAGTCCGTCTCCCGCTTCAGTCTGGTTCTGAGAAGGTGGGGGTGTTTGTGGATTATGAGGAAGGTCTGGTCTCCTTTTATGATGTAGATCATGCAGCTCTTATCTACTCCTTTACTGGCTGCTCCTTCACTGAGAAACTCTACCCATTCTTCTGTCCTGGTGTTAATGATGATGATAACTCTGCACCTCTGATCATCTTTCCTGTCAATCAGTCAGTCCGATCTTTCTCCATGAGGAAATCGGATCACAATCAGGTTAATCTCATCATTTAAGCCAACATAGAGAAGAAGTCCTAAAAATAGAACTGAGCAAACTTCACCTGCTGATGGAGACCAGGTTATATGGTTAGACTTTACAGAACAAGCTAATAAGCTGACCTGTATTTTTTTTAACTGCTTACACTGTTTACCCAAGAAGTCCAATCTGTCTCTCTCTCAAACTCTCCTTTTCTCTTCCTTCAGTGTTTAAAGACAAATATCCTGATTGTTAATTTTTGCTTAAATCACCTGCAGTACTTAGAAACGTGCAGACATAAATTTAAAAGAAGTTATGGGGCCAGCTGCAGACACGATAACTGGCACCTGATATCAGTCATGACCACTTCTTAGCAGTTCCTGCAATACAAGCAGCTTCTCTCCACTAGTTGTAACCAGTCAAATAGATGCACGTTCTCATATAAAACTCTGTGAAGTGCTAAGAAACGTTACTCTCTTTTGGGAAGTTGGCCGCAACTGATTGCTCACAGAGTGTAGCTTCCTGAACACAAGGGGGTCCATGTACATGTTCATATCTGATCACCCAACTTTTTATGTGACATTTATAAGAACAAGATTTCTTTTTATGCAGCACTGTTTAGGCTCAAATCAAGGTTGACGTTTGAATTCTTGTAGTGACATGAAATAATTTCCCTTGAAGTCAAAGTAACCAAAAGGGGGCTGGTGACACAGGACACCTGTTAAAGGCTTGCTGTTGCCAGCCTGTGGAGCAGGAGCCACCTCCTCAAGGCCAGAACCGGCTGACTCTCCGGACCCTTCTGTGGTCGCTCCACCGGATTGGTTGGCCAAGCTGATGGGTGTTTCTCAGCCTGTGGCACAGCAACATCAAGGCTCACTGGCTGGTGGCAGCGGACCCACTGCTGCGTTCCTGCTGGGAGCCCCCCACAAACCACTTAAAGACAATCAGATTCAGAAGCCCTTCCACTTTGTGTGACTGTAGCCATCTGCCACTGCATCACTCAACCACCTGGCGTATGTAATGTGGTTATCCTCCAAGCCCATTCAGCCCTCCTTGAAGCGTCAGTATTAGTCCTTGGGCACAAAGTCCGGGTGGTCCGTTATCGCCCGGTTGACGTCCTCAAGATGGGCCATCACCACTTTGGGCAGGTTGAGGTCGGTTGCCTGGGCTAGCCCCAACAGCAGAAGCATCCATCTGGTGAAGCATCATCACCACTGTAGCTGGGTGAAGCAGCTTATCTGGTGCTCAGCCTGGTCCCATAGCCAGTTGAACTGATCTTGATGCACCACCCCCAGCTCCCGGAGCATGGCGGCTAGCTCCACCAGCATCGTAGCCAGAACTTCTACCGGCTGCACTGGTCGCGGATCTGTCATCCTACAACTGAGTTTTAGGCACCATTGTGACACAAAGTCCCCGACACATACACATTGTTACAGGGCTGATGACATTTATTTACAGCATTCTCTTGTTCAGGTTGCTTTGTGCAGCTTTCTAGCTGACTTATTTCTGGCACAGCCCTCCCTTCGGTCGCAGCTGGCTACTGAAATAGCAAGTGCAAGATTAACCAAACAGCCCTGGTTGCTCTGCCAGCCTCCTGGCACTGCGCTGAGTCCACTGCACCATCCGTCTGTCCACACTCCCACCACAAAGCTGATAGAACTATGAAAATGCTTGAAAATTGTCTTACTGATGGTCAGCAGAGAAAGCTCCACGGCGTGGCATTCTGTAATTCATCCAATATTTCGATAAAATTGATCGCTATTCCTTTTAGAGTGAAAATGTTTGGAAAGATTTTGATATTTCTAGATCTCAAAGAGCAGTCTGAATCACGATGACATAAAAATACTGTAGTTTTAAACTGTAATGAACATCTAATGGCAGCACACTAAGATGTGTAAAAACTAAGATATACTGTTCATCTGATGATATCTCGGGTTGTCCTTCATCTGTTTTGTGACATGACTGATCTTTAAGACTTTCTACTATTTCAAGGAAGATAAATAAAGGCGTGTCTTTTACTTTGGGCTCCTGGTTTCAGCTTTTTAAAAATCTTGGTTTTGGCTCAGGTGAACATTTCCAGATTGAACTTGTTGACTGGCTGTTTGTAGCCTGTGAGCTAAAAAAGATTTGACACTTCGGCTTAAAACGGTTTCCTGTCATCTGCAGACTGAGGGATCTTCCAGGGATGGTGATGCTGTTTTCAAGAGATATGATTTTTCAATAGGCACTGCTTTCTGGTCCGGAGCAGTTCAATGTTCCGACACATTGAAGGACCTGTCGGGTCACAAATTTTGAAGCCAATACGATAACCTTATCCCACCAACGCTATGGAGGTCCAGGTTTCAGATCCAATTAAAATCAAATCACTCATAATGATTCTCTGGAAAAGAGTAGAATTCTTAGAACAGAGTTTATTAAACATTGTCATATGAACAGCAGAACAGTGCATTTAAAAGCAGAAATAACACATAAAAAGCAAGCAAATGAAAAGTGAAGCAACCCCGGGGTGTAGAGCCTTAAAACACAAAAAGAAAACACACACAAAAGACAGACAGGAAAGAAGCAGCAGAGAAAAGCTACTCAATGCATATCAGACTCGTGTTATATAGGGATAGTGACCCCCCCCCCTCCCATTGTTGGGTACCCTTTCATACTTTGTTTTTCTTTTCATCTTCCACTTATGATATACACAACCCTACACCATAACTTCTTGCAAACCAGCATTTCATCCATCATTGCATTGGGTCCTTTCAAGGGCGTAGATTTGGCATGGACGGAAGAGACATGTCCCCACCAATATCCAGCGATTATTGAATTGTCCCCACCAATAATTTGATCTCTTCGAGTAAAGAAAAACAAACCCGATTATAAGAAAAAACAAAACAATCTGTCAACGTCTCATTCACCCAGCGGTGCAGAAAGAGTTAAATTACGTTCTCTACTGGAGTCCTACCTCATGTGACAAATATGGCCAATGTGATTGGCTGTGCCTTTCAGGGAGCTCTGTTTAGTTTTAGCAGCGGCAAGCCTGCGCTGCGAGGACCTGCAAGGAGGAGAGGATGGCAGCAAAAAGGAAGAACCTGGATATAAGAAAGAAACCTGTAAGTCACTTAAAGTCAAGTTCACTCATAAAATGTGTCCGTCATAATAACGTTACAGGCTATGCTAGGCTTTGTCCCACATCAGTCTAAAATTGTATGTAACCATGAATAACGTGTTTTGGAAACTAACTGCACAACAGGCAGCAGTTATTTCAATCTCCCAGAGTAGCATTTCTAATTTTGATTGAAACTGTCAGAGAAAACGGAGCCTCGAGCAAGCCAGGATATTATTTTACAGAGGCTGTACCATGTCCACCAGGGGAGACTGGACAGTATAGATGTAAAACAAATATGCCAGCAGTTTGTCTCAGTTAACAAGAGGAGAAGGCATGTGTTTGGCTCCTTCACATAGTGGACATTGAGTTGTTGTGTGGGGCACCAGTAGTCCATGTCTGTTGCTGTAACAGTAGTTCATGTTTAGAATAAAACATCCCAGCTCACTGAGTTGATCGGGGCAACAGTGTGCCTAAAATGTTGCATAATTTTGCTGAGAGATCTTTTACTTTGTGGTAATCTTAGATGAGTAGTTTTATGGACAAAAACCAGCAGGTCATTCAGTGTTCCTTTAGTGCTAATGTATAAGAGATGTTGGTGTACTATAACTGAAGGAATGTTGTTAAGTCCTTAAAGTCATATTCTTTATTGTCATGACTGTATTTGAAGCTATTTTTATTTTTGTATGATACCTGATTTATATGGAATATGGCTGAAGTAAACTAAAGTCTAAAATACTTAGTCATTTGTTTAATAGTAATTTAACATTATATAATTCACATATAAAACTATGAATTGTAATTTTAAATGGTTTAAAAGCATGTAGAATAGCATATGTAGGCAAGTATATTTCTCCTTTTTTATCAAGAAGCAAAGACAAAAAGGAAAAACAAAGAAACAGGGCAGAGTTCAGTGGTTGAATCATCCGTCCCCACTAATGCCAAAACCAAATCTACGCCCTTGGGTCCTTTTGTCAGTTTTATGGCCAAAGTGAGTCTAAAAGTCTGCAGAAAGGCAGTTAATCAGTTAATCCATTCATCAATTTTGTTGGGTGTGCATGCCAGACATAAAGTGCTATCCATGCTGAGTAAGGGTTTACTTCTTCGCCTTCTGGTGTTTGAGGTGAGAACCAGAGTCCCAGGTGCATGCCCTGCAAAGGCCAGGTTTATTTACTCACAGAGATATTGAAAGGGCTGTACTTCTGCTTTACAGTCATTTAAAGAGTTGCCTGCTTTGGCTTTACAGTCATTCACAGAGCTGTATGCTTTTGTCTTGCAGCCGTTTAAGGGGCCGTACGCTTTTATCTTACAGCCCCAGAAAGGGCCACAGGCCTTTGCTTTACAGCCTTTACAGGGTCCTATGTGCATACTTTAGCAGTGCCAAGCTGAATTAACCTTTTGTTGGACCAGTCACAGTTGGCCATAACACTATCAAAGGTTTCTTACTGATCCTCATTGTTACAATTTTAAACAGTATTAATCAGCATGTGTTCAGAGAACAAATAGCAAAACATTTTAATTAATATAATGGTAGATATATTTAACCTAAATAAATGGGTCATGTGACTTGAGCATGCAAGTTAAATGCTTAACACAGTGACTCCACTATAAACACTTTATTGTGAGTATGCACAGTATATATGAGTATATATGATTACACACATTTTATGAGAGTAACTATGATTACATGTCTAGTGTATAGAGATATATATGTCATAATAAAATCCACAACAGACCAGAGCAAAATAATAAGCCTGCTCATCTGTTATTCTATAAAACTTTAATAATACAATATTTCCACATGATCCGATTCAGTTTTTCCGCTGTTCAGGTTTCATTCCTGCTGTTCGAACATCTTTTTAAAAACTACTACTAATAATTGCTGACAGTGTAACCCAGTGTTAATTTAGTCATCTGATATGTGATGTATACTATGCAGTTCCATTCAGTTCTATGCAATAATAAAGTATTATAATATCATTGATTTACGACTGTCACCACAACATATGAGCTCACATTTAGCTTTGACAGAGCAGGCTTGTGTGAGTCTACTGCAGGAAATATGACTGTAACGCTGCTGAAACCAGTGTGTTTTCACATTTTTCAAAGGGATGAAATGAGAGTTGATTTAATAGCAGCACCGATCAGACTACATTTATTTGCTGCTCCCCCTAAAATATTAATAACAATCCATGAAGCAGTCAGATCCTGGATCATTAATTTAAACCAAACATATGATGTAAGTGATATTCTTGTAACTGACAGATATACCAGGGATGTTGAAGTGAGACAACACACACAGTTCTGTTATATTATGTTCAGTTCAGTTTTATTTATACAGGCGCCAAATCACAACAACAGTTGCCTCAAGGCGCTTTAAACTGTACAATAATACATAGAGAGAAAAAACCCAACAATCATATGACCCCTTATGAGCAAGCACTTTGGATACAGTGGGAAGGAAAAACTCACTTTTAACAGGAAAAAATCTCCAACAGAACCAGGCTCAGAGAGGGGCGGCCATCTGCTGCGACTGGTTGGGGTGAGAGAAGGAAGACAGGATAAAAGACATGCCGTGGAAGGGAGCCAGAAATTAATAACATATGATTAAATGCAGAGGTTTATTAACACATAGTGAGTAAGAAAGGTGACTGAAGAAGAAATGCTCAATGCATCATGGGAATCCCCCAGCAGCCTACACCTGTTGCAGCATAACTAAGGGAGGATTCAGGGTCACCTGGTCCAGCCCTAACTATATGCTTTAGCAAAAAGGAAAGTTTTAAGCCTAATCTTAAAAGTAGAGATAGTGTCTGTCTCCCAAATCCCAAGCTGGTTCCACAGAAGCTGGCCTGAAAACTGAAGACTCTGCCTCTCATTCTACTTTTAAATACTCTAGGAACAACAAGTATGTCTGCAGTGGGAGAGCGAAGTGCTAGAGTTGTACTATAGCGTCATTAAGATAAGATGGGGCCTGATTATTTAAGACCTTGTATGTGAGCTGCAGGCTTTTGAATTAATTTTTGGATTTAACAGGGAGCCAATGAAAGGAAGCCAATATAGGAGAAATATGCTCTCTTTCTAGTCCCTGTCAGTACTCTTGCTGCAGCATTTTGGATGACTTATTAGAGATAGGTTGATCATATGCATATGTAATGTAAGCTGTTATGATGACATCAAAAGAAGCTTCAACCAAACCATATTTACGGTGTTGTGCAAAAGTTTTAGCCAAGTGTCGAAAAAATGCTGTACACAGAGTATGCTTTCAAAAATTGAAGTGTTAATCATTTATTTTTATCAATCAACAAAATGCATTGCATGAACACAAGAGAAATCTATATCAAATCAATATTTGGTGTGACCACCCTTTGCCTTCAGCACAGCATCAGCTCTTCTAGCTACACTTGCACACATATTTTGAAGGAACTCGGCTGGTAGGTTGTTCCAAACATCTTGGAGAACTAATCCTTCTGTCTCTTCATGTAATCCCAAACACACTAGATGATGTTGAGATCAGGGCTCTGTGGGGGCCATACCATCACTTCCACTACTACTTGTTCTTCTTTAAGCTGAAGATAGTTCTTAATGATTTTGGCTGTATGTTTGGGGCCGTTGTCCTGCTGCAGAACACATTTGGGGCCAATAAACAATGATTTATATTTCTGAAAGCATTCATTGTTTAAAGCCTTTTTCCCACATCTGCCTAAAACCTTTGCACAGTACTGACCCTCACATTTGAAGAAGGGGAAGATGAAGGTGAGCATGAGACAACTATTTCATCCCCAAAGTGAACACAATACATGAAAGAGCTTGTTTTCATCAGCACACTCAAAGGTCGGGGGAAACCACAGAGAAAAATACATAAGAACACCCCACGAGTTAGCAGACACCTGTAATTTTGGCTGTGTTAAAGAAGAAAATACCCTTGAATGATTGGTCATAGGAATACTCAACAAAAAAATGTCAGACAAGCTGAAAAAGATGCCTGACTTAACCTTCAATAAAGCAGTGGAGCTTGTGAGACAGCAAGGAGCTAGTGCTTGTGCAAACCTAAGTGAAGTTGCTTACAAAAGCCAGCTACACAGGGACAAGCAGAAGCACAGTAAAAGCCATGCAAACAAAGCACAGAACACAGGAGTCAAAGTGAAACAGTACCAAAATGTAAATAAATCAATCAATCAATCAATCAATCAATCAATCAATCAATCAATCTTTATTTATAAAGCACTTTTCATACAAAAAATGTAGCACAAAGTGCTTTACATGGTTAAAAGCAGCCCAGCCCAGCCCACCCCACCCTCCCTCCCACTCACTCCCCACTCTCATTAACATAAACGATCATGAATACACACATTCCCCCCCCCCCCCCCACACACACACACACACGCACACTTAAAGAGTAAAATTGGGCTGGGTACGCATTAGCCAAGTGAGGAAACACTATCACAGGGAGCCGTCTGCACCGGGAGCCGGTCACAGACCGCAGCCTCCAGGCTGGGCACACAGCAGGAGGGAGGCAAAGAAGCCCCCCAGCCAGGCTGAGAGGACCCACAGAGCCCCAGCAGCCATGGTCGATCATAGCCCCGGTGCAGAGAGCCCCATCCGAGGAAACACTGGAGATATGACCTAATAAGAATATATACAGGATAAAGAGATAAAATAAATAAGAATGGGATACAATATAAATATAAATATAAATATGAGTAAGAAGATAAAAAATGAACAAGAATAAAATCAATAAATATTAGGTAAAACCTAAATTAATAATATAAATAGAATAACAGGATAGAATAAATAAGCATAAAATAAATACACGTTAGGTAAAAGCTAAATTAAAAAGGTGGATCTTGAGCCTGTTCTTAAAAACATGAACGTTCTCTGCGGCCCTGAGCTCCTCCGGCAGGCTGTTCCACAGTCGAGGACCATATCACTGAAAAGCTGCCTCTCCGTGAGTATGTGTCCTGACTTTAGGGACAATCAAAAGGCCAGTACCAGAGGACCTCAAGGTCCGCGAGGGTTCATATGGTAAAAGCAGATCTGAAAGATAAGAAGGCCCAAGACCATTAAGACATTTAAAAACCAATAAAAGAACTTTAAAATCGATCCTGAAACACACAGGGAGCCAATGCAGTGATTCTAAAACCGGTGTAATGTGGGCCCACCCTCTGGTCTTCGTCAGCACACGAGCTGCAGAGTTTTGTAAAAGTTGTAAGGGTGAAATATTCTTTTTGGGGAGACCAGAGAGCAGGGCATTACAGTAATCAATGCGACTGGTAATAAAAGCATGCATCAACATCTCCGTGTTGGCCCGAGAGAGAATAGGGCGGACTCTGGCTATATTTTTTAGATGATAAAATCCAATTTTGGTTACATGTTTAATATGTGAGATAAAACCAAGCTCAGAGTCAAAAATAACACCCAGGTTTTTCACTTGTAGCGAAGGGCATAGTGAAAATGCCTGTAATTTAGACAAGAATTTCTCTCTCTGAGCCTCAGGACCGATGATTAAAACTTCAGTTTTGTCCTGGTTAAGCTGTAAAAAGTTTTCTGCCATCGAAGATTTTATATCTAGAATACAGTTAAAAAGGGCATCCATTGGTCTGGTGTCATCAGGAGACACGGAGATGTACAGCTGAGTGTCATCAGCGTAACTGTGGAAGTTCACTTCATGCCTCCTGATGACACTGCCAGTGTCACAAATGTACAAGATATGGTTGAGTCCATCCAAAGAAGGATAAACGTCAGGCCAGAAATGTGAAATGTAGGAGCTGTAAAAAGCTGGGCCATTTTGCGTTTGCTTGTCGCTCCTGTGTGGTCAATGAAGTTTTTGCACCACACAAGACAGTGAAAGCAATGCAACCTACTTTCTACGAGGAATCACAGATGTGGAAGATTTTACAAAGGGATGGACTGTAAAACTACTAATACAAGGTCCTCAAATAATCTTTAAGATTGACTCAGAGGTTGATAGTGTTATACCAACAGACAACATCTGATAAACTTGCCTGTAAGCCAAAACTAAGAAATAAAAAACCAGTGAAGCAGTTATACAGCCCTGGAGGCAAACTGAACTGTGTAGGTAGTTTATTTTATAGCCACCACAATGAGGAAGGAGAAAAGAATGAGGTTTAAAGTCAACATGAATAAAGCTTCACAAGGCATTCACCTCTTAAGTCACAATGTTGCAGCTACCATGGGCCTGATGAAACTCATGGAAGAAATAGGAGCTTCAGAACAAATCAGTGAGTCTTTCCCTCGGGATGTAGGGGAGGTTGAAATCAAACCCATCAGGATCACGCTCAGAGAGCGTGCACTTCCTTACAGTGTGATGACTGCAAGGATAATGTCAGTATCCATGTTACCAAAAGTGAAGAAAGAACTGGATCATATGGCAAACTGTGGTGTGATTCAACAATTCCAGAGCCAACTGAGTGATGTGCTCTGATAAATTTCTGATGGAAACAAGAAACAGATCAGAATCCATGTTGATTTGTAAGAGCTGAATAAGGCACCATAAAGAGAAAAGTATGTTTTACCAACTTTTGATGACATTTTGTCTAAACTTGCAGGTGTCAAAGTATTTTTTTCTGTTAAATGCCGCAAGCAGGTTCTGGCAAATACCACTTGATGTAGACAGCACCAAACTGACTACTTTTATAACCCCATTTGACAGATACTACTTCAGCAGGCTAACATTTGGTATTACCAGCGCCCCAGAAATCTTCCAGCGCGAGAGGACAGAACTCTTGAAAGGACGTGAGGGAGTAGCGGTCTATCCTGTCAATATACTGATATATGTGATATAAAGTGACCACAAGTGACTAATACCTCTTATAAACAGCAAGGATCTTCACTCAGTGCCACTGAAGTGCCAGAGACTTTTGTTGAGAATGATGCGGTACAACCCCACGGCTGTCTACGTACCAGGGAAGGAACTTGTAGCCGCTTCTGGGTGGTGTGAAAGGGTCTCTGCAACTACAACTCATGAGACAGCAGAATCGCTGGAGGAAATTGAAGCTTATGAAGATGCAACACAATGCTCTTGGCTCATTTCGACTACTACGGGATATTATATTTGTTTTAAATGTTATATACTTAGGTGGTACGTGTATTTTGACATTTGTTGCCATGATGCCAGGTCTCTCTTGGAAATGAGAATTTTAATCTCAATGAGATTTTACCTGGATAAATAAAGGACTAATAAAACCAAGTTGGATCTAATCAAACAGCAAACACTGCATTATGCCACTCTTCAAATAGTGCAAACCTTTGTGCAGGCAGGTTGGCTGAAACACACAACTAAAGTGCAAGAGAAAGTGAAGCAATATTACACTAATAGACATTCTCTTATTGTGTCAAATGTTCTGGTGCTATATAATGACAGAATAGTTTTACTACAACAGCTTAGGACTGAGATTTGGAGCGCATTCACGATGGCCATCCACGCTGCAAAGTCGACGGTCACACAAAAGTGCGACTCTCCACAATCATACCTTGTCTAGACGGAGATAGTCTGCAGAAGAACCATCGACACCTGAAACCCATCATCAGCACCCCAGCCACTCCTCCAATAGACGGAGTGCCACAGGTTCAGAGGGAGAGTCAGCCATACTCAGCTCCTCCACCTGTGAAAACTCAAGCGTCCAGATCCAGTTAATCTTAGATTACCGGTGACTCCAATTAGCACAACCTCTAGTGGCAGGTTGTTAAAACACTGAGGAGATATGCTGAATGTACCAGATGAATGGGTTGTTGAGCTATTTTTCCCCTAAGTGTTACATGCTTAGTTAAAAAATTTATTCTGAGAAAGTCCTATTAGTCCTGAGCTTGAGTGTTTTTAAGCTACGGTTAAAATAAGGTTTTTATGCATTTTCTGTGCATTTTCGGCATTTAGAGCACTGTTGAAACAACAACAAAAAAAAAAGTGTTGACCTGCCACTGTCTTAAAAGACTCAAAGAAAGGGTGATGTAATGTAATGGCACAATTTAATACGGAAGGTTACATTGTAGTTGAACCTGGAAGTAAGGGATATGCCAGGGAGGTCGGAGTGAGACAACAAACACAGTTCTGTTATATGTAGTGTAAGGTGTTATGTTGACATTTTAAAAAGAAGATATATATCATATCCTTGACTCAGCATAACACTACAGTCCTGACACAAACTAATAACTTTGTTAATCTGTAAAACGTCTTCCTGTTACCTCCTGCTCTCCACCTGTGTGGGCTTGCTCTTCAGAGCTTCATCTTGTCTTCTTCTCAGCCAGGACACTCCGGGCAAGTTTTTGGAAATAAAGACGTTTCTTTTATTCTACATTTCTCAAAAGATAAACGCTAAGAGCCGATGCTTTGTACTGAATCAGAAGAGCTGACTCCCATCGAGTGAGTGCCGGTGTTCCAGATTAACTGGATTTGGTCGAACAGATGTGTGGCAGTCTTGCGTTTCAGGAGCTGCTACCGACAAACCAGCAAAAAAACGCCAAATGTGTCATCTGTGACACTTGTGAGGTTATCTCAAACACACTCCGTCAGTCTTGATGCCGTTGAACAACAAAATGTTTAAAAATGTCGCGAGTTTACCTGGTGATATCCTCATGCGGGACTCGATCGCGAAAACAGCAAACAATTAACACCACGCCGATGCTGTTCACAGGACAGCAAGAGTAAACGATCGGGAGACTCTTGTAGTCGTTATCGTTCCCCTCGCACGTTTTATTTCTCCGATTTCAGCGTTTGTGCTTCACAACTAAAGCGTGCAGTTTACTTTGTGTGCACTAACATGGACTCGAGTCAACCAGCGCCACCTCTGGCCAAGTGCCACAGCCTACAGCCAGATCAACTTGTGACACACATCTGCACCACGTTTGAATTCGTTTCATGCACAATACATTTGTAACTTTCAATTGTGTCCGTTTGTGCGTCATGCAAATAAACCTTTGAACTGAATGAAATGTTATCATGTCTTTATTTTTGGCCTACATCAGTAAGAAATGCCAAATTATATACACAAAGTCATAGAAATCACCACTCCAATTGTTCATCATGATTTTAATATTTTCTTTTTCCATAACAATGAAATATGCCTTGGACAAATATGACACATCAATATTTCATTAGTGTTGTCACATCACATCCTGTAAGCATCTTCTGCCTGTGTCTTTTCTCTGGAAATGAATATTTTCAGCCAATATAGGCAATCCATCAACATGGCTGGAGAGAGTTGGTAGTTATATACAGTCTGTATAAGTGTGGTTAATCTAATAAACATTTGTAAGGAGATGGCAGTTACTGTGAATTTACAGCAGTTACACAGTGATTAGTAATAAACAGAGCCAGTTTTATTAAGTGGAGCTTGTGAGAGTGAGTGGATTTAAGAAAGTCAGTGACTCAGGTGTGTCGATTGGTTTGTCATCTGTTGTCGAGTCTGGAGGAGACGTAGAAATCTTTTGTTTTAAATCTAAGTGAGGAAGATTCCTGTTTTAAAACACGCACTTTTTGTGAGAAATGCAAGAAGTACATCTGCAGAAAGCACACAGTTACATTCTGTCCATCATGTGGACAAAACTGAAAATGTTGAACATTGAAAAACTGAGAACATCGGGCAAGTTCAAAAGAAATGTGTTCGTAAGAATGTAAAACCTTTACTAAATTGTTCTTACAAATAGTTATGGAAAGTCTAACTGTTGTATGTCTGTGTTCTAAATGTTTATCTAATGGAAAATAAAGTTGCTATTGTTTTATTGCAGTTTTTTGACAATTCTGAGTGGATTTACACAGTACGGGTCAAAATGACCCGCAACATAATCAATGTGATTTTTTTTTTCAACATAATACAAGGGTTAATTTCCAAAACTTGCATATGATCTTCAATTTGTAGCAGATCCACTATCACATAGCAGCTGGAGCAGTCTCAAATGAGGTCAGTCCACTACTGCCACCTGTGGCTAAGTGCCATAGCCTACACCTACACCCAGATTAACTTGTGACACATCTGCACCTGCTTCTAGGATCACATTGAGTTGAGGCTGAGTGGCTGCACTTACCCCTGGTACATCCAAATCTCCCCACCAACATGTTGAAAGGTGCAATGCCAGCAATGTGGATTGTCAAGATTAAAACCAGTCGTTAAGCAAAGACAACAGGGATCATTCTTTTCTGTTTATTATACAGCCAGATTAACTTGTGACACACATCTGCAGCTGGCTCTATCACCATGTTTGAATTTGTTTAATGCACAATACATTTGTAACTGTCATTGTTTTCCGTTCTTTCCCCCCCCAAAAAAACGTTCAACTACATGAAATGCAGTTTTGCTTATTTTGAGCTTATCATACACTTGAAGATTCTGAAATCAGCATCAAAAATCACTATCTCTCAGTGAGTGAATGAGATGGTAGACAGCAGTGAGATGGAGAGTGCGTCGCAAAATATGACTGACACCCGTAAACGAAGCAGCATCTGACTGCAGTTTAAAGAAGAAGCAGATACTAAGAGGAGAAACGGCATCAGCCCATCCAAGCTGAGGCATTTGATTTTTCTGAATGTTAACCTGCACTGAGGACATACTGTTTGGCTACTGAGTTTGGTTGTTCTGTGGATTTATTTACAGTGTTTGTTTTTGTGTTAAATTAGAATTAAAAGTTTGATTAAAATATTAAAGAGCCCACTGAGCCCAGCTGCGTGCAGCCCCTTGTCCACCAAGGCATGGCTTATACCCCCTTGACACCTTACCGGTATGCGGTATGGACCTCCTGGACCGGGGGCGGGTGCTGGAGCCCCAGCGACCCGGAACACCTGCCCGACCTCCATAAGCAGACACTCCCGGCGCAGGTGCCCCGGCCGCCCGCACTTCCAGCACTCCGGCCCCGGCGTCTGCGCGGCTCCTCGTGGCTCCGGGGCAGTACCAGCCGCTGCTGGAGTCCCAGCTGGAAGCAGCGGTAGGAATGGGTTTCTGGGGTTCCAGCCCACCGCGTGTTCCTTTCCGCCGGGGCCGCCATCCCCCTCCAACCTGCCACCGCCGGCAGCCGCTACGATGGGCCCCGGCTGTTCCGCCGTGGCTCCTCCCGTGCGGGTCCCGGGACCGCTGCTAGGTGGTCCTCCGCCAGCGTGACCGCCGCCGTCAGAGTCGCCGGGCGGTGGCAGCGGACCCAGCGAGCCGTAGCCTCCGGTAGCCCCTCCAGGAAATGCTCGAGGACAACCAGATTGAGCAGCCGAGCTTCCTCCGGCGAAGGTCCCGGCCGCAGCATCCTCCAGCTTGCGAGCCCAAGTAAACGGCCGCTCCCCTCCCGTCTGCTGGCTCGGAACCACCGCCAAGAGGCCCAACCAGTCCAGGACTGCTCGACAGACATCCTCGAACACCCCCTGCGACCCGGGGGGCAAGCGCCACCGTCTGAGCCTCACTCGACAGAAGGGGCAGCAGGCGGGCGGCCCATTCATCCTCCGGCCAGTGGCAGGCCATCGCCGTGGCCTGGAAAGCTTAGACCAGCGGGTCTTTCCCCTCCACCATCCGGTCTCACCGCCAGCGGGGTGGCGGCCATCGCCGCCATGTCCTGCATCATTTGGCCCAGCATCTGTAGCGGTTGGGCAGGCGGCTGGGGCGCCGGAGGAGCAGGCGGGTCGGGCTGGGGATGCGACATTGCGGCATGGGTTTCGGCACCACTGTGATGTCGGACCCCAACACCCCCCGCGACCCGTGGGTATTGTGACAGCACACTTATTTTATTATCACTGTTCACTGTGATTTCGGCTTACTGCAGGGGACACAGACACTCCCGCTCAGCGGTCACTCCGCTTTCCCTCCTCGACTGTCACTGAAACATAAAAAGAGTCACAATCAGTCACTTGTCCCCAACACCTGTTCAGCCCCGCCTCCGCGCCACCCCGGGAGCTCACCGTGCCACCCCTCCTCTGCAGCGGGCCAGAGACCACACCCACGCCACAAAGTTTAAGCTTGATCAGCTGTTGTTCGAATTTATTTAATATTACTTTCTAATATCTAACACTGCTAAATGTGTTTTGTGTTTGAGGACATGTTTAGAGTTTTGGTAAATGGGAGATTCAGATTTCCAAATGGTGTCCTAACCAGATGAATAGTGTTTAAGATTTTGGCAACTGTGGGATTGATCTGATGAAAGAGTTTTCATAGTTGACAGTTTAGTTTTTACCATGGGATTTAGTGTTTTAGCAATTCAGTAAAATAAGATGCCAGCTGTAAATGTAAATGCAGCACTTTCAGTAAAAATCCGGAAGAGGGCGCTCTGAGCCAGGCCAGCTCTGTCTCTGCTGCTCTGCTTTATTTAAACCATTTAAACTGTTGTGTGTTTGATTAGTGATTATTCAGCTCATCAGAGATGCTTCAGTGTTTCACTCTGAGAGTTTTTCTTTATTTCAGCTTCACTCTCCAGCATATGTTGGCCTGATTTTGTTGTTGTTTTCTCTGCTCCTCTTTTCTGGCTCTTTAAATAAAAATCATAATCGATCTATTTGTGAGGCTGCTGGAGCTCAGACTCATTTTCTCCCACGGGATGAGTCAGTCGTGGATCCCTCAGCTCTGGTGTCAGGCTGTTCACCTCTGGGTATGAACATCTGCACACAGCTGCACATGAAGCTGTGTTATTTATTATATTTCATAGTAAAATTAATATATATGTCAGACTGTGCACTGCCTAAAGGTTAGAGTCAGGTGTGTTCGTCTGTCTTTCACAGAATGATGCTGAAATAAACAATCTGAATTATTTACTTTAAACAGCAGGATTAAAACTATGATGCTGATGAAGCAGTCACATGCACGACTACATGTCGACATGTTGATGGGTTAGTTTATCAAATTTTAATCTTTTCTCATGCTGGTCTCAGGGT
The DNA here is from genome assembly GCF_001858045.2 of Oreochromis niloticus. NCBI lineage: Eukaryota > Metazoa > Chordata > Actinopteri > Cichliformes > Cichlidae > Oreochromis > Oreochromis niloticus. The sequence continues at coordinate 24,307,746 of NC_031986.2, forward strand.
GTCTGCTTCTATTGTGGCACAAAAGCTCCGTTTAAACTATGTCTGTCTTCAGCGTCAGAGTCCAGAAGTGAAACTGAAGGTGAAAGATGCAAGATGTGTTTCTCTTTTTTCAACTGAATCTGAATTAAACTGAATTTTTGTATTGATTATGCTTTCAACATCATCGTTATATCTCTAAGACAGAAAAAAAAACAATCAGCTCTGCATCGAAGCTGCTGTCTGTGGATCAAAGTTTTCTCGGGATTCTACTTAAGAGGAATAGTTATAATTTTAAATGTCAGGATTTAGTGCTGTTTCAATGTGAAATTATTTCACATTAAATGTTGAAGTTGAATGTTAGAGCTGGACAAACAGCGTTGCGTTGAAGGAGGATTTATTATGACACGTTTGATTGGATCTCCTGAGTCTGAAGAGGAAATCATGAGACTGCACTCACAGTAGTACATAAAAAAAATACTGTAACAGCTTCAGAGTGTACATGACCACAGTGGTTCACTGATTTTAACACTAATGCATGAATAAGGATCAGAGTATATCCAGGATCTCTTCTTCTTATGTGGTTTTTCCATCCCCCAAGGCTCAGATTTATCCATCAGGAAATCCTGTAATAGTCCAAAACAAAGATTTATAACTAACATTTAGTTTCTACAGTCACTTTATCCAGCGAGCTGTAACTTATCTACACAGCACATATCTGTCACTGGTAGCTTCATCCTAACAATGATACCAGCAGTATGTTTATGCTGCTGTCTCGCTTGATTCACAGCATAACAACATACAGAACATACAACAGAGCAACATCACAGGGCAGGACTCACTGCGTCATTAGTTCAAACCAAACATCTGGAGTCACAACTGCATGATTTTCTTCTACTTTGGTTCTAATCAGACTCGGTCCGTCTGCCTCTTTGATGTTTCAGCGTCTGAGACCTTTTCTTTTCTCTTCACTGCTTCTTCCTGTTTCCTCCTGCGCTCCACCTGTGTGGGCGTGGTCTTCGGAGCGTCTTTTCTTTTCACGGCAATGAAGACGTAGCTTTTTTCTCAATTTCTTAAAAGATGCAATAATAGTTGACTGAACACGAACTATGATCACGTCCACCGAGACGCATCCATGCACTGCTGAGTAATGATGGGTCGGTCGTGAACGATACGGCTCTTAGAGTCGACTCTTTGACGTGAACGACGAGAGTCGTGTCTTTATTGGGAGTCGTGGGGGTTTTATTCTTTCTCTCACCCTCTCTCTCGCACTTTTTTTTCGCTTCACTCCGCACGCGAGCCTTGAGCTTGCGCTGAGCAGAGGGGGAGGGGCGGTAGTTACACTCTCAGTAGGACAGTAACAGAGCGGGAAAATAATTATGGATGATTACTATACCTAATGTGACGATGTTGTCTCTTGTTGTTGTCCTTGGCTCTCTTTCTCTCTCTGCTTTGTCTCTAGCGGCCACCGTATATATTTATATATAAACATATATAAATAAAACCACGGTTTTTTTTACATTAGTAAGTCCTTTTGTGAATAATTTTATATTGTTGTTGATAATAAATTCATTAAAGCAACAAAACAACCTGAAGAGACGGTTCGGAGTCGAAAGACTCGACTCTTTTTAGTGAGTCGAGCCGAAAGATCCGGTTCTCTAAAAAGAGCCGGAAATCCCATCACTACTGCTGAGCCACCGCCTCTCAGAGGCGGAGCAACATGTGAAAGACAGGGCTTCAGCGTCAGAGTCCAGAAGTGAAACTCACCGTGAGAACAGCAAAGCTTGTTTCTCTTCACAGGAGCGTCAAACTGAGCTCATCCAGCCTTTTTGAGCAGCACAGCAGAGCTTCTTCCAACACTGGTGAGTACAGATGATCACGATCACACTGTTTTAAAGTCCACATGTTCAGCCTCCTCTTTGTAACCTGCAAATACGGTGCGGTTCACCTGTTGGTTGGGGGTATTTCCACACACGTCTCTACATTTCTCTCCTCTGATAAATTCTTTTTATAAAAATATGCAAATTCACCCTATTCTGATTTTTAGCGCAGTGCAAACAAATGATAAACTTTCACTTTCAGCAGTCCTGATCTGCAACAGCAGAGATGACGCTGCTTGCATCTGCTGTTGCAGATCAGATGTGGGGACGATCCGGAGCTGTGGAAGCAAATTTATGTCAACACTCACGCGAGAAAAACATAATCACTAGCAAATAATTACATGTCAACGGTGTTTTAGATTTAATGATGTTTCAGATTAACTAGTGTTGGTCAAACGGGATGTGTCGCAGATTCGCTTTTCCGGAGCCGCTACAGACAAAGCAGGAAATAAACAGTGAAAAGCATGTCAGTGACAGTTAGTTCAAACACAGTCTGTCATTGTTGTTGCTCTTGACCAAAAAAATATTTAAAATGTTCTCGAGTTTATCTGGTGATAATCCCGTGCACGAGGCGACTGTGAAAACTGGAAACAAAACCACACCGATGCTGTTCAGAATACCACGAAAGTTAACAAGAATCTTGTTGTTTTTCTTATCAGTTTTACCATATTTTATTACTCCCATGTGATTTCCTCGTTGTTGCCTGTCTGCACTGAAATGGAGTCCAGTCCACTAATGCCACATGTGTCCAAGTGCCATAGCCTACAACCAGATTAACTTGTGACACATCTGCACCTGGCTCTATCAACACATTGAGTAGAAGCTGAGTGGCTGCACTCACACCTGAAGCATTTAAATCGACCCACAAACATCATGTTCAAAGATGGATGGTTAAGACTAAAATCAGTCATTAAGCAAGCAACAACAACAAGGATCATTTATTTCTGTTTATTTAAAATGTGTAACATCTGTAATTGCCTTCTGCACAAGGGAAGTCCACGTGGTTCCACTTTCCACAGCAGGTCCATTCAATCATTCCATTAAGAGGAGCAACGAATGAAAAACTTCATAACGAGGATCTGGAAAGGAAGTGTGCATCAGGACATGGCAATTATAATTTAGCCAAAACACCTTTACCCATGAAATATAATTATTTGCTTGTATTCATTTTTTTCCTCACATGCAAGATGAGGCTAACTAATAATAAAAAAGGATTAATTAAAAAAGTTACCATTTTAAAAAAGGCTTTACAGCCTAATGTCATTTGGGAAAAATGGTCATAAACTGTGTTTAGAGCTGTCTGAACTTTGACCTCAGTATTTGAAACTTAACATGAACATCCACCAGTGGAATTAATAAACTCAGTTTCTTTTCTTTCTCACTCAGAGTGCAGACATGTCTGCTGCCAGCTGTCTTCTATCTGAAGATCAGTTTCTGTGCTCCATCTGTCTGGATGTCTTCACTGATCCAGTCTCCACACCATGTGGACACAACTTCTGCAAAAACTGCATCAGCCAACACTGGGATATCAGCTACAGGTGTCAGTGTCCCATGTGTAAAAAGGTGTTCAGGATGAGACCTGAGCTGCACATCAACACTTTCATCTCTGAGATGGTTTCTCAGTTCAGACGTGAAGCTCAGCAGAAAGTCAGCAGCAGCAGCTCAAAGCAACAAGCTGCCAAACCAGGAGAAGTTCCCTGTGACATCTGCACTGGAACCAAACTGAAGGCCCTGAAGTCCTGCCTGGTGTGTCTGGCCTCCTACTGTCACACTCACCTGGAGCCTCATCTGACAGCTTCACGTCTGAAAAGACATCAGCTGATCGATCCTGAGGAGAACCTGGAAGCCAGGATGTGTATGAAGCACAATAAACCTCTGGAGCTGTTCTGTAAGACCGATCAGACATGTGTCTGCATGCTCTGCTGTGTTTTTGACCACAAGACTCATGAGTTTGTTCCTCTAAGAGAAGAATATGAAGGAAAGAAGGCAGAACTGGGGAAGACTGAGACTGAAATTAAACAGATGATCACGAAGAGACGACTGAAGATTCAGGAGATAAAAAAGTCAGTGAAGAAGAGTAAAGATGCTGCAGACAGAGAGAAAGCAGAAGGTGTTCAGGTCTTCACTGCTCTGAAGGAGTCTGTTGACAGACACCTGAATGAATTCATAAAGGAGATTGAAGACAAACAGGAAGCAACAGAGAAACAGGCTGAAGGTTTCATCAAAGATCTGGAACAGGAAATCTCTGAGCTGATGAAGAGAAGCTCTGAGGTGGAGCAGCTCTCACGCTCTAAAGATCACCTCCACCTCCTCCAAAGCTTCTCATCCCTGAAAGCTGCTCTAACTACCAAACACTGGACAGAGGTCAGTATCCATCCACCATCATATGAGGGCACTGTGGTGAGAGCTGTGGATCAGCTGAAAGAGACACTGGGTGAAGAGTTTGAAGAATTGTTTGAGGCTGAGCTGAAGAGGGTCCAGCAGTATGCAGTGGATGTGACTCTTGATCCTGATACAGCACATCCTGAACTCATTGTGTCTGACGATGGAAAACAAGTACAACGTAGTGACAATAGGAAGGAATGTCCACACAACCCAAAGAGATTTTCGAAGTTTGTTTGTGTTTTAGGAAAGCAGAGTTTCTCTTCAGGCAGATTTTACTTTGAGGTTCAGGTTAAAGACAAGACCAAATGGATATTAGGAGTGGTCAGAGAGTCAGTGAACAGGAAGGAAGCCATCACACCGAGTCCTGAGAAAGGTTACTGGACTGTAGCGGAACATAAAAACATTTGTGTAGCTCTTGATAAACCTCAAGTCCATCTGTCTCTTCAGTCTGTTCCTGAGAAGGTGGGGGTGTTTGTGGATTATGAGGAGGGTCTGGTCTCCTTCCATGATGTAGATCATGCAACTCTTGTCTACTCCTTTACTGGCTGCTCCTTTATGGAAAAACTCTGTCCACTCTTCTATCCCGGTGTTAATGATGATGGTAAAAACTCTTCACCTCTGACCATCTGTCCTGTGATGATGGGTGACTGCATCAGTGATGATGATGAGGATGATGATAACTGATCATCAGTCATTCAGTCTGATCTTTTTTCATGAAGAGATTGCATCAATTAAAGATCAATCGCAACATTAAACTAACACAGAGAAGTCCTAAAAACAGAACTGAGCAACTCAAACCTGCTGATGAAAACCATGACATTCAGTCAGAACCGGCAGGTCAAGTTAGCACGCTGAACTTTAATTGGTTTGTTTGTTTTACTGTTTTCAACCTTATAACAGTATAACAAGTCTGAGGAGTTTCAGTTTGAAAAAGACCTTTCCTTAATTTTCTTCCAGCGTTTTAAGGCACAGATGTTGTTAAATATCAAAAACAGGATTCAGAAACTGTTCTGCTGTTTTAACATGTGCAGCATACTTGTACATAAAAAAATATAATAATCTGAACTTTTGTTATCTCCTTTCATGTTTTTTGATGATAATCAGCTGCTGAACTCTAGTCTTCTTCCCTGTATTGTGGCAGCAGCATGTGAGGTGAACAGTTTGGGAACAGGTTCGTGTCTCTGTTCTCATGAAGAAAATGATCCATTTGAGGAAATTTCATTCTGAGAATGCCGAAACTCTCCTTTTCTCTTCTTTCAGTCTTTACAGGCGCAGACATTCAAACATATACTGTTCACAAGTATGAGTACAAATGTTAATATTTAATTATTTTCAGGCCCACAGTCAAACAGATTCATGTCTTTGTTCTCCTCGTCAAACTCCAAATCATCATTAATGAAGCAGATTTAAACGTTACATTTAAATGGGAAAAAAACTAGCTTCTAACTGTGAGTTCAGGTTTTATCAGGTGGCACCAACACATCAGTCTGAAACACACTGACACGTTTATGATTTGTTCCTATAAATCTGTGTTTCTTATTTGTCTGTGAAGGTTCTCAGTCATCCAGGTCATCGTAGTCAAAGGAGTTTGCAAAGAAAAGCGTCTGGACTTGTTTAAGTTGCTTGAAGACGTTTCACCTCTCATCCGAGAAGCTTCTTCAGTTCTAAGGTCAAATGGCCAAGAGTCCCAGATTTAAACCCAGTGGGAGTATCCCCCCAAAGAGGGACAAAGGACCCCCTGGTGATCCTCTAATCACATGCGCCAAGGTATTTCTTATTGATGCTCAGATCAGACAAGCCCTACAGGACAGCTTTCTGTATTTCATCCAATATTTCAATAAAATTGATCTCTGTTCCTTTTAGAGTGCTAATGTTTGGAAAGTTTGAGATATTTCCTAATGTTGATGAACAGTTTGAGTCTTGAAGACATAAAACTATTGTAGTTATAAACTGTAATGAATGTTTAATGGCAGCAGAATCAGATGTGTAAAAACTAAGATGTACTGTTCATCTGAAGATATCTCAGGCTGTTCTTCATCTGTTTTGTGACATGATCATTAAATAACTTTCTACTGTCTGCTCTGTTTCAAGGAAGATAAATAAAGACTTGTCTTTCACTTTGGGCTCCTGGTTTCAGCTTTTTAAAATCTTGGTTGTGGCTGTGGGATGGTGATGCTACTTTCCAGAAATCTGATTAGTGAGTTGGTCTGGTTTCTGCTCTGGAGCAGGTTCGGTCCACCACATAGGGATTAAATGTGAACTTAGGGTAAATGGAGAAAATTCCCGCACTTCTGATATGTTTTTACAATACTTTTTTATTTACTCCAGTTGTGATTTATTGTCAAGAAGTGTCAGTAAACTAGTGAATGTACTACCCAATTAAAAAAAATTAATTCAAGTCCAGTTTAGTTGACTGTCTTCATTAGAATAAATGTGTATTGAGTCTCAGTCACTGAATAAGGTGACTCCCTTTAACGTAAAAGCTTAATAAAGTTTAAAATGCAGAAGGAAGCCCGGTGTCGGCGTGCTGATGCCGCTCCCGATCCTTTTTTTCTGACCTGGTGAAAAACCAAAACGAACGACTCGAGACAGACTTCTTCAATTCAATCAACTTCTTTATTTCAACCCCTGCGCAGGAGGGAATCAGCTCAGCATAAAGCCTCTTGCAGATTCGAAGGGCAGTCCTTCGAACTGTTACATTTATATTATTCCAAAGTTCCTTATTTACCTCCCACCTTTCCTGTTATTCTGATATCACGTTCGCCTATACGTCATACACAGTTTTGATCAAAACAACTTCTTCCTCATCTATCGTCTTCTACCTTTCCTTTTAAGGTCTTGCATCTTTAACCCCTTTCTTAAATGCATGTCTTAATTGTTTATGTGTGTGTGTGATGTACATGTCTCTATCTGCGCAGTGTGTGTGTGTGCGGGTCATGTCAAGTGTCATGAGTGTGCGCTTTGTAGGTGTTAAGTGTGTTGCGCCGGGGGTTTACGCTCTCCTCCTTAGTTCTGCTTTTCTAGTCTATACTTAAACTACGGTGTTAGACTGCTCTTAACGCTGCCCTTTTGCCCCCCGTTTACTGTAACTTCTGTACTATTTCTTAGTATCTTGCCTATGCATCTTTTTCCTGTGATGTTGCTTCAACTATTCTTGCTCCTAAGGTCACACAGGGGCCTGCTTAAAAGTATAATGTTTAAACAGTATAATGCTGAAAAGTATAATGCTAAAAAGCTACATAATGCTATATAATTCCACACCGGCCTTCTCAGTTTTCAGACATTAGTCATCATTGATTCAATGAAGAACAATGAATTAGTTGCTGTAATTCTTCTCTGCTATTGCTGTTAACTCTTGTTTCTCACTGAAGTTCTGACTGTAAAATATAATGAGTGAAACAGCGTCTCTCTAAATGCCATGTGGTGAAATAATAGATATTAATAATAATAATAATAATAATAATAACAATAATAATAATAAGTGGTGAAATGCAGTATTGTCTGAGAGTCTGAGTTTGTCTTAAAGATGTTTCAGCTGCTTTTAAATACTGTCAGAGATGTTCTGACACCCCGAAAGACGAAAACCAAACTAAGAACTCTGTGAATCTGTAAATCTCTCTAAATTATTTCCACATGATGGGATTCACTTTCCCCTCCTTTCAGGTTTTATTCCAGCTGTTAAAACACATTTAACATTAACAATAATCAATGAAGGAGATCCTGTGTCATCAGTTCAAACCAAACATCTGGAGTCACAGCTGCATGACCTTCTTCTGCTTTGCTTCTAATCAGGCTGATGGTCCATCTGCTTCTTTGATGTTTCAGCATCTGAGTCTCTTCCTTGTTGCTTCTTTTTCCTCCTTTTCTCGTCCTGAGTGGGTGTGGTATTGAGAGCGTCCTCCAGGTGGCGCTACGCGTCCTCTTGTCTGCGCAGCTTCTCTTTCACGATGCTCTGGAAAAGATTTTAGACCATGAAGATGTTAAGTTTTTCCTTTTTTCAATAAAATAAAAGAGATGTTGGTAGAACACCAGCACAGATCAGATTTACTGAGGTACAATCACCATAAAAATGCACTTTTTATCTATGGTAACACTTTATAAACTCTGATTAAGGGTTTAATTCCTCTGGAACATGTTTTTTTTTTTTTAACTGAATTTACAATTTAATTATAATGACCTCAAAGTAGTTAGTGTTAGAAACACTGCTTATAAAATGTATTATACCACCTGTCATGAAAAAACGAAAACACAAACTTATATTGGTTTTAGTTTTAAGAACAAACTGAATTCATGTCTTTATTCTCAAATTTGAGTGCAGTGGACTTCGGAAGTCAGAAATTATTCAAATATGACATCAAACCACCAAAACTCATTTTTCTGTTCAAGAATTCACATAAACAACTGAAATTTGGCATCTTGATCACAAAATAATAATGTGCTTTACTAGTTGTTTTCTGCCTTTATGTAAAACAGTACGTTTGAAAATTAATGGATAATAATAGTAATTATATGTATTTTATTATTAAAAATATAATTGTGATGAAAAAGCTTGCACATGTGGAATCACATAAATATTAAAATAATGTTGCTAATCTGTTAGTTCAGGGCAGTTGTGGCATAAACAATACACTAAAAAGTAGGTTTAATAACTGGTTAATTTTTACAATAATTTTTTACAAAAAAGGAGACTCAGATTATACTGTAAGTCATTTTAAGTAGAGCATAGTTTTCAGGTATTTTAGTGGAAAAAATGAAAAGAAGACAGTTATTGTCTTTCATTGGATCAAAATTCTTTGAGAGTCAAAGTTTTAATACACTTACAAGATTTATTTGAAAAACTTTTAAAAACTGTCTTTTTTTAAAAAAGGTAGCCACATCAGAGAGAGAAGGACCAGATAATCTTCCTCCTCAGTTTTTCCTCCTCAGTTATCATCCATGATTTTGGGAAAGAAAACGTTTGATTTGCTCCGTCATTTTAAGATCACCTGGTTCTATGTCTGTAACGTTTTCTAGTTCTTGTTTCTTCTTCGGACTATGAAAGGGAGAAAAAGTTTTTTCTGTTACATAAGAGGGAAACTACTGTAACGTTCATGATGGATACCAATATGACGCATAAAAAAAATTATATTATATTATTCACTACTTACAAATGTAGTAAATATTATACAGAATATTATACAGAATAACAAATAGTAAGTATTAAACTATACAGTTATTATACTGATGATAATACAATTATTATCATTATTTTTAGTGTACCACTAAGTATTTGCTGGTAAAAAGAATTACATCATAATTTCAGATCAGATACATGGAATTTCCATTTGACTCCAGAGAAACTGAGCCCTTTGTCATTGGCCGTATTATAAAGTGCTACCTCAGCCACGGCTGTCACACCCTCTGGCGTACTCTGCATTGTGTCCATGTGTATGAGGACTGGGCTGGGAGCTGCTGCTGTCTTTGAATACTTGCACTGTTAAAAGACCCTCTCAGAGATGACCAGTGCCCCGTAAAAGCTCACGCAGCATCAAAATTGTAAATATATCACAAGAGATTTATATATATATCTGAGGTGCTTCTGAGCTACCACAGGGACATGACTTCATTAAACCTCTTTAGCAGTTTTTAAAGGCTCTGACTTTTTAAATAAAGCCTGAAATGTCTCCATCATTGAATCCTGTTACTGCACATCTAGCAGTAACATATGGTCAACATAAGCTATGCAGGTAGCGCTGCTTCTCTGTGAGGATGCTCTGTGTGCGTTTGTACTTCTTACATTTGAGGCAGTAGTGACACAAACATGTGAAAAGTTATGTCTGTAAGTGGGCAGAAGGGATGTTATGTGTAGTTTTATACATCTGTACGCAGAGAACGCTTTTTGAAAGAGACAATTATCAGATTTGTGAAGATGAACTTAATAAATTGTGTGTAACTGATCAGTATTTATTCAGGTTTGGATGTACACATTTGTAAACGTAGTTTTACGTGCACTCAAATTGCTTTGGATTTATGTGTGGATTTAAGCATGCGTTTGTGAGTTACAAACAAATCACTGCACTCATTTGTAAATCTTAGTTTACACTCATACATATTTGTAACACTTTTGAGGCAAATTTTGCTTCTTAAAAAATAACCCCAGATTTAGTATTTATAAAGTCTGACTCACTTCGAGCTCTCCAACATTTCATGTAAAGAAAATAAAATTTCCCTTGAGGTTAAAAAACAAACAAACAAACAAACAAAACCCTGCTCAATATAACTGAACTAACAAAGAAACACATAAAATCAGATCTGTAGGGAGAGGCAGAAACTCACCTGCGTAAGAAAACATCTGAATGTTTCCTGGCTGACAATCACATTAAAAGTCTCTGCTTAGCCACCAGCTCTCACCTGCTGACAGAGGCGGAACAAAACCTGAAAAACCAGAACTTCAGGATCAGAATTCAAAAAGTGAAACTGAAAGAACTTTAAAATCTGTTTCTCTTCAAACAAGAATCAAACTGAGCTCATCCAGCCGTTCTCAACAGCACGTCCAAGTGTTCAGTTGTTGGGGATTTTTTTAATGACATATATACCTGTACACACTGGACATATACTCACATATACAATATAATCATATATACTCGTAACCATTATATATATACCTACACTGGAGTGGTTTTTTTTAATAGAATCACTGTGATAAGCAGCTAACCTACATGTTCAAAATCACAAGACCCACAAATATTATCCACAATTATATTAATGAAGTTTGTGCCCCTGTTGTATGAGCAGATGTTGATCAATACTGTTTGAAATGTAATAATTACGATCAATAAGTAACCTTTGATTGTGTTATGACCAACGGTGACAAGTCCAAACATATAGGGTTAATTCAGCTTGGCACAGCTAAGTGTCCACCTGGGACTCTTTCGCTCTCTTTTCATTTTCATTTCCTGTCTGTCATTTTATGTGTCCCTGCTGTGTGTGCTTAAAGTTCTCTACACCCTGGGGTTACCTTTGCTTTGCTTTGGTTCGCTTTGCTTGCTTTCTATGTGTTGTTTTATTGTAAATGTACTGGTTTGCTGTTCATATGACACTGTAATAAACTCTGTTCCAAGAATTCTACTCTTTTCCAGGGGACCTTTTTGAGTGATTTAATTTTAATTGAATCTGAAAAGCTGGACCTCCACAGCGTTGGTGGGATAAGGTTATCATATTGACTTCAGAGTTTGCGACCCCACACAGTCTTATCTCTTCATGACTTAGATCACTTCTACATCAACACTGAATTACAGACTAGGAGTAAAAACAAACAAACATAAAGGCAAACCACAATCTGCTGCTTTGACAACTGTGGCTCTTCTAATTTACAAAAAAAAATAAGAATTAAGATTAAATAAAATAATAAGATTTTCTTATTTTTTCTGGAGCTTTGATTGGGAGAAAAGAGAAAAAACATCTTCTGTTCTTTGGCTGTTGAACCCTTTAAGAAATGATGCAGTGCATGCTAAATGTTGGCCTGAAGTTCTGAATCTCTTATTCTAACGTTTGCATTAAAATAAAACTCCAACTGTTTCTGAGAAGGAATCCAACCCGACAACAAAGAAGCAGAACAAAAGTCTGGATGGACGGCATTCCAGCATTTATCAGATGAAACTATTTGTTTCACAGCTGATTCAGTGGGCAAAAAAATCAGTCTGTCCTCAAAGGAACCTTAAACTGAGCTCATCCAGCCTTTTTCAACAGCACAGCAGAGCTTCTATCCAACACTGGTGAGTACATATCATCACAATCACTCTGTTTTAAGTTTAAACTCTCTCTGTGTCAGGAAACATGACTGCAACGCTGCTGAAGCTGGTGTGTTTTCCTATCACCACTCTCCCCCACTGGGCACACTCTCTGCTATTTCATCCGAGTTACTCCAGAATTCCTCTTTTCTAACTGACATCCAACCTGTGGGGCATTCACACTGACAACATTCAATATCACTCCTTTGATTTCTAGTTTCAAACTCATGATGCCGTCTAACACAGATGGCTGGTATTGTCATCAAACTAGGAGTAAATAATCTGTGAAGCAGGGTTCAGAGCACACTGAAATGTGAACTTCGGGCTCACAAGGACTACTTTCACATACATTGACCTCATTATAAGTATGAATTTGATAGAAAGCACTTAAACAGAAAGAGCATAGAAAAAATACTTGTATGAATGGGGGAATGAGGCAAGTTGTGTAGTGCTTTGATTACTACACGAGTACTATCTGGTTGTTAAGTGATGACGTGATTATCTCAGTTGTTCTCCTGATTGAAGTTTGGTCTGTTTACAGCATCCTGCAATGCAGTTGCATTTGTCCCTAACCACTGGGAACCCTTGCGTTAACTTTTATTGAGTCGAAAAAAGTTAGCGTTCATCCTTCATCTTCATGTGTTTACATTATGCTTGTCACGGTCAGTGGGAGCTGACTGAATGTAGAGTGAATAGTGGGACCCAACTGCAGACACGGAAGGAGACGTAACTTAGGTTAAACACAAGGCGAGCCATTTATTGAGGCTGAAAAACATGAAACAGAAAACAAGGCACAACCAGGGGAAAACTAAACTGAAACCTAGACTGGGAGAAACTATGGTTAACTATGAAACAGTGACATGAACATGAGTCTGAACAAGTGTATGTGAGAAACTATGAGGAGGTAACAAGAACAAGAAACATGAAACCTGAGTTGAGTCATGAAAGACTTAATCCTGACATGACGTGGTGGGAGGTAACACAGACGACCAGACAAAGACTGAACGAAAACACATAAGACTGGACTAAATACACAGAGGAGGTGATCAGGGGAAGTGGGAACACATAGGGCAGTGTTTCCCAACCTTTTGGAGCCACGGCACATATTTCACATTAGAAAAATCACAGGGCACACCACCAAACAAAAATGTCACAAAAAGGCTATTGATAATTTTTCCCCACGCACCAGATATAGTGGAATTGGCTCAGTTTGTCCCCAGTATACCGTTTTTTGCTTTCTTCTGACCACTACTCATACTAGGGCCTTCATCTGGATTGGAATTTTCTCCAGGACCCAGGTCACATTGACTACTTTTTCTTTTTAAATATTTATCTATTGCTATTACACGCTGTGTTGTCTGACTCACAGAAAGACTATTATGTAATTTCTTCTTCGTCTTCTTCTGTTTCACTGGCAGTTGGCAGGTCATTTAATTAGAGCAGGTAGTTGTACTACCCTCTAGTGGAGAATGTAATTGTTCTGCCAGTTACTCATGCCGGTCGCTTAGAGTACTAATCAGGTGGAACCAGATAATCTTCCAAGACACAGCTGATCATTTCTCACAGCACACCACGTCGCAGTGGTTGGAAAACACTGACAAAGGGAAACAGCCCTAACCCTTTTCATTTATGTCGGAAGTGATAGCAGAGCTGTATGTTTTAATTTTTCAGAAATCCCTCAGTCAGAATATGGTATATTATATTTAGGTGTAAGCTAGCGAGCAAACTCTCTGCTGACTTCGAAGTCCATTAAACTTCATAAATTCTGTTTTCATGGATGCCTGGATGTTAAACTTAGTTGTTACACCTGGTAGAGCAGCCACACTGATAACTTTATTAAAGATGAAAGAATTTAGACAGTTCATAGCTCTCAGTGATGTCGCAGTGTTCTTTTCACTTTGGGACCTGAAGTGGAGTTTGAACCCGGAAACGGCTAATGACATCAGACTTAAGACCGGATATATAGAAGTATAAAAATGGGTACATTTACAATTATTTGAAACTCTGGTCATTTTTAGCGTGAAAATCCACCACTGGAAAGGGAGATATGTGACAGAAGAGAAAGAAAAGCAAAATAGGTCCATTTTAAATGTGACTGCGATTTAAAATAAAATCATTTTCTTTTCTTCCTCACTCAGAGTGCAGACATGTCTATTGCCAGGTGTCTTCTATCTGACGATCATTTTCAGTGCTCCATCTGCCTGGATGTCTTCAATGATCCAGTCTCCACACCATGTGGACACAACTTCTGCAAAAACTGCATCGGTCAACACTGGGATATCAGTGACAGGTGTCAGTGTCCCATGTGTAAAAAGGTATTTGAAGTCAGACCTGAGCTGCACATCAACACTTTCATCTCTGACATGGTTTCTCAGTTCAGACGTGAAGCTCAGCAGAAAGTCAGCAGCAGCAGTTCAGAGCAACAAGCTGCCAAACCAGGAGAAGTTCCCTGTGACATCTGCACTGGAACCAAACTGAAGGCCTTGAAGTCCTGCCTGGTGTGTCTGGCCTCCTACTGTCAGACTCACCTGGAGCCTCACCTGACAGCTTCATGTCTGAAAAGACATCAGCTGATCGATCCTGAGGAGAACCTGGAAGGAAGGATATGTGTGAAGCATGATAAACCTCTGGCACTGTTCTGTAAGACCGATCAGACATGTGTCTGCATGCTCTGCTGTGTTTTTGACCACAAGACTCATGAGTTTGTTCCTCTGAGAGAAGAATATGAAGGAAAGAAGGCAGAACTGGGGAAGACTGAAGGTGAAATTCAACAGATGATCACGAAGAGACGACTGAAGATTCAGGAGATCAAAAAGTCAGTGAAGAAGAGTAAAGATGCTGCAGACAGAAAGAAAGCAGAAGGTGTTCAGGTCTTCACTGCTCTGAAGGAGTCTGTTGACAGACGCCTGAATGAGCTCATAAAGGAGATTGAAGACAAACAGGAAACAACAGAGAAACAGGCTGAAGGTTTCATCAAAGATCTGGAACAGGAAATCTCTGAGCTGACGAAGAGAAGCTCTGAGGTGGAGCAGCTCTCACGCTCTAAAGATCACCTCCACCTCCTCCAAAGATTCTCATCCCTGAAAGCTGCTCCAACCACCAAGGACTGGATAGAGGTCAGTATCCATCCACCATCACATGAGGGGACTGTGGTGAGAGCTGTGGATCAGCTGAAGGCAACACTCAGTAAAGACATGAAGAAGCTGTTTGAGGCTGAGCTGAAGAGGGTCCAGCAGTATGCAGTGGATGTGACTCTTGATCCTGATACAGCACATCCTAAACTCCTCCTGTCTGATGATGGAAAACAAGTACACTGTGGTGAAGAGGAGAATGATCTTCCAGACAACCCAGAGAGATTTTCTGAATTTCCCATTGTTTTAGGAAAGCAGAGTTTATCTTCAGGCAGATTTTACTTTGAGGTTCAGGTTAACGACAAGACCAAATTGATGTTAGGAGTGGTCAGAGAGTCAGTCAACAGGAAAGAAAAATTCACAGTTGAATCGAATAACACGAAAGGTTACTGGATTGTAGGAGTATATGAAAATAATTATATAGCTCTTGAGGATCTTCCAGTCTGTCTTTCCCTTCAGTCTGATCCTGAGAAGGTGGGGGTGTTTGTGGATTATGAGGAAGGTCTGGTCTCCTTTCATGATGTAGATGATGCAGCTCTTATCTACTCCTTTACTGGCTGCTCCTTCACTGAGAAACTCTACCCATTCTTCAGTCCCTGGAATGTTGATGATGATGGTAAAAACTCTGCACCTCTGATCATCTGTCCTGTGATGATGGGTGATGGTGACAGGTGATGACAATGACCATGATAAGTGATCATCTGTTCTGCCATTCTTGATCTTTTTCCATGGGGAAATTGGATCAATTACAGATAAATCTCAACCATTTCAATCAAAACAGAGAAGATGTCCTAAAAACAGAACTGACCAAACTGCACATGTTGGTCGAGACCAGGAAATGTGGCTAGAAGCTGCAGAACAAGCCAGTTATCTGACCCTAGGTTTAATTTTTTTTGTTAGGCTGTTTTCAACTTGAGAAAAATAATCCATTTGAGGAAATCCAGCATGAGGAGGAAGACACTCTTCTTTCTTTCAGTGTTTAAAGGCACAGAAATTAAAGCATATACATTGTATAGATATGAGTACAAATGTTAATATTTAATTATTTTAATTCACCTGGTGTTAAATACCAAAAAAAGGATTCAGAAACTGGTGTTCTGATTCAATGTGTATAACATGTTTGTTCAGAATGAAATTATTAAAAATTTGAACTTTTATCATCTCCTTTGATCGTTTCTTTGATGTTCATTGTAGTAGCAATTTCTTGGGTTGTTATCTTATGTATGCTGCTAGGGGTCACCTTTTGTGTTTTTTGTGGTATGGTGAGAATTTAAGGTAGACGCACGTAATTAACGCCAGGTGTTGTTGATCAGGTGGAAGCAAACAGTTTGTGACCGCTGCGTGGCTTGGAATAAAGATTTTAAAGGACAAGACAATTGGAGTTATTGGACTGTAGCAAGTTTAATAAGTTCATTCATACCAATGACATCGCATCACCCCGCCAATGAACACCTCAGTGGCTTCAAGCCTTTTCAATTCACAAAGTCACAAACTGGCTTTTCTTTGGGAAAAGGTTTGTGCAAACTGCACCGCAAAACTGTTCATGGTTCATTGATGTGTTTGTTACCAGATGATGAAAAAGAAAACCATGAAACATGGTTTAAAGCAAAAACAATGCCTTATGATGAGTTTGGTAATGTGGTGAGAGAGTAGTTATCTGGTTGCGAACATTTGCATTTAAAGGGTAATAATGGTGTTGATGATGGAGTTAACCCAGAGGACAGTGTTTCAAATGTTGTTGGTAAATCTTCCATCACCAAAGGCTCAACTAGTAGTAAAGTAAGCACAACTTCTTCTGCAAGAATAAAAGCAAAAGCAGAAAAAGCTGTGTTACTTACTCACATAGCAGTCCTAAAGTAGGAACAAAAGCTAAGGAGGAAACGTGAACACCTCGAACTTGAAGCTTTGCCTTCTGCCTATTCTGCAAATTTAGCCGTTCTCCAAGCGTCTGAAGTTCAAAGTACATCTAACATATCATCCAATGCTATGAATTCATATTATGAAAGGCAAATCAGAAAAACAGCAGCTGCAGCTTCAGTCAAGCCCGGTACACCAGTCAAAGAAGATAAACCTGCAATAGAAATATTACAGACTAAAAGCAGCATATCTGCAATGATCCTACATTACGGAGAAATAGAAAGTGAGCCTCTTTATTTAGAAAAGCATTTGATTAATTTCCTCTTATGCTGTTTTTATAGTTTTATTGTTTTACATTGTTTTATTTACTGTTATATTGTTTCTATATTCCCATTTCCTGTGTTGTAAAGCACTTTGTGATTTTTATCTGTGAAAAGCGCTATATAAATAAATTTTACTTTTTTTTTTACTTACTCTACAAGCACAAACAGGCAGCACAATACAATTTCACAATTTAGATCCTCCACCATGCAGGTCAATTCTTACAGTGGGAGTGTTACGTGCCAAGAAATGTGGCTTTGCTTTTGTGTTCTTTTGATCTTTCAGGTGTCAAGCCTCCACCTATTGGCCAGTTCAAAGTTGGTTGGCATGTGTCTATTGGCTGGTCTGGGCACAGTTGGTCAATCACTCTCCGGGGATCACTACAAATGAGCAGCTCCCTGGGCAGCTGGTGGGTGCTGGCTTCTGGTTCATGACAAACAATTGTGTGAAGGCTTGTGTGTAGTTTGAGAGTGTGTGGTGGGAGGGTGGATTGGTAAGCTGGGGTACAATATACACTGGCTGCAGAGTTTTAACTGTTAGACACACTACCCACATGGCAAAATTGGTATGGCCTGGACCTGGCCCACACAATGTGCTTACACATGGCCCACATACCACAAAAAATGACAGCCCTTTGGTGGCCCAGATCTTTTTTGCCAGAGATGGCCCACACATGGGCCAGCACAAGGCCAGTTGCAGACACACTGGTGGTCCTGTGCTGGCCCAGAACAGTTTCAGCTCTGGCCCCAGATGTCAGCCTAATGCAGGGTTGGGCAACTCCAGGCCTCGAGGGCCGGTGTCCTGCAGGTTTTAGATCTCACCCTGGGTCAACACACTTGAAGCACATGATCAGTTCGTTACCAGGCCTCTGGAGAACTTCAAGACATGTTGAGGAGGTAATTTAGCCATTTGAATCAGCTGTGATGGATCAAGGACACATCTAAAACCTGCAGGACACCGGCCCTTGAGGCCTGGAATTGCCCATCCCTGGCCTAATGTGTACCTTAATCAAGCCATGTAATAGCAACTTGTGCCAGAACATAATAGTGCAAAAGCAACATGATGAAACTCGTATCAGACAGTGAACACACTAATTCTTATGTAGCGCTTTTCTAGCGGATTACTCAAAGTGCTCTATACAACATGCTACATTCACCCAATCTCTCTAAACTGAGCATTTCCTAACCACATTCATACACATTCACACTTTTCACATGCAGAGATCGAACCACTAACCTTCCGATCAGTAGGTGACCTGCTCCACCTCTTGAGGTGCAGTCACCCGGTGGTAAACATGAGTAAACCCTCACTAGGTTTTGGATAAAGTGTACACTAACAAACCTGTCAAACCTGCATTTGAAATGTTGGCTACCATAGCAGTATAGTATTGCAACATGGCATTTGGGTCTTCTAACTAAATTAGGAAAATAGGAACATAAATAGTGCCATTATTGCCAAACCTGGCCCACATCTAGTTAACATACACCCTGCCATGACACCAGTCAGTCAAAAGTGCCAGCTTGATGCCAGATCTGGGTCAGACCTGTTTTCTATGAGCGTGGGCCACATAACCTAAAAGACAAATGAGCCAGATATGGCATGCCATCACATAGACAGTGCCATCTACGCCGCGCCTGGCCCATATCTGGATGACATATGGCTTATCATGCCAGAAGTCAGCTAGCAGTGCCGGCTTGATACCAGATCCGGGCCAGACTTGCTTGCTATGTGGGTAGGTTATGCAGTTGATGCCACTTTTGTATGTTTTTACTGACCTTTTGTCGAGCAGCTAGGTAGGCCTTTCATTTTGCATTTTTGACGCTATCGACCTCTTTTTGTTTTATTCATTTCTTTGATTTGACTCAACTGCCCTGTCCTCCTCCCCCACTTTTTTCTTTTGTTACGTTTAACTATCATGGCAAACAACCAGCAAATCCTGCCTAATTCTTAACTTTCCTGTTGTCCTCCTCCTTCATTGATTGTGGTTGTCCGGTGTTGCTGTCTCCTTCCTCCCTTTGCGGTGGTGGTGGTGGTGGGAGGGGGGGTGTAACACAAGTGGGGGCTCGTTCGGGATCGTTTTTTATGCCATGGACAACCTAAATTGATGAATTGTGTTGTTAGTTTAAGGTGCCTTTGTTTTATAGCTGCCATTGAAGATGAGTTTTGACCTGCTTGATTGCTGCTTGTTGTTTTGTTGTTGAAAAGATTGAATTGTGTCGCAAAGACGACTTGTTAAGTATTGCTGCTCATTATAAACTTTTGGTACCAAAATACGGAGGATATTAAGCAGGCTTTGTTGGAGGGGTTAATAGAGTTGGGTATCTTAATTGGCCCTGCTATGACTGAGGTCCCTTCTCAGGACCCCTTAGCTCCCCCTGGAGCCTCTGCTTATCTATTTTCTCCAGAGAGAACTGAAGAGCAAGCTCTACTTGCTACACCTCCGGATGCCCAAGTTAAGTCAGATGCGGCTCCCCAAACTCTGCCTCGCTTTAAGCCTCCAGAATCCCAGACATCTAACAGTGCAAAGCTTAAGGTTCGCTTACTACGTTTACAGTTGGAGGCACAGGAGAAGGATAAGGTGCGTAAAGCAGATTATGCAACCCTGGTTCAGCATCAGCGTTCATCATCATTACCATCCAGGAAAATACCTGTATTTGATGGTAATCCTCTTCAGTACATCTCTTTCATCGCTTTAAGCCTCCAGAATCCCAGACATCTAACAGTGCAAAGCTTAAGGTTCGCTTACTACATTTACAGTTGGAGGCACAGGAGAAGGATAAGGTGCGTAAAGCAGATTATGATCTCCGGTTGGAGATCCATAGGCTTGAGATAGAAGCTGAAAAAGAAATGAGGTTAAAGCAGCTTGAAGTAGAAGCACCAAAGATATCCTCAGGGCAGAAAACACAAGCCACTAAAGAAACTTCAAAAATCTCCCCGGAAAGTTTTGATGTTAGCAAAACTATTGCTCTAGTACCTACCTTTCGTACGTGCCTATGAAATGGTACCTTTCGTGAGTCTGAGATAGATTCATATTTCAATGCTTTTGAAAAGGTGGCTACTGCTCTGAACTGGCCAAAAGACATGTGGCCTATTTTACTTCAGTGTAAATTAGTGGGCAAAGCTCAGGAGGTAGTAGCTTCACTTTCACTAGAGCAGAGCATGAAATATGAAGTGTTGAAGGAAACAATTGTACGTGCCTATGAACTGGTACCTGAGGCCTACAGGCAAAAATTTAGGAACCACAAGAAGTCCAGCAGTCAAACATATGTTGAGTTTGCACATGAAAAAGGGGCTAAGTGGTGTGCTGCTAACGGAGTTGGTGATGATTGTGAGTTTCTGCGTGAGCTAATGCTACTGGAGGATTTTGAAAATTCGTTACCTGAGAGAGTCAAATGTTCTTAAATCAACAGAAGGTGACGTCAATGTCAAAAGCAGCTGTGTTGGCCAATGAGTTTGTATTAACACATAAGAATGTTTTTACCCCTATTTCTCATCCAGTTAGACCCACAGCTTTGTGCTCTGCATGGCTGATACAGTCTGAGGATATTTGTACCATTTTACAAAGACAAAATGAAATAACTGCAACCCTGGTTCAGCATCAGCGTTCATCATCATTACCATCCAGGAAAATACCTGTATTTGATGGTAATCCTCTTCAGTACATCTCTTTCATCAGTGCGTTTGAACAAGGAGTGGAAGAAAAGGCCAACTTGAGGGACTGCTTGTATTATTTGGAGCAGTTTACAACAGGACAGCCGAGAGAGCTAGTACGCAGTTGCCAACATATGGCTGCTGAACAAGGCTAAATATAAGCAAAGCAACTGCTCAAAGAACACTTTGGAAATGAACATAAAGTCACAACTGCTTACATTGAAAAGGCATTATCCTGGCCTGCCACTAAAAATGAAAATGTGAAATTGCAAGCATATTCTCTGTTCTTAGATGGGAGTGGTAATGTCATGAAAACATTGCAATATATGCAGGAACTGGACATGGCAATGAACATGAAAATCATTTTATGCAAATTGCCATACAAAATGAGAGAGAGAGATGCACAGCCTCTGCATATGATATACTGGAAACTTCTAAAAAAAGAGCTCGGTTTCAAGCTTTGGTTGCATTTATTGAAAGGCAAGTAAAAAATCTTTCAGGTCCTTCATTTGGGGACATTCAGAATGTAACATCAGTGATGAAATATGATGAAATATACCATAGAAATATGGTATCTAATCAGATTCTTACTCTGGATGGCATTACCTTGGCCTCCAGTAACACTGTGAGGAACCTTGGAGCCTTCGGTTTTCAGGCCCCTCTTCTGTGGAACCAGCTTCCAGTTTGGATTCGGGAGACAGACACTATCTCTACTTTTAAGATTAGGCTTAAAATTTTCCTTTTTGCTAAAGCATATAGTTAGGGCTGGACCAGGTGACCCTGAATCCTCCCTTAGTTATGCTGCAATAGACGTAGGCTGCCGGGGATTCCCATGATGCATTAAGTTTTTCCTTTCCAGTCACCTTTCTCACTCACTATGTGTTAATAGACCTCTCTGCACTGAATCATACTTGTTATTAATCTCTGTCTCTCTTCCACAGCATGTCTTTATC
Organism: Oreochromis niloticus; assembly: GCF_001858045.2. Lineage (NCBI taxonomy): Eukaryota > Metazoa > Chordata > Actinopteri > Cichliformes > Cichlidae > Oreochromis > Oreochromis niloticus. Next base: position 24,329,669 of record NC_031986.2, read on the forward strand.
CTGTTTTCCTTCTCTCACCCCAACCGGTCGCAGCAGATGGCCGCCCCTCCCTGAGCCTAGCTGTGTCCAAATTCATGGGCTGCATCCTCCTGAGGACCCGGCCTTCGCGGTCTACGTGGGCCGGGTCCTCAGAAGGTCGGGTAGGCCGGAAGTAAACGGCTGTGAAATTGGACGGTCTAGCCTTCTGATTAACGTCACCGCTGTTTCGGTGGAGTTTAATAAACTCGGCCGTCTGCTCCTTGCTATTTAAAATATAACAGGACACTGGCGTAAATTCTCGACCGTCTCATACTTCTGTTTAATCAGTTTTCTGTTTGACGTTTATTCAGTGGTGTAAAAACCAAGGAGGAACCCACCCGAGGGATTAATAAAGTTATATTTTATCTAATCTAATCTAATAACTTTAATCTCAGCCAAACCGATTTACTCACGAACAAATAAAACACTGAAAAAAGCCAAACAATAACATTTTTAGGTTGTCTAAGTGACTTATATATTACGTTTAACCCGAGTAGCGAAAGTCGGAGGTGATCTGAAAATGATGTGCCGGGAGTTGTGCCGTTCTTGGCGGCTTCAGTGACCCTCGAGCTATCGGCTAGCTATCGAGCTGGTGGGTAACAGACGTCTCCGAAAACGTCGAAGCACTTTTGCAAATATGGGATATCTTGATAAACCGAGCAGATATTTCAAGTTTACACACCCACATTCTCGCCTGAAAATATGTTAAAAGTTTATTTTGTGACCCAGAAGGATTAATAACAGTAATTTTAAAACTTAGTAGCGGTCGCCATTGCCGGAAACTCCAGTTTGGCTGGGCCGCGCTATGAATTCTGGGATATGGTGGGCCACGAAGGACACACCCGACCCATCCTTCAAATTCGGGGAAAAAGGACGACGCATTTGTCAGCTGCATTTGGAGGAGTCACAGCCTTCGGCGCGTTGCTGTGACATAATCGGTCTACAAATGCGTCCTCAGGAGGATGCAGCCCATGAATTTGGACACAGCTATAGTGACAGAAAGGGGCCACAAGATGGCGCCATTTTCACGTTGTAGATACCGCCTGTTGGCTGTTTGGTTTACGTTCACACCACTCCATGAGTATTGTTCTACTGCATGTGCAATCATCAGATTTAATCTCTCATATGATTAGCAAATAGCAAGCAGCTTTCATTATCTGAAATGTTGCTGCATGAAAAAATAAAGAAATTATTCTAGCATTTTATTGTTAAATACCTAATGATTAGTTCCATAAAAATTTACAACTTTTGATCATAATATAGGATGCTTTTTCTTTTTACTTTATCCAGTGATCTAGTTTTTAACATGCTCTAGTTATATTGTAACTATTAATTAACTGATACATATTATTTTCCCTTACAGATCCATTGTATTGCTTCATCTAATATACATGAGGACATTGAAAGATGTGAAAAGAATTGCTCCACTTAATTAATCAATCTCTTTATTAGTATTAATTATTATGATTATTACTATTTAATTAAGACACTAATCCGCAAGGGTGGTAGAATCACTGGTCAGAATTTGGAAGTGTTTGAGTCAGTGACAGACAGGAGGTCACTGAACAAACTGCTCTCCATTATGGACAACCCAGCACACCCTGGTCCACACTTCTGAGGCAGCAGAGCTCCTTCTCACTCTCTGACTGATTCATCCTCGCTGCCATAGAGAAGACTGCACTATGTCATAGTATAAGCAGGGGCGGATGTAGAAATTTTTTTTGAGGGTTTATGAGGGTGGCATAGAAATCAAATGGGTTGGCAGTTCAAAGACATTTTTTACACATAGGTGCTACATTCTGTAATATGCATTATATATATCGTTAAAATACATCAAATGCAGTACGTATACACTTGTTTCATATAAATATACTCTATAAATTTCTTATTTTCTTTAGCCCGCATAATTAAACATTTCAGTTACATAAAACATGCAAACTCTGATTTTATGTACTGTATAGCCTATATAATAAGTATGTAGTCCAATAAGTATAAAATCCAGAAAGCTACACAACATAGGGAGGGTGGGGGGGGTTCATTTACAAACACAAGTCTATTTTCACTTACTGTTTTTCTTAGAAACAATCAATGCTTACATGCTTAAATTTACACAAAATGCCAGAAATCTGCACTGTCATGAACACATTTTTCACCAACATCTCAAAAACTATTAAAGATTAAAGGTGAGTGGATGGAATGGCCGCTATATTAAACAGTTTAAAGGTAATGTTTGAAAAGCACATTTCAACTCAGAGTGTAATGAAAGAAACAAAACCTTAAATAAACACTGCATTCTTGATGGATTTTAACTGACTTAGTGCAAGCAATCGTTGCCAGTACGATTGTTTATTATGTTATTATGTACTCTATGTGTTAATGTGTTGCATCATCTGTTATAGGTTTCCCGTTCATTTTCAGTTGTGTTAAATACATAAATAAAAAATACAGTGAAACAATAAAACTGGGGTTTCTGACAGTATTCGTCTTTGCTGAAGCTCCACATAACTGCACTGGACCACACCCACACATACAGATGTCACATTGCATATGGACAAAAATCAAGCCATGCAGTCACAGCTAAACCTCAATCTCCTCTGCATCTCATTGTTAATGTGTATAGTGAAAATAAAATTCAATTCAATTCAATTCAATTCCATTTTATTTATATAGCGCCAAATCACAACAAAAGTCGCCTCAAGGCGCTTCAGAGAAAAACCCAACAATCATATGACCCCCTATGAGCAAGCACTTTGGCGACAGTGTGAAGGAAAAACTCCCTTTTAACAGGAAGAAACCTCCAGCAGAACCAGGCTCAGGGAGGGGCGGCCATCTGCTGCGACCGGTTGGGGTGAGAGAAGGAAGACAGGATAAAGACATGCATTCAAAGCTCTTCTTTGGATGTTGGCTGCCTTTCGGCATATTCACTAACGTTGAGGTCCAGGCTGTGGGGAGGCCAATACACAACTGATAGCGTTCCATAATGTGTTTTTCTACCTGAAGATGGTGGTGTTGTAAATGCTATTTATTGTTTGATTACATTAGCACAATGGTGATAGGAAGGCCCCAACCCCGCCTTCCTAATGTGGGAGCCAACCAATAGGACCACTCCCTCCATGTCTGTGACCAGTGAGACCACAATCATCACCATCTAACAAGGTACCAGTGATATGAGACACATATGTTGCTTTTCACTTGCACAATCATACTGGGTCACAGGTTGAACAGATATCCACAGGTGGTATAGGCAGGAAACTAAGGCTACGTTCACACTGCAGGTCTTAATGCTGAATTCCGATTTTTTGATCAAATGCAATTTTTTTGTCTGCATGTTCACACTACAAGTAAAATGCAACAGCAAATGCGCTCTAGTGTGAACCCTCAAAGCGGCCCGCATGCGCAAAAGAAGACATCACACACAACGCGCTCTGTTTAGACCCAGAGCAAACAACATTGTTTGACTGATGGCCCTTAATATAAAGACTTGGGACTTTACCTTTCCCAATTTTTGCTTTATTTTGTTATTTACATAATAATGTAAATAACAAAATAATGATCCTTATTGCTGTTTTAGAGAGGAGCGGTGCTTCAAAGGATAGTTGCAGACTTCTGTCAGAATCTGCAGATTATACAGTACAAATAAAAAATTCACGTTTCTCCAACGTTGTCTTCCCAAAAGTTTCACTGACATCTACGCTGGATGGCCAGGAAGCGTTCGCGATGTCTTATCGGGTGCTTCTCCGGAGCTGATAATTGGCGTCTGTCTTGTGTCAGTGACGTAAAAGGCGGATTTAATGCGACATGACTGTTCAAACAGCAGTCGCTTTCGAAAACATCGGATATGTATCGGATTCAGTACCACATACAAAAGTGACCCAGATGGGATTTGAAAATATCGGATTTGTGCCATTCACACTGTCATACCATGATCGGATATGGGTCGCATAGGGTCGAAAAAGTCGGATTTGATGCGCTTTCGCCTGCAGTGTGAACGTAGCCTAAGTCCGTGGGTCAGAGGGGGCCACCCGAGATTCAGTCTGTGAGTGTCATGGTCCCTGTGCCTCACCAGCTGATCCTGTATTAGGCAACATGTGTTTTGTTGTTTTTTGCTCTCTCTCTCTCACCTGCCGGGGCAGTGCTCATAATGGGCTCCCGCCCCTGGCCCACGCACCTGCTGCCTATCTGGGTGATCGCAAGGCCTATTTAAGACGGCAGCGCTGTGTTACTCGTCGCTGGATCGTTGAGCTATCAGCGTCAGTCACTCTACCGTTAGTGAGTTCAACTCTGTAAAGTCGTTTCCGTCTGTTCGCCGTTAACTCTGGTTTCTGTGTACAGATCTACCCCGGACCTTTCCCTGCCTGCCTGTTACCGTGTGCACGAGTGAGTGGATTTGTGTTACCCCGTTGTGGAGAGAGAAGAGAGAGCCATTGGAGTGTGTCTGATTCCCGTCCTTCCCCTCACATGCCCCAGAGCCCTGGACCCCCCTTCCCTCCCTCCAGCACGTTGTAAATAGTATCACCTGGTGTCGTTTGTGTAAATAAACTGACTGTCAACTCTGCAAGGATTTCCGGTCTGCGCCTGAGTCCATTAACTAAAACCTGACAGAGAGCATGTTACATGTAGGACACTGGGCTTGAAAGTTGGGGTGTAACGTCTTTCCCATCTTGTTCTTCATCGTCCTTTCATTTTTGCTTCCAGTGTCCAGCTGATGCTGATGTAGATGGCGCTGACACACGGTCATCTGGATCTTCATCATTGTCTGTGGTGATGTCTGACAATTTGCTGCTTGACCTGACTCGTTCTTCTCTCATCTTTTATTTTTCTGTCATGGTCCTGGGTCATTTGACCCAGCATTTTGTGTTTATTATTTATTATGATCTTGTGTTCTAGTTCATTCTGATTATGTGTTCGGGTTTAAACTTTTTAGTTTTAAGGGTTTTGGTTCTGTGGAAGTTTCTGCCCATGTGTTCCTTCTGTTCTCTGTCTGTTACTTTGTCTCTGAGTGTCAGCCGTGTCTCCCAGCTGTTTCCTCTCAGTCCCGTTCACCTCTTGTATTTAGTGTCTGCGTCTTCCCCTGCTCGTCGTTGTGTCGTTCTTCATTCTACTCTGTTTGTTCTGTTTGCCCGTTTTCCTGTCTGTTGCTTTCCCACTTTAGTTAGTTTTCTGTTCAATCAGCAAACTCCCAATAAAGCTGGGTGTTTTGACTTCACATTTGCCTCTGTGAGTCTTGCTCTTGGGTTCCTGCCTGCCTTCACACAGCCATGACATTTTCTTCTTTTCTTTCTGTTATTTATCTTCCTTCTTTGAGTCCCTGCTTCCTCCTTTTCTGCTTTGCAGTTTTTCACTTTGTCCTTTTTATTTGTTTCCCGTGTTTGTTCCTGCTGCTTTTATTGGATGCAAGCTCCTCTGCAGAAAGAAACACAATGTAGGACACATGTAGCTTTGGAAGATGGGTGCAACACTGACTGTCCAGCTCAGCTCAAAATTCAGTGTTTAGACATTTCTCTAGCTCTCCCATCTTCTTCTTCATCATCCTCCTCCTCCCTCCTCCCCAGAGGAGCAAAAGGCTAAAGACTTGACAGAGACAAACTTCCTGTAGAAAGAGCTCTGGGTTTGCAGTGGTGTGTGGAAACTGATTCATTCAACTTTAAAATGGATGTTCCTCAAAAAGCCTGTACATGGAATGTTGTCAATATCGAGCTCTATTTATGATCCACTGGGATTTCTTGCACCAGTCCTGCTGCCTGCCAAAATAATGCAGCAAGAGTAGAAGGAAACTTAAGAGTTGAGGGACGACTGACAAAAGGCTCCTTGCCGGAAGAAATAAAGCATCCCTTTACTCTTGCAAAAGATCAATATGTAGATCAACATCTTATCTTTATTACATAAGTTACTGTGTTGTGTCATGTCATGTTGTACATAGTGCCGACGTGGGAGAGTTTTCCAATTTCATTGTCCTATTTTACTATGTATGACTGTGCAATGACAATAAAGAGTTATCTACTATCTATGTAGCAACTCTCATTCTAAAGCGCATTCATCAATAGCTTGGTGATGGTTGTAACTACACCTTATCCACACTAAGGAGAAAATACTGGATCACAAATGCCAACTCAGCTGTAACAAAGGTTATCACAGAATTACATTTTTGCAGAAAATATCATGGAAAGACCTTGGACCAAAAGATGGAATATTTACCCAAGGAAGGAATTTTGCCAGATACTCCACCATTCACCAATGTCGAAGTTGATTATTTTGGACCTATCGAAGTTAAAAGAAGACAAGGTACAGCTAAACGTTATGGAGTCATTTTCACCTTTTTAGCCAGCTGAGCTGGGCATTTGGAAGTGGCTAACTCTCCAAGCACAGACGCATGTATTAATGCTTTGCACCGTTTCATTAGTCGTAGAGGTCAAGTTGCTCAAATTCAATCTGATAATGGAACCAACTTTGTTGGAACAGAGAGTTAAGGGAGGCTCTTGAAACACTGAAACATACCCAAATTAAAAATGCTTTGCCACACATTGGAATAAAATGGAGTTAAAATTTGCCTGGAGCATCACATCATGGTGGAATTTGGGAACGGATAATCCGTATGGTCAGAAAGATTCTGAGATCTGTTCTTCAGCGACAACAGTTGGACAAATGTCATGGTCTGGAGTCTGTGGACTCCGTGTTTATGTTTTATCTTTTTTAATATCCAGTGGTTTTGCTAGTTTGGGGGTATTTGTTATCCTTCCCAGTGTTTAACTGTTCTCTCTGGCTTCTTTGTGTTGTGTCTAGTGTTTTTGGTTCTATGTTCATGTTTTCTGGTTTGCTTCCTCCCAGTCTCATCTAATTAGGTTCAGCTGTGTCTCCCTCCTGTGTGCCATTTCCTCGTTACCTTGTGTGTGTGTGTTTACCTCTGTTCTTTGCCGGAGCGTCTATTTGTCATGCCCTGTGTGCCCTCTGCTTGTCTTCCCCTGTGTTACCTCAGCCCTCAGTGTCCTTGCGTTTCTGTCATGGTCCTGGGTCAATGACCCAGTGTTTTCTGTTTTGTATTATTAATCTTTAATTTTTTGATCTGTCTTCGTTAGTTCTTAGTAGTGATGGGTAGATGAGGCCTCGTGAAGCGTTTCAGCACATTCCCCAAACTGTATCGATACTGTGTCGACACAGTGTTGCTGTTTTGCTCCATACTGACACCTGCTGGACCTTAAATATCATTACAGGCAACTTACTTGAGACTCACAACAGACACTGATTCAATGACCTAGTCATACTTGTATACACTGTAAGGTATTGTACTTTCCATGGAATCATTTTATATCTTTTACATTTCAAATATTGTAGACATCTTTAAAATATATTGTGAATGACATTAAGTGAAAATTAAAATAAAAGTATTGTGAATGTAATATTACCCATTTAAATGTAACTGACTCAGAGTTTATTATAAATTTCTATTCAGAAAAATAACTTTATCCAATATTTTTGCATTCAGTCTATTGCGTTTTTTTGACACCATTTTCCCAGCTTTGGAAAACACATTCTCACAGGGCACAGATGAAGCTGGGGTACACAAAAACTGTAAAGCCAGGTGGAAAAGGTTCAGATAAGATGTCTTCCTATTCCCTCAGTACGTTAGAGGATCCTCTAATCTTGTAATGTTTCTCTCCGCCAAGTAGCGCTGGACCTCAATGATGGAGTCCACTGTTGCATTGTTGGTTTGTCTGCCAACTTCTTCATCGAGCCGCTGCCACAGGTTTTCTGAAATAATAACAAATGCATGGCCGTTTTAGTATTTTTCATCTACTCCAAATGAGTACACATTAACATCAAAATAAATGTACGAATAAGCTGATAATACTGAACTTGCCTGGAACAGGGGACTGCTCTGATGAAGGTCCAGGCTGTGGCTCAGATGTTGTGGGGGCAATTACTGCAGCACACTCCGTTTTCACTCGTTCGAGTTCCTCCGCATGGTTTTTGGCTAACAAACAAAATTAAATCAGTATGCAGTACTTAACATCAGCTACCTGATGAGACATTGTCTATATAAACCTTTCTGGTTGGCAAAATGTATGAAGGACCTGAACCAGCTCCCTGAACCCCTCACTCTCCACAAGGGGTTGGCAGTCCTTTATAATAAAATTCAGGACTGCCTGGTCCAGAACAGTCTTCCTACATGCTTGATTTCAAAATAATAAAACACATGCAGCTCAATGTCTATATAGGCCTACCTGTGTTCACTCTTGGTGTGTTTATCTCCTCATTTTCATGTTTGGCTCTGTAATGCCTAAACACTGAGGAGGTGTTTTTGTTTGTGTAAGAAAGCTCCGCAGAACAGATGCGACATTTAGCCTGCATAAAATAAAATAAACACTTTACACTGCAAGTCACATTGCTGTTTTTCCTATGTTGATAGATTACAATAAAAGAAAGACAAACAGTTACCTTATTTGCAGTTAAAAGGTCGAAATGATCCCACACAACAGAAACCTTTGTTTTTCTTTAGGGCTCCATTTTGTTATGGAGAGATGTATTTTTCTTTTATCGTTTCGAGAGTAACTTTGTTTATTTTTTGGTGGCGACTCATTCCGTTGACAGATGCAGATGCGGTACCTTTTAAAAACAGTTTGGCGCATTGGCAATGAGCGATACAGCAGCTGTATCGCACATTGGCAATGAGCGATACAGCAGCTGTATCGATCACGTGACTTTTTCTTAAAGCGACACACGCACCGATACAGGCTTCGCTCTGTGAGCTTGATACATGAGCCGGTGCGTCAGTGTTGCAGGACCCATCACTAGTTACGACAAATGTGTCCTTCATCTCCCCGAATTTCAAGGATGGGTCGGGTGTATCCTTCGTGTCCTACCATATCCCGGGATTCATTGCGAGCCATCTTTCGCATAAATTCCAAACACGAAGAAGAATTTTTTGCATAACAATGGACAAATGGGTCGTGACAGGAGAGAGGAGCTCACATTCAAATGTAAGTATCTGAAAATTTGGTGGTACAAAAGTTGAAACTTTGTAGCGGTTGTGTTGTTAGGCTTTGGGCATATGCTTATGGTTATCTTGTAATGTAAATAATCTCTCTAAAAACTGCACATAAGCTAGTATGGTGGCTCCAGCGGTTTGTTATGTATTGCCACTTACCTACAACTAATTTTGATTTTTCCAATTAATCTTTTTTGATATGTTTAAGGGAACATAGAGCAAACGGCTCTATTTATCAAATTGCGAGGTGAAAATGATCACCTCTTCACTGGGGTGAAGAATTCTTTATACGAGTATGGTGATACTGATAGATATATATGATAGTCAAACCATCAATCCATCCTCTTGCTGGTGAGACGAGTTATGAACTAGACTGGTTATTACGATCAAACTCAGCCACTCTTTCTAAGTTGGAGGAGAAAGAGCCAAGGTGAGGACAAACAGGTAGGAAAAAGTTGGCTCAAACAGTTAAGCTAGTACAGCTCTCTGAGAAGTAGATGTCAGAGCATATTTATCTGAATTAGCAGATGTTGAGGGCAAATCAATCCTTGGAAGACACTGATCAGGGCCCTGTTTCAGAAAGCCGGTTTAGAAAACTCAGAGTTAAAAATGATACGGGGTTGAGTAACCCCGAACTGTCCAACTTGGAATATTCGGTTTCAGAAAGGCTGATAACAATTAGTTCAATCAACGCGGAGTTGCTTTAACCCCAAGTTAAGCACGCGCATAAAGCCCTGATTAGTGGAGCACAGATTAAGCGAGTCACCATGGAGACGGAGGGAAAGAAGGCGCGGCCAATGTATTTTACAGCGCTTGAGGCCGAAATTCTGATGGCAGCATATGCCGATAACATGCAAATTTTGCGGAAAAAAAGTAACACAGCCTCAGCTGCAAAAGAAAGGGAGCACGCATGGCAATACATAGCCAACAGAGTCAATGCGTGAGTGTTAATTTAAACATTGATCTAGGGATTTCCACCCATTTAACACGTTATTTTATTATATTTAATTTTAGTGTTTATTTCATACATTTTATTTTGTGATGTGATGTGAGCGCAGGTGCAACCCAACAGGCCCCAAACGTTCCTGGCAGCAAGTAAAAATGAAATATAAAAAATGTAGAGGAAGAGGGTCCGGCCACTTCAACAAACCTTTCCTCAGTAAGATGTTCAGCACTGATTTACAACCAACCTAAGTAGGCATGTACTATGAATGTCAATGCTATTTTCTGTGTTTCAATAGCTCCCTGTAAAGCAGCTGTACAAGACCTGTTTGATCAAGAAAATAAAAAAATGCTTTTTGGAAATGGAACACTTCAAGCAGCAGAATGGAATGTGAGTGCCATCTATACAGCCAATCACGCCTGGGAACCCTGAAAATAAATGTAAAATCTAAGTAGTAGTTCAAGTATCACCACATCATGAATTAAGTTTTGTTCATCCTGATACCTGCAATTTTGTGGAATCCCTCTTTGATAAATCTTGTGGGTCTATGACCGGGGAACACCACAAACGAGTACAGGAGACGTTTCAGTGCAACTGTAACATTCCTGACTACCCGACAGACGGTAGCCTTGGAAACGTGCTCAGCGTCACCAATATTATACAGAAAGCTCCCGTTTGCAAAAAACGAAGTGCAATACAAATAATATGTACAGAACTGAGAGAATGTCCGCGATGTGTCACATGAGCAATATAAGGCCTGAGGATGTTATTCAAATAAATTATAGATTGTGCTGAAAAACGGTAACGTTCACCCAGAAAATCATCAGGACATGATAAAATGTCCAAATGCACTCTAATCACTCTCTCCCGGCGGAGAGCTCTGCGGAGAATTTGGGCTTCAACATCTACTGGCTCTTCAAGGAAGGGGCACGCCATGTCTGACACTTCCTGCAGACAAGTTTCAGACAAAGAGGCGGAGAAGTTCAGGGTTAGTTGAAGTAAACCTGCTAGGGGGCAGGTTAGCTTCACGGAGTGTGTCGTCATAGTAACTCACTCAGAATTAATCTAAACTCGCTTTGTGAAACCGAAAACCCAGAGTTTTCGTTAACTCAGGGTATACTTACTCAGAGTTTGCACTAAACCGGCTTTCTGAAACAGGGCCCTGGTCCTTAAGTGTGAATGTCCCTGTTCATTCAAATCTGCAATCCAAATAATCCAAATAATAAAAAATGTACCGGTGAGTAGTGGCGGCCAGATGCGCCAGGGTTTGCTCGAGGTTAATTTTAAATTTTAAATTGCGTCATCTCCGTATCCAGTCCTCTGACTTACTTCAGTGTCAGACCCCTGAAGTGAAACTGAAAATGAAAGCTGCAGCTCAGTAGAATCTGTTTCTTCCTTTCAAAGGAGCATCAAACTGAGCTCATCCAGCTTTTCTGAACAGCACAGCAGAGCTTCTGTTCAACATTTTTGAGTACAGATAATCATGATCATATTGTTTTATGTTGATCCTCATCTCTTTATAAGCTGTAAACAGGGTGTGATTTGCTGTGGAGGATGAGGGGGATAACCTGACCCCACCCAACAGTCTACATCTCCCTCTGCTATATTCCTGTTTATCTGCAGTGGGAATATGAAATTTGCCTGGTCATTGACTTCAGAATTTGATACAGAGGAGATCTTTGCAGCTTCTTTTTCATCTTGTTAAATTGCAGCTCTGCACCAAGCTGCTATCTGAGACATCCTGCTGTTACGAAGGAGTCTCGAAAGAACTTTTGTACACGGTTTGTTGGTTTTGCAGCTGCTGTGATGGGCTGATAGAGAGCAGACACACTCCAGTGTGAACAGAGTCCTAACATGACGTCATTCAGTTGTTTTGTTCTTTGGTTGTGGGTGCATTTAAGAAACGATGCAGTGTATCCTAAATGTTGGACTGAGGTTCTAATTCACTTCTTGCTGATTCTTAATATTAATTACATGAAAATAAACCTGCTTGAACACTTAAACTTTGTCTGAGGAAGTATCCAACCTGGCAACAAAGAGGCTGCACAAAAATCAGGATGGAAAGGATGAAAATAACAGTGGGCTTGATGGCACCATTTCTTGGACAAATGTAGTCTGATAAGAGCAGAGAAAAATAATTTTCCAACTAAAAACTTGTCATCTCTAAACCAGGAGTTTGAAAAGCTCACTGCTTAGACACACCTACACGGAGAGGTGGAAACAGTCCATCAGGTTTTTCTCAACAACACACCAAAGTAGTTAAAGTTAAATCTCATCATAGCAGAGTGTGTAGGATTCCAAATGACTGATAATCATAGGTTTTTCTCTTTGCTTTGCTTCGCTTTTCATTTCTTTGCTTGTGCAGCTCCTCTGTTCATCCTCTGCAGAGGTGGAAAGTAACAAAGTACAAATACTTCACCACTGTACTTAAGTATTCAGGTATCTGTACTTTACTTGATTATTTATTTTTCTATCCAATTTTTACTTTTACTCACAAAATTTTTAAACAGGTATGGGTACATTCTACTCCTTACATTTTCAAAGCAGGCTTGTTCCTTTTAATTCAACACATTTGAGGGGAAGTTTTTTTTTTTTTTTTTTTTTTTTTTTCACATCACTGCGAGCGTTCAGACATCAAACTGATTTGAGCCTAAACAGTGACACATGAGACGAAATCACCAGGGGATGAAACACTTACGGAAACCTGAACCACTGCAAGTGTCCATAAGTTGCGGTTGCAGTACTTCGGCATCTACCCAGGGCTGCAAAAGAGGAGCGAGCAAAAGGGAAGTAATGTTTTTTTAAGTGTCAGGTAATTTCAAATGCACAGTTTGTGTATCAGCTCAACACACATCACACACTCAACACACAAGAGATGAGTGCACTTTAAACATAATTAAAACTGAATTTGAACTGAAAATCTTTTTCTTTTCCTTCTTACAGAGTGCAGACATGTCTTCTGCCAGCTGTCTTCTATCTGAAGATGAGTTTGTGCAAAAAGCTGCCAAACCAGCAGAAGTTCCCTGTGACATCTGCACTGGAACCAAACTGAAGGCCCTGAAGTCCTGCCTGGTGTGTCTGGCCTCCTACTGTCACACTCACCTGCAGCCTCATCTGACAGCTTCACGTCTGAAAAGACATCAGCTGATCGATCCTGAGGAGAACCTGGAAGGCAGGATATGTATGGAGCACGATAAACCTCTGGAGCTGTTCTGTAAGACCGATGAGACGTAGCTGCATGCTCTGCTTTGTTTTTGACCACAAGACTCATGAGTTTGTTCCTCTGAGAGAAGAATATGAAGGAAAGAAGGCAGAACTGGGGAAGACTGAGGCTGAAATTCAACAGATGATCCAGAAGAGACGACTGAAGATTCAGGAGATCAAAGAGTCAACAAAGATGAATAAAGATGCTGCAGACAGAGAGAAAGCAGAAGGTGTTCAGGTCTTCACTGCTCTGAGGGAGTCTGTTGACAGACGTCTGAATGAGTTCATAACGGAGATCGAAAACAAACAGGAAACAACAGAGAGACAGGCTGAAGGTTTCATCAAAGATCTGGAACAGGAAATCTCTGAGCTGATGAAGAGAAGCTCTGAGGTGGAGCAGCTCTCACACTCTAAAGACCACCTCCACCTCCTCCAAAGCTTCTCACCCCTGAAACCTGATCCAACCACCAAAGACTGGACAGTGGTCAGTATCCATCCACCATCTAGAGGGGACTGTGGTGAGAGCTGTGGCTCAGCTGAAGGAGACACTCAGTAAAGACATGAAGAAGCTGTTTGAGGCTGAGCTGAAGAGGGTCCAGCAGTATGCAGTGGATGTGACTTGATCCTGATACAGCACATCCTTATCTCATCCAAGAAAATACAGCAAGAAACAAGAAACAAGAAATACAGCAAGCTGTCCATACCTGAGGCCTGAGGACTCACAGCCTTGGCCAGCCGCTTGAGGAGGTACACCAGAGAGATAGAAGGCAGTGAACCAGCCAAGGTGTACTCTCAGTGGAACAATAACAGAACAGCACCACCAAGGCTGGAGACGGAGCAATACTGGAAGAGCATATGGGAGAAAGACACAACCCATAACGGCAATGCTCAGTGGCTAGTGGATCTGAGGGCAGACCATAGCGACCTCCCTGAACAGGGTCCAGTAACCATCACAGTGGCAGACATCCAAGAAAGGGTCTCCAGTATGAAGAGTTGGACAGCACCAGGCCCCCGACATGGTTCACGCCTACTGGCTGAAGAAGCTGACTGCACTCCACGAGCGTCTGGCAGCACAAATGAACCAGCTGCTAGTTAACGAGAGACACCCGGAATGGCTAACCGAAGGTCGGACGGTCCTGATCCCCAAGGACCCCAAGAAGGGACCGGTCCCATCCAACTACCGACCAATAACCTGCCTCAGTACTACATGGAAGCTCCTGTCAGGCATCATATCGGCTAAGATGAACAGGCACATGGGTCAATACATGAGCGGGACACAGAAAGGGATTGGCAAGAATACCAGAGGCGCAAAACACCAGCTACTGGCAGACAGAACAGTCAGCCGAGACTGCAAGACCAGACTGACCAACCTGTGCACAGCCTACAACAGCGTACAACACTAGAGGCCAACTCCAAGCCCATAGCACAAGTCACCATCAAGTGCGGGATCTACCAAGGAGATGCTCTGTCCCCACTGCTGTTCTGCATAGGCCTGAACCCCCTCAGTGAGATCATTAACAAGACTGGCTACGGATACCGACTACGGAACGGAGCGGTTGTCAGCCACCTCATGTACATGGATGACATCAAGCTGTATGCCAAGAGTGAACGAGATATCGATTCACTGATACACACTACCAGGATATACATCAATGACATTGGAATGTCATTCGGACTGGAGAAGTGTAGTTGGATGGTAACAAAGAGAGGGAAGGTAGTCAGAACTGAGGGAGAGAGAGAGATTGAACTACCAGAAGGCAACATTGCAGACATAGAGGACAGTTACAAGTACCTGGGGATCCCGCAAGCGAATGGGAACCATGAAGAGGGCGCTAGGAAAGCTGCAACCACCAAGTACCTGCAGAGGGTCAGGCAAGTCCTGAGGAGTCAGCTGAACGGTAAGAACAAGATCCGGGCCATCAACACCAACGCCCTGCCCGTGATCAGGTACCCTGCTGGGGTAATAGGCTGGCCAAAGGAGGAGATAGAAGCCACTGACATAAAGACAAGAAAGCTCCTTACCATGCATGGAGGGTTTCACCCCAAGTCCAGCACCCTGAGGCTGTATGCTAAGCGGAAGGAAGGGGGCCGGGGACTGGTGAGTGTCAGCACCACAGTCCAGGATGAGACAAGAAACATCCACGAATACATCACGAAGATGGCCCCAACTGACAGCGTGCTCAGTGAATACCTCAGGCAGCAGAAACCCAAGAAAGAGGAGGAAGGCGAGGAACCATCATGGAAGGACAGGCCCCTGCACGGTATGTACCACTGGCAGATAGAGGAGGTGGCTGATATCCAGAAATCCTACCAGTGGCTGGACAAAGCTGGACTGAAAGACAGCACAGAGGCACTAATCATGGCAGCACAAGAACAAGCTCTGAGTACAAGATCCATAGAGGCTGGGGTCTATCACACCAGGCAAGACCCCAGGTGCAGGCTGTGTAAAGATGCCCCAGAGACAATCCAGCACATAACAGCAGGGTGCAAGATGCTAGCAGGCAAGGCATACATGGAGCGCCATAACCAAGTGGCCGGCATAGTGTACAGGAACATCTGTGCCGAGTATAACCTGGAAGTCCCGAGGTCTAAATGGGAGATGCCCCCAAGGGTGATGGAGAATGACCGAGCTAAGATCCTGTGGGACTTCCAGATGCAGACGGACAAAATGGTGGTGGCTAACCAACCGGACATAGTGGTGATAGACAAACAGAAGAAGACGGCTGTAGTGATCGATGTAGCGGTTCCGAATGACAGCAATATCAGGAAGAAGGAACACGAGAAGCTGGAGAAATACCAAGGGCTCAGAGAAGAGCTTGAGAGGATGTGGAGGGTGAAGGTAACGGTGGTCCCCGTGGTAATCGGAGCACTAGGTGCGGTGACTCCCAAACTAGGCGAGTGGCTCCAGCAGATCCCGGGAACAACATCGGAGATCTCTGTCCAGAAGAGCGCAGTCCTGGGAACAGCTAAGATACTGCGCAGGACCCTCAAGCTCCCAGGCCTCTGGTAGAGGACCCGAGCTTGGAGGATAAACCGCCCGCAGGGGCGCGCTGGGTGTTTTTTTTTAAATTTTTTATATATATATACATGTATATATATTTTCACGAAACTTAGCAAGCAGTTTGCTAACTGTAGCATGGGAGATGGGTGGTCTCGTAGGGTGTTTTGCATTGAAATCTGCTGCAATGACCCGGTTACTGCGTTCACCAGATATCAACACAATTTCGATCCGCTCCTCACGTGTTAACCTCTTCGACATGTCAATGGCTGTGAACAAAGAGAAACTTGTAAATAACTCATGAAAAAACAAAGTTACGTTGAAACCAAGCACACCATTGTTTTTCTTTTGACATTACCAATAAGTTGGATGTGTCACATGGCCCTCTTCCTATTGAAAAAACAAAAGCTGTATCCAAGATGGCTGACTTCTAAATGGCCACCATGGTCACCACCCATCTTGAGGAGTTTGCCCCCTCACATATAGTAATGTGCCACAAACAGGACTTTAATATCACCAACCATTCCCATGTTATTACGGTGTATCCATATAAATGGCCCACCCTGTGGTTTATTTTCGTTATGCTGACTTTTACAGTCAGTTACAATAACTCGTACTGCGTACTAGCTAGCATGACGGAGTTTCTATACAGCTGGGTGGGTGCTATGATGTTACTGATAGTGAACTTTATTTTATTCATAAGGTTAGTTAATAGCGTTGCCAACCGTCCCGTAAAAATGAAATCATCCCGTATTCAGAGAAATATATTACCCGTTTCGTATTGAGCTGAAAAGGAACACAGTTTGTCCCGTACTTCAGCTAGAATGGGAAAAGACACAAAGCTGGAGTTATTCTGTGTCTTTATGCTGCACAGCTGCCTCTTCTTCTCTCATTCTCTCCCCCTCTCTCTCCTGTTGCTACTTCAATCATGAAACTGATCAATGATCAGCTGATCGGCTTCTCTCTTGCTTGTTTATCGCTCACTTTGCGCCAGAAAGAGGAAACCAGCGCTAAACAACAGCAGCATGTTTAAGCTTGATCAGCTGTTGTTAGAATTTATTTAATATTAATTTCTAGTATCAGCTGATGTTTGCTGGAGCCACAGCCGTAAAAGCTGCTGGTCATGATATCAGTTTGGATATCTGGTGAGAGGGAAACATGAAGATGAAACCAGGAGATGTCCTTACTGAATCAGAGCTGAACAGGTGAAGGAGAAACAGGTTTACCTTTTAGGTGACATGAATGAGTTGAAGGGAAGTTATGAACTGTTTCTGAGAGACAAATAACACCAGGATCCTTTTCTGTGTAGCTGACAGCTGGTAACTGTGCAGGGGCGGATCTAGCAAAGTTTTGCCAGGGGGCAGGTAGGGCATTCACAGGGAAAGGGGGGCACAAAGAAATACTTTTCTTTCTTATTCTCATTTAAAATGTCTCGCTTTTATTAAATAATTATCTGAAGCTTACAACCAAAGTTTTTATCTGACGTAAAATGTATAGAAATCATACATATACCAACAAGACAGTGTACATCACTGTCACAACAGCATTTGTTTTCATTCAAAGGCTTTATGGCTTTTCCTATAATACCTGGTGGGCTGGTCTCTAGTCAATATGCCGGGCTGATTTTTTTGTCCCAGTCCAGCCCTGGGCACGACACGCAATGAATTAATCTGAGAAGGTGCATTAAAAAATAAATGGCCGGGCCAGCGATACACATCGCAAATTAGCTCGCATACACATTAGTTGTGCCGCTTCTTAATGACGGTATCTTAGCTAACAACCCCAACTATCAGATTCAACTTGTAATTGGCTAAAAATAATAATAATTGCAGAGGCCTTATTGACAGTATTTGGCTCTACATATCTGTGTGAGCAGATTTTCTCTCACATGAAGAGTGTCCTCAGGTAGCCGTCTGAATGCTGGACACTCGGAGACCTGTGTCTCTGAGTGGGAGACCAGAGATCACATTAACATGTGTATCTCTGTATTAACAAACATGCCATATTGGCCCAGTTTATTTTTCTTATTATTGTTGTGAGGAGACCGTAAATAGCATTTGCATTTTCTGTTGTACAGTTCATTTGCTGTTATGGATAAAAAGTGTCTTTTTTTGTTTCAAAATAGCTGATAACTATTTGCTAATAGCTGCCAACATCTGCGAACAAATATAATTCTTTAAAGTGGTTCTATATAGTGTGTAACTGTTAATATAGAGCGTTATTAAATTTATTGCTAATGCAATCATATGGCACATTGACTTCTGAGGAAATTTTAGATGGCACTTGTCATCAGAAAGGTTGCCTACCCCTGCAATATGACAATCATACACCAGTAGTTAGCACTCTGATTGACAAGCACTAAGAAGAGCACAAACACATACAGCGCTGACAGGGGCAGAGTGTCAGGTACTGTGTGCGGGCATGCAGGAATGGTGGACCCAAAGTGCATTCTTTTATTGCTAGATAACAAAAGAACAGAAAACTAAATAAACTGGAAATATAAACTACATAAACGTGCTGACAAGGAGACCACACAGCATGGTAAGATGGAGACTGCAACACAGACAAAGGAAAACACAGGGCTTAAATACACAGAGGAGCAATCAGGGAATGGGAGACAGAAGGGAAACACAGCTGGGACATATCAGGCCTAACGAGACAAGGGAAGCAAAACCAGACACATTAACATAAGACACAGACCTTCAAAGTAAAACAGGAAACACCAGCTGAACTTACAGACGCAGACTCACAAGCAGACACTATGACATCACAGACACTAGAACAGAGGGAACACAGAGTTGTTGGACCAGGGCAGACACAGAGACACAGACTGGACACAGAACAGAGGGACTATGGAAACCAAAACTTAAGAACTACAAAATCAAAAACCAAGAAGAACTGGAGAAATAGAAATGAAAAACAGAAAACAAAACCCTCACAGTCATAAACCAAGAGAACACAAAAGTGCAAGACTGAAAACACTGGGTCAACAACCCAGGTACCATAACACAGAGAGCAAGCCACAAACACTAGCAACATTCCCCAAAGCTTGGGAAATGGAAATTCAATTTAATTCTGGGGAAATTGAACCCTTTCTCATGTAGCGTATTATAAAGTGTTACCTTAGCCACTGCCTGTCAGAGGTGGAGCAACAACTGAAAGACGAGAGCTTTACGATCAGATTCCAGAACTGAAACTTAAAATGAAAGCTGCAGTTCAGCAAATCTGTTTCTCTTCAAAGGAACCTTAAACTGAGCTCATCCAGCCTTTCTGAGCAGCACAGCAGAGCTTCTGTCCAACACTGGTGAGTACAGATGATTACGATCACACTGTTTTAAACTTAAACTCTCTCTGTGTCAAGAAAAAAACAACTGTAACACTGCTGCAGCTGGTGTGTTTCACATTTTCAAAAGGATGAAGTAAGAGATGATTTAATAGCAGCACTGATCAGATTACATTTGTTGTACAGAGAAAAAGAAGTTTACATTTAAAACCTTTCGTCTCTAATTTCAGGGTCTGAAGAGCTCGCTGCTTTGTGCCTGATACACCTGCAGGGAGAGGCGGAGATTCAACTGAGTCTATCAGGTTTTCCTCAACAACACAACAAACAGCAGTGAGTGCAGCTGATCACATTCATGTTTCAATGCTCTGTTCATGTCATGCTGACTCTTTTTGTTAGAGCCATCTTCTCCAAACTTCTTCTTGTACATGGTCACCACAGCCATTTCCATCCATTCCAGGAAATATTACAGTAATGCTGCTGAAGCTGGTGTGTTTTCACCTTTTTTGAAAGGATGCAATAAGAGTTGATTTAATAGCAGCACTGGTCAGACTACATTTGTTGCACAGAGAAAAAGATGTTTACAGTTAAAACCTTTCATCTCTAATGTCAGGGTCTGACAGGGTCTGTGCTTGACACACCTGCAGGGAGAGGCAGGCATTCAGCTGAGTCTATTCATGTTTCAACACAAATCTTCAGTTCACTCAGATCCTTTCATGATGACTCATTACAGTCACACTGGTTTTAATAGAAATGTGGAAACATTAAGGTGTGTCACTTCTTATTAAATAAATCTCTGTTGTTTGGACTAGGGATGGGCAAATAAATTGAAATATCGATAGTAAATACAGTAAATAAAATTCATGCTGGTATCAGATCAATACTGGTGTAATAAGATAGATACTTTAGTTTGTGTCTTTTCTCTAAGTTCAACAATTTTCTCCTGTTTAATCAAACAGTAGAAATGTTGGTGCGAACATCACTCCTCTGATGCAAGTGCACATTTCTCCCTGCCGTCCTCCTCACTCTGATGTTTATGTTATTGTGTGGTCATGTGACTCAGTGACGGTCAGAGACTCATGTAGGCAGCAGTAAATGAGATAGAGCAGTGCCTGTAAATGAAAACATTGCAAACAGTGAATGGAAACAGTGCATGAAATTGTTAAATTTATCACTTTAAACATTTCCAAAGTTATTTATGTTCTGTTGCGAATAAAATATTGGTTCATATGATTTGAAAGTCTTTTAGTTTTCAGGGGTTTTTTTTAATTTAAAGGACATCCCAACTTTTCTGAAGTTAAGTATGTGTTTATAAAGCACTATTCACACATAAGTTGTCACAAAGCACTGTGCACAAAACAGAGTAAAGTAAATAAGAAAACAAAATGCAATAAAACAACGCAAAACCAAGTTACAATACAGAATAAGTGAAATTAAATCAGTAAAAGAGACTGGCTAAACAATAGAATGTTACACCTTTGTCCCTCTTATTTAGACACATCTATTTTCTCTTGCTTCTACTAACTTTCAGTCCTCCTTTCTCTCTTTTTCTTTATGACTAATAGTGCCTATAATTTAAGTCCCTACTCTCACCTTCACAGTCTTGTCTTTGTTTTCCCTCTCACTGCCTCCTTCTGCCTTATTCCTTTCTTCTTTCTTTGTCATCGGCTAGCAGTAGCACAACATTGGAACCCTATTGATCAATATCACCGGAGGAGGTCACTGTTGACTCCGGGTCCAACTGATATGGGATGAAAATGCCCCCTCTCACTGTGGCTGGTTTGTCATCAAACAGATGGAAGAGTTACAAAAAAAACCCACTCTGTGTAACCTAGTGTTTGGAGCAGTCTGAAGTCTGAACTTAAGGCTTATGGGGATTACTTCCACTAAGGACCTCATTAATTGAAATGTTGGTCCTATTTAACCTAATTAACATGAACATCCACCACTTGAACAGAAGATATGTGACAGGAAAGAATGAAAAGCAGGTCCACTTTAAATTGAATTTAAAATAAAATAATTTTATTTTCTTCCTCACTCAGAGTGCAGACATGTCTGCTGCCAGCTGTCTTCTATCTGAAGCACAGTTTCTGTGCTCCATCTGTCTGGATGTCTTCACCGATCCAGTCACCACACCATGTGGACACAACTTCTGCAAAAACTGCATCAGTCAACACTGGGATATCCGTGAGCGGTGTCACTGTCCCATATGTATAAAGTTGTTCAAGAGAAGACCTCGGCTGTACATCAACACTTTCATTTCTGAGATGGTTGCTCAGTTCAAATGTGAACTTCAGCAGAAAGTCAGCAGCAGCAGCTCAGAGCAACAAGCTGCCAAACCAGGAGAAGTTCCCTGTGACATCTGCACTGGAACCAAACTGAAGGCCCTGAAGTCCTGCCTGGTGTGTCTGGCCTCCTACTGTCAGACTCACCTGGAGCCTCATCTGACAATGAAAGGTCTGAAAAGACATCAGCTGATTGATCCTGAGGAGAACCTGGAAGGCAGGATGTGTATGAAGCACGATAAACCTCTGGAGCTGTTCTGTAAGACCGATCAGACATGTGTCTGCATGCTCTGCTCTGTTTTAGACCACAAGACTCATGAGTTTGTTCCTATGAGAGAAGAATATGAAGGAAAGAAGGCAGAACTGGGGAAGACTGAGGCTGAAATTCAACAGATGATCACGAAGAGACGACTGAAGATTCAGGAGATCAAAAAATCAGTGAAGATGAGTAAAGATGCTGCAGACAGACAGAAAGCAGAAGGTGTTCAGGTCTTCACTGCTCTGAAGGAGTCTGTTGACAGACGCCTGAACGAGCTCATAGAGGAGATTGAAGGCAAACAGGAAACAACAGAGAAACAGGCTGAAGGTTTCATCAAAGATCTGGAACAGGAAATCTCTGAGCTGATGAAGAGAAGCTCTGAGGTGGAGCAGCTCTCACGTTCTAAAGATCACCTCCACCTCCTCCAAAGCTTCTCATCCCTGAAACCTGCTCCAACCACCAAAGACTGGACAGAGGTCAGTATCCATCCACCATCATATGAGGGGACTGTGGTGAGAGCTGTGGATCAGCTGAAAGAGACACTGGATGAAGAGTTTGAAGAAGTGTTTGAGGCTGAGCTGAAGAGGGTCCAGCAGTATGCAGTGGATGTGACTCTTGATCCTGATACAGCACATCCTCATCTCATCCTGTCTAATGCTGGAAAACAAGTACACTATGGTGAAAAGAAGAGGAATATTCCAGACAACCCAGAGAGATTTTCTAATAGTGGTTGTGTTTTAGGAAAGCAGAGTTTATCTTCAGGCAGATTTTACTTTGAGGTTCAGGTTAAAGACAAGACCAACTGGATTTTAGGAATGGCCAGACAGTCAGTCAACAGGAAGGAAGTCATCACACTGAGCCCTGAGAAAGGTTACTGGACTGTAGTTGTACATAAAAATATTTGTTTAGCTCTTGATGACCCCCAAGTCCCTCTCTTTCTTCAGTCTGATCTTGAGAAGGTGGGGGTGTTTGTGGATTATGAGGAAGGACTAGTTTCTTTTTATGATGTAGATAATGCAGCTCCTATCTACTCCTTTACTGGCTTCTACTTTACTGAGAAACTCTACCCACTGCTCTATTCCGGTGTTAATGTTGATGGTGAAAACTCTGCACCTCTGATCATCTGTCCTGTCAATCAGTCTGTTTCACCTGTTTCAATAGGGAAATTGAAGTAATCATATATTTATCATGAAATTTAAACCGACACAGAGAAGAAGCCCTAAAAACAATACAGTAATCTGTCCCCACTGATGACAACCATGAGATATGGTCAGAAGCTGCAGAACAAATCAGTAAGCTGATCTTTAGTTGATAATTTTATTCAACTGTTTTCACAATGGGTGGCACAGTTGTGTGGTCTGTAGCATTGTCACTACACAGCAAGGATTAAAATCCAGTCTTGGGCCTTTCTTTGTGGAGTTTGCATGTTTTTCCTGTATTTGCTTGGCTTCTTTCTGGGAACTTAGGCTTCCTACCATGGTACGCAGGCATTGGTGATCCTACATTGACTGTGGATGTGGATGGTTGTCTGGCTTTCTCTCTGTGAGCCCTGTTGCATATTGGTGAACTGTCAAAGTATCTACTGTGTTTGTTACCCTGTGACAGCAGGTATAGGCTCCAGCCCAACTGCAACCCTTAACTGGATAAGTGTAAAAAAAAATCGGTGGATAGTTTCAAGTTAAAAAAAATATCCATTGTGGCAAGTCCAATCTTAGAAAGTAGAAACTTTCTTTTCTTTTCGTTCAGTTTTTAAAGGCATAGATATTAAAGCATATATTGTGTGCGAGAATGATTAAAAATGGCAATATTTTATGTTAAACTCCACATCATCAGGGATGGAGTGGTTCAGTTTGACTTTAATTTAAAAAACAGAAGTAATTTTTTTTAAAGTGCTTCTAACTGTGAGTTCAGGTTTTAGCAGGTGATATTAGTACATTATTCTGAAATCCTAGAATCTTTAGTCATCAAAACTAAAACTTCTTGAACGGTCTGCTCGGACAATTAAAAGCATAGTAAGTCATATTATTTGTCAGATAACTTCATGGAAAATACTCCAAAAGGGACAAACTGAGCATAAACTATCACTATATGCTGATGATATGAATCTGTTTATTACCAAATTCCACATATCACCAAAACCACAGTACCGCAGTTTAAAAATTCCAAATACCTCAGACAACGTCTAGCAGACAGCTAACAGCTACAGCTGCCTGTCAGTCAGAGAGTCCACACTCTTTATATTACAAACCCTTACTACATTTGAAAGAGGTGGTCCCACGTTAGCATGGTTTCTACTATTAATTTGTGTAATTTCTCTGAGAAATCTGTTTTTGTCAGTTTGGTTGCCCTAAAACTACAATACACACGAACACTTGCATCTGTTCCTCTGGAATTAATAAAGCAGCTAATTATTATTTCTTCTAAGTGCTACTTGTAACAGAATGAACCTTGAAAGCAATTATTTTGAGCCAAGATACAGCTAAGAAGTTGAGATGAAATCATATCACAGGAATACAGGAAAATGTCATTGTAAATAAAATGATCCTGTTCCTGTTATCGATTCATTTGAAGATTTTCTTTCTTGTTTTTAATGTAAACTGTCAGAAAACAACAACAACAAAACAACAACAAAATGGTACAGTTTCCAACAGACCAGCATCTTCAAATGTCCAAATCCCCAAAATATTCAGTTCATAATCCCAAAGGTCAGCACCTGTTAATTAAAGTGTCCACTACCCAACTTTAAGCCTTTGATTAAATACAAACAGACGAGTTGTAAAAAGATTAGTTCCCTGTATAAGTGCTATACAGGGAGAAGTTAGCTTTAGGAACCAAAGCTGTTTTGTACCAGGCTACAAACATGTTTACTTCTGGTTAGTGATGTGTTGGTCGCAAACGAAACGACTCTTAGAGCCGAATCTTTGAAGTGAACGACGCGAGCCGACTCCTTATCGCGAGCCGTGGGTTTGTTTGTTTCTTTCTTTCTCTCACCCTCTCTCTCGCACTTTTTTTCGCTTCACTCCGCACGCGAGCCTTGTGCTTTGCGCTGGGAAGAGGGGGGAGTGGTGGTAGTTACACTCGCAGTAGCACAGGAGCAGGAGGGAGAGACAAAGAAAGAGAGCCAGGGACAACAACGTCACATTAGAAAGGTATAGTAATCATCCACAACTATTTTCAGTTGCAGATGATAAAGGATTCGGAAAGTGTATTCATGCAGGCCCATATGACAGAGAATGTGCATCTTCTTTTTGTTTTCATATTTTAATTTATATTTAATTGTGTTGTGGTTTGCAGTGTTTTGTGTTGTTTCACTTTAAATTTGTTTAAAAGGAAAAAGCTGAAAATTTAAATAGTTAAAAGTTGAAATGTGAATAGTTGGTTTTTGTATTATATGATTTATTTATTACATTTTATGTGGAGTGAATAAATAAAAGTATATTTACGGTGGCTCCTAGAGACAAAGCACGTACAAACTTCAAAACACATACGAACTCTGAAGCACGTACAAACCCTGAAGCACGTACAAACTCCAAAATACGTAAAAACTCCAAAACACGTAAAAACTCCAAAACACATACAAAAGACAAAAGAAGTGCTCCAGAATGCTATGCACAGTGTTGAGCTTTTGTTACTTAGTGGCTACACAAGCCAGCAAGTACCAACAACCGGATTTGGTGTGTGGTAGTAACAGGTAAATGAACATTTTTTTAAATTATTTGAATATATATGTAAGTGCTTGTGTATAAATACACAAACAATACACATATGCTTTCAATTGTGTAATTTA
Source organism: Oreochromis niloticus (assembly GCF_001858045.2). NCBI lineage: Eukaryota > Metazoa > Chordata > Actinopteri > Cichliformes > Cichlidae > Oreochromis > Oreochromis niloticus. The sequence continues at coordinate 24,355,426 of NC_031986.2, forward strand.
AGTGATCTAGGTAGCTCTGGTTTGGAAGTTCAGTTAACGCTAGAAATGTGTTTTGGAGTTTGTACGTGCTTTGTCTGAGGGGCCACCGTATATATTTATATATAAACATATATAAATAAAACCACTTTTTTTTTTTACATTAGTAATTCCTTTTGTGCATAATTTTATATTATTGTTAATAATAAATTAATTAAAGCAACAAAAAAACCTGAAGAGCCGGTTCGGAGCCGAAAGAGCCGGCTCTTTTTAGTGAGCCGAGCCGAAAGAGCCGGTTCTCTAAAAAGAGCCGGAAATCCCATCAGTACTTCTGCTATAAATTTGGACATTTTAACACAGTAGTCTATGGGGATTGACTCATTTTTGGAGCCAGGCTCTATTGGGCATTAGATACGCTGTAGTTTCAGCACTGGCTTTATTTTCAGCCTCTGTGGCTGAAAAATGAAGCCAAAGTGAAGTCTGTGGTTTCATATACAGAAGTAGTGTACTGTCATGTGCATGTAGAAGTCAAAATGCTTTCTCTTATTCTAAAATGCGATCACCACCAATGTCTTATGGTGCTAGTTCTTTTTTTGAAGCCTTCTTGCTTAATATTTCTGCACATACATCCGACTCTTAAGTAAAAAGCAAAGGCTTGTGAAAGCAGGAACAAAATCTTTTAATCAGGCTGTAAATATGCTTCAAACTTCTTCCTTTTTTCTTGTTCAAACCACGTATGGTGCATGGTTCCAGTTTGCTCCTTTAGTTGGTTAGTTTACTTTCATGCTACACATTCTTTATATTCATTATTTCCCTGTGTATGACTGTATATACTTAGATGTTTGGTTCTTTTTCACTTGTGATATACTTCACAGAACTTGAAATAAACTTCTCTGTTGTCTCAATTTCCAAAATATCTTTAATCCTAGTCCAACTTTTGTAACTCTACTGTTACTGTAGTAGAACTCTGTAATCCTGGTTCTGAAGTAAAACAAGTACTTTCCAGTTGTACTGGAGGCCAGTATATTTAATTAAGTGTGTGATCAGTTGCAGCTGAATTCAGTGCTTTTGGAAGTCACCTGACCTCCACAAAAAGCTGAAAAGACCTGTTGACCAGACCCAACTTTTTAAAGTGATTTTTCAGACCTGCAGCACAGTTGAGAGACTGTATTATTGAACTGTGATGATGAAGCCTATCTTGCCTTTGGCTTCACCTCCACAACGGTGGTGCCAAGAGAGGTATACAGAATTTGTTTCCCTTGCATCAGGAGCACGCACTGGGCTCTCCAAATCACAGACAAACAGTATCCCACATTCTTGATTTTTAGTTCACAAACACTTCTTATTAGTGATGCGCGAATCATGCACGAATCGTTCAATACTCGAGAATCACTTTACTGACTCATGAATCATGATTCACAAGCCCAACTGACTCACTGACTCATCCCTGTTGCTGTTAGCAGCAATATATCTAGCTTATAATTAAAATTGTGGAGAAAAACACAACATCCAGTATCTTAACAAAAACATTTCTGCTCTGAACTGGAAGAAAAAACCCTGAGTAGAAGCTCACATCAAGACAATAGCTCCTCGGTTCACAGTAGCATCGCTCTGCTAACATGCTAACAGCACATTTGAGCTACTCACCCCCTCCTTTCCTGTGCTGAATCGTAGGGTAAGCAAATCACTCAGGACTTGCTCACCCCCTCCCTCTTGTGCTGAATCATAGAGCGAACGAATCACTCACTCACTCACTCACTCACCCCCTCCCTCCTGTGCTGAATCATAGAGCGAGCGAATCACTCAGGACTCACTAACCCCCTCCCTCCTGTGCTGAATCGTAAGCGAAAGCGAATCACTCAGGACTCGCTCACCCCCTCCCTCCTGTGCTGAATCATAGAGCAAACGAATCACTCACTCACTCACTCACCCCCTCCCTCCTGGCTCACAGCTTCTTCTTCTTCTTCTTCTTCTTCTTGGTTGGCAACCAATGTTAAGGCGCATTACCGCCCCCTGGCTCACAGCTCAGTGGACATTTAGATGAGAAAATATATATTTGACACATTTAAGGAAAATACTAATAAAATAAAAATAAACAAAATAAATGTTCCCTTTAGGAATTTTTTTTGCTCTTTTTTGCTCTATAAAATAGTTGTTTTCTTTTAGAATCACTCATCTTAGCAGTAGGATATACATGAAAAGAGAAAAGAAATTAAGTTTGAGTGAAAATGTACATTTTTTGCACTCTCTGGTCAACTGACTCAGTGACTCAAATGACTCAAAAAACCCGATTCACTTTGGTGAGTGACTCATTAAAACTCGATTCAGTAAAAAGAATCAAATTTACCATCACTACTTCTTATAGTGATTAACTACTGGAGATGTTAGCTCTTTATACAGTAAAGTTAGAGTGGGATACAAACAATATCAGGCTGATCCTGGCGCAATTTATTCCCCCTGTCCAAATCATGGACAAACAGTATCCCAGATTTGTTTACGTTTTTAAACCCATTTTGCACAGAGAGGCATTTCTTGTAAAATGTATTGATAACAATGTTGAATATCCTTAGACAGTAAAAAAGACAACCACACCTAATTATAATTACACAGATGGTTTGTTTTTCTGTTATTTAAGGCTATGTCCACAGGGTATTTTTGAAAACTGAGATTTTCCGTTTTCATTTTAAAAAGAAATCCCGTCGACGTGTATGGGTTCAAATTGTGGTCATAAATATTTTGTAAATCAGGATTTGTATGTGTAAAAAGAATTTGTGTGTGTAAAAAAGATTTGTATGTGTAAAAAGAATTTGTGTGTGCATAAAAAAGATTTTTGTGTGGACTCTGAACTCAAGTTTCAAGTTACAAGTACGAATTTTGACCCTATTTTTCTTCCTTTCATCTGATTGGTCAATGTCATGTCAATCACAAATTTAACTATCCAATCAGAGAACAGATGGGTTTGGCTGTCGGAGGGGCGCTTTTTTGAACTGCAGGTCCTTGAAGGGCAGTGTTGGGTAAGTTACTTTAAATTAGTAACTTAGTTACATTACTAGTTACTTCTATCAAAAGTAACTCAGTTACTTCAAGTTACTCGTTACTTTCAAAGTAACTAGTTACTAGGGAAAGTAACTTTGTTTTTACTCAGAATTCTCTTGTTAATGTGTTGCTTCCATTACTTTGCCAGTCTTCTAGCTTGCTTACTTGCCACCAGTGGCGGTCCTAGCCTGTTTGGCGCCCTGGGCGAACACTCCCTCTGGCGCCCCCCTCCACCACACACACACACACACACACACACACGCACACACACACACACACACACACACACACAAAACATATTAAGGATCGTACATTAACATAAAACTGTTGTCCACATACACATATGAAGACAGAGTGAGTATGCATAGTATGCAAACGGCTACCAAACAGCCATCATAATTCTTCATACAATGAGAACAGGACAAATCAACAACTGACAATGACTAATTAATATTAAAATCTGTAACATAATGTATTGTTTGGAGTTTAATTTGTTAGTGTTACTATTTTTACCATTTCTTCTTGGAGCAGCTGTAACACACGTAATTTCCTTAGGAATTAATAAAGTATTCTGATTCTGACTGTTTCAGGATGACCTGCCATTATCCAATGACACATCTGCTTACCTGTATCTTTTGCTCGTTTCTCCTCCTCTTCTTTTCTATTTTTTCTAAACTGAGCACCTGATGGCTTTGAACTTTTCTTGTCCATCTTCCATTGGTTTTAATTTTGCACTCCAGAATGAACACCCATCCTTCAACCCGAGGATCACCACAACATATCCTAACAGACCTACACCTTAGTTCACAGATTCACTTTGCCTAGGGTGCATTTCTGAGATTTCACACAACCCAGGATTCAAATCATGAATACATAACAGACTTGGATTTACAACATTAGGAATGAAATGTGCTCGATTTGGAAGCAGCCGGGGCTCCTCCCCTTTCGACTGGTTGTGTGTGAGACTTTAAATCATCAGACTGTAAATTTTGAATTGTCATTGATCCCTTTACCCCGAGTCCTAAAGTGTATATTTATTTTCTTACTCTTCTTATATTTATTGTTTGTTTACTTGCACTGCTGTAACTGGAGCCTCGTCGTCTCGTCTCTCTATATACTGGACTGTATGTAGCGGAGATGACAATAAAGTTTACTTTGACTTCAGCAGCGAGCAGGCGCACCGAGGGCTCTCGCGCTCACTTTTCGTGTATAGAATTTTGAAAAAACATCGGTGCAAATTATAAGTCTGTATCATGATGTCTGGTGTTTTCGTGTTTGTTATTTTGTTTTATTTTGCTAGTTGGTTATTAGATGCCGCTCCAGTCAGCCAGAGAATCCCCCACCGCCCCGCCCTCTCCTCTCTGCGCCGCAAGCAGCAGGCGCACCACGCAAACGGAGGGCGCCCTTACTTCCAGCAAATGGGCGATAGAAAACCGATCGATGCCTGTGCCATTCCCAATATGCACTGGCTGCCGTAGGGGCAGCATGAGTACGAGCGTTTTTTTTCTTTTTTTGCCGATGCCCGTGATGCCGCCCCCATCACGATGCCGCCCCGGGCAACCGCCCGTGTCGCCCGTATCTAAAACCGCTACTGCTTGCCACAAGTGCACTGTGCCACCTACCAATAGAAAGAAAAAAATAATGTGCATATTTCCACGAGAGAAATCCCACGCCTGGACCGTCATTGACCGCTGCCATGATTCTAGCCTACGTCACAGCGTCATGTGTGCTTTTTACATCCAACACAAAAACTGCAGTCGTGGTGCTTTCGATTGTACTCAGAACTCGGAAATTCTGCCTTCCGAATAGGAAGATGTAGGTAACACCAGACTGCAGATGAGCTGTATACAGGGCTGGTTTGGGACAAAAAATCGGCCCAGGCATTTTGACTAGAGACCGGCCCACCATTATAGGAAAAATCATAAAGCCGTTGAATGAAAACAAACGCTGTTGTGACAGTGATGTACACTGTTTTGATGGTATATATGTATCAATCTATCAATCGTTTGTTGTAAGATTCAGATAATTATTTTTTTAAAAGCGAGACATTTTAAATGAGAATAAGAAAGAAAAGTATTTCCTTATGCCCCCCTCTCCCTGTTAATGCCCTACCTGGCCCCCCTGGCAAAACTTTGCTAGATCCACCCCTGCACAGTTACCAGCTGTCAGCTAAGTAAAAAAGGATCCTGGTGTTATTTGTCTCTCAGAAACAGTTCATAACTTCCCTTCAACTCATCCATGTCACCTAAAAGGTAAACTTGTTTCTCCATCACCTGTTCAGCTCTGATGATTCAGTAAGGACATCTCCTGGTTTCAGCTTCATGTTTCCCTCTCACCACGTATCCAAACCGACATCATGACCAGCAGCTTTACAGCTGTGGCTCCAGCAAACATCAGCTGATACTAGAAATTAATATTAAATAAATTCTAACAACAGCTTATCAAGCTTAAACGTGCTGCTGTTGTTTAACGCGACATCCGCTGGTTTCCTCTTTCTGGCGCAAAGTGAGCAATAAACAAACAAGAGAGAAAAGCCGATCAGCTGATCATTGATCAGTTTTCATGACTGAAGTAGAAACAGGAGAGGGAGGGGGAAAGAATGAGAGAAGAAGAGGCAGCTGTGCAGCTCCAGCTTTGTGTCTTTTTCATTGTAGCTGAAGTACCGGACAAACTGCGTTCCTTTTCAGCTCAATACGAAATGCGTGATATTTTCTCTGAATACCAGACGACTCCGTTTTTTACGGGATGGTTGGCAACTCTAATAATTAACCTTATGAACAAAATAAAGTTAAACATCATTAACATCATAGCACCCACCCAGCTGTATAGAAACTCCGTCATGCTAGCTAGTACGCAGTACGAAAAAGTCAGCATAACAAAAATAAACTCCACCTAAACTTGGTTTATATCTGACGCAGATAGACTGCAGGTCATAACTTCTTACCTGAATTTCAGTTCACACTCGGACCGGCGGCCGCCTCAGCTCTCTCTTCCTTCTGCGTCCCCTTTCTCTCATCCACCTGCTGGCCTCCACCACTTGCTAATGTTACTGAATCTGTGGAAGCTCCGCGATAGCCACCACACGAAGTAACGAGTAACGACCCTATCTAAATCCCAGTAACGGCTAACGCGTTCCTGATTTTGGCATAATAACTAGTTACCGTGCTCGTTACCACAATAATAACGTAGTTACTGTAACGCGTTACTTAATAACGCGTTAGTCCCAACACTGTTGAAGGGTAATACAGTTTGAAGCTGGAGGATCTCTATATAAATATCCGATAGAAGCTAGGTCCCCTAATTTTCAGTAGCTGTTGAAAGGATAAAGTTGTGGTATATCAGTGGTTAGAAATACCATTATTACTTTATGATTAGTTTAACACAAAGTCAGGGCTGACCCGGGACCATGGCTGTGAGTCACAGTGCGCAGCATAAAGGTCCTTTCACACTGGATGCAGCATGTGCTGCTAATGCTAACTAAAAGCCAAGGATCCAGAATTTGTTGCGCTGGCTGCTGAGCTCTGTGGGTTTTTGCAGCAGCTCTACCTGTACTAGATGCACCTGCTCCTTGTCGTTTCTATCTCTGACTTTATGTCCTCTACAAGAGTTTCTGTTTTTTTATCTTCAAATGTTCAATAAAAACATGTACGCTAATTCATAACGAAGAAACCTTTGTAACTATCCCCACTAGTGAAGACTGTGTCATTTCCACAACACTGCCCCCCCCCCCCCCCCCCCCCCCCCGAGGTCTGCAGCGCTGTTGAAAAGGCTCTGGAGGTCCCTGTATTAAGCATGTAAACCTGTGACACAAAAATCACCAAACTCGGACCAGCACAGACTGTTTTCCTTCGTGGTGATGAAGGAAAACGCTGGTCTGGCATGTAAAAGGGCATTTATTCCCTCAGGACCTCAAGCTCCATAAAGCACCCCTCCAATAACCAAACCCATCTGTTCTCTGATTGGATAGTTAAATTTGTGATTGACATGACATTGGCCAATCAGATGAAAGGAAGAAAAATAGGGTCAAAATTCGTACTTGTAACTTGAAACTTGAGTGCAGAGTTTCACACGTATTTTTTGGCTAAGTCCACACACAAATCTTTTTTATGCACACACAAATTCTTTTTACACATACAAATCCTGATTTACAAGTACAAAATATTTATGAACACAATTTGAGCACATAGGGCTTTGGAGTTGACGTCACGCCGCAATGCATTGTGGGAGCGCGGCGCCATTTTCGGGGTCTACGAATCAAAACAGACACACTGTGTTGGAACGACGACAACAAGAAACATGCTTAAAAGCCGCTCAAAAGAAAACGGACGGTATAGAGACCGATAGCGTCCAGAGGCGAAGCAGCGGTAGTTGAAAAAAATAGAGTGCATCGCAAATCTGGACCCATATGAAATACGGCAGTGGAGTAAAGACCCAGACGACTTACCGCCACCGTCCTACCCCGATATCTTCACGTATCTTGTTTGTGGAGTAAGCGCTTACACTGCAAACCAGTTTCGTAATTACAAGTCACTGGAGGTGCACATCCAATTTACAAACGGCTGGGTGCAAGATTTGGCTATTTTCAAGCCGCCAAACTCTGAGTACGTCGTCATTCATACCAAGGTAAGTCAGCTGGAGTGCATCGAGTGAAATAGCCATTGTCCACCCCCGACCATAATTAATATTATACATTTATCATTGAACTGCTAAAATATCGTTATCATATTATGTGCCCATAATTGTAAAGTAGATGCAAACAAACACATTGATAATCGGGCAAATTATTACTTAACGCCAATTTGTGTCCTCCCTGTCTCATTTCATTTATTGTCTTTACATCAACCTTGCCCTTGTATGTTCCAGGTACTGCACTCCCAAAGATTGAATGAACCTGCATTACGGCCATGGGTAATTGTAAGCACCACGGGGAAGGTCGAAGCCGCACACTGCACCTGTATGGCCGGAGTTGCAGAGACCTGCACCCATGTCGTTGCACCTCTGTTTAAAGTGGAGGCAACAGTGAGGATCTGTGGCACAAAGACTGTCACAGATGAACCAGCCTACTGGGTTTTGCCTGGGAACACAACGAAGATACTGGCAGAGATTGGCCATAACATTGACTTTACATCTTCAGCAGCACAAAAAAAGACTCTTGATGAAAATATAAACAGACCGTCTGTGGTGAAAGCCAGAAGAAGCCGTCCTTCAAAAAGAAAGACACACTTCAAAAACACAATAAAGCAGTGTGTTTGTCTGGATTGGAGAAATACTACACATCACACACTGTCAAGTCATCCACATTACCACTGTCTCTGGCGTGTTTGCACAACACAGGAGCACAGTCCCTTGGCCTTACCGAGCTACAACTGCACTGTGTAAAGTACGTAAAAGCAAAAGTTACTGAAGAACAGGCAGAAGCTATTGAGGTACGCACAAGACTACAACACAAGAGCCCAGAATGGTATGTTTGGCATGCTGGGAGAATCACAGCTTCAATGATGCACGCTGTGTTTGCCACCACTGTAGAAAAACCCGCCATTACTGTGGTTAATCGTGTTTGCTACCCTGTTAACTCTGTCTATAATGTGCAAACAACTTGGGGACTGGAGCACGAACAGGACGCTCGACACGCCTACACCCAGAGAATGTCAGCGTGTCACAAAAACCTACAGGTCCGTATGTGTGGTTTTCTTGTTAACACGGCTTTTCCTGAAGTAGGTGCATCTCCTGACGGTCGTGTGAATGTTGTGGGAAGGGGTGCCTGGAAATTAAATGTCCATTTAAATACAGATCTGACAGCATTCAGCAAGCATTGGATGCGCATGACAAAGACTTCTGCCTCGAGTTGACAGCAGATGGACTTAACTTGAAGAAGACACACCACTTTTACTCACAAGTGCAAACACAGGTCTTTGTGGCCAACGCAAAGCACTGTGACCTCGTGGTATGGACACAAAAAGACATGGCAGTTGTACGCATCTTCCCTGATGTGCACTTCTGGGAATCGCGTTTAAAGAAAGCTCAGGAGTTCTTTCAGAAGGTGTGCCTTCCTGAACTAGTAGGAAAACATTTCTCTATGCGAAATGCAGCCCCGAGTGGTCACAACGTTTTTCTTTCTGGTGTCTAGTTTTTTGTCAGAAGTGCATTGAAATATGTATAACTTGATTTCAACACTGCAGCACTTACCATGTAACAATTGTCAAAGTGTAAAATAAAGAGTCAAATGCAGTTCTTTGTCGTTATCTGGCTATTATTATAACGTCATTTTAGTGAAACAAAGAGTTCAAAGCGATGATAAACTGTCGATTATAGTATACAGATACAGAAATGGTTACATAACGTAATGTCAGTGTGTTCATACAATTACACATTAAAAAAAAGGTTTTCCTAGTACTATGTCTTCAGAGACATACTCAAAGTTTTCACAATCATTAATTAACAAGAACAAGTCTCATGTGTGTCTGGTTTCACTACCACACTGGGGCACATGTTAACCAAAACACAACACATCCGCATAATTTTATCAAGAAAGGTAACGTCTTCACCCTCACATGGAAGAAGAGAACGGATTGGCATGGTGGTATGTAGCATTTTGAACTTATTGCGCAAAACGATTACTCGCTCGACATGGATTCTTAGGTGTGCAATGGCTCGTGTATTTTCAATGTCCTTGGCATCTAGTTGACAGAAGCCCCTTGTAAATGCTGGGATCTTAACCTCCGCACACATCATTCCCACCGCATCGCTGATGTCAAAGTCTCTGTCAGCCAAAACTACATCCCCTGGTAACAGCTTGTTAAGTATGCCACATTGCTCTGTGATGTGTTTATCTGATGCACGGCCCCCCCACCCCTTAGAAATGAATGAAATTGCACCTTGTGGAGTAATCCCAATCAGGTATTTCATGGTGTGTGTACCCTTGTAGTGCGAGTACGTTTGAGCACGAGCCTTTAAATTAGATGGTCGTTCTGTACGAATTTCAAAACAGTCAACAATGATGGCTACCTGATTTCCAAAAGTTTCCGTAAATTGTGGAGGCATTGTTGCTTGCAGACAGTGCCTCTCTGGCCAGTGTACAAGTATTCCTAAGCGGGCATACAAAACGTCAATTGTATCAGCAAAGACAGAAGAAAGAGTTTTGTGGGAGACATTGAATAGATAACTAAGATGCTGAACAGGAAGATCAAGTCTAAGTCGCATAAGTGTGAGTAAAAGCATTTGGAAATGCGACAGTTTCTTTGATGTTGGTAGGAAAGCTTTTACATTGTCTAGCACGGACATAAAAATAGCAAAACAAGTAAGACCAGTGTAATATTTCACTTTTTCCATGTCACCCTTTAAAAAGTTTTCATTCAGCTCTGTCTTGTCCAACAGTGATTTAAGCTTTCTGTTCTCCTCCAGCAGCCGGTTTATTTCTGCTCTGCTCTGTACACAGCGCACACAATCATTTGTCGGTCTTTGATCTGTCTGTCTCTCTCTGAGATCACCGTTTTCTGCATCTGCACCCGTTACCTCTGCTTCTACTTGTCCAACACAAATCTGGCCCTCAGCCAAAATAACAAGGTTGTTATGGTGTTGCTCTTCTGTGGTGTCCATCTCTGGCTGCTCTTCTGTGGTAACTTCTGCTGAGGCTTCACCTTCACACTCTGCTGCTCCATTGTGAAAGCCTGTCCAATACAAAGAGTGCAAATACACAAGGGAATTTTTAAGTGGTTTATACATTAAGGCCGTATGAATACTCAAAATTGTATGTGTTGATTGACGGACACTAAGATCAACTTTTAAAATAAGAGATTGAGGTTGGGGGTGCGGTTGTTGTTTACCTCCTACTAGTGCTTTTTTTTGTTGCCGTTGTGTTCGCCTCCTGTGACGGTCTGAATGTGATGTTCGGATTTCGGAGTACCCCATGTGTAGCGTTGGTACCCAGTCTGGATTTGTTTGATCCATTTCATAGGCAGGCTTCCCTACAGTTGTGCGAAAGAATTAGCGAATCTTCACATGGCACATATGTCTGCAAAGTCACTCCATTCGATGTTTGATCGCATTTTCTATAACTTCCGAGACCACCAACGATAATATTATTCAGCTATAAAGTGTGATATGAACGTATTTAGAACTTACCGGAATGAAAATGTCTGGAGCACACCAAGTGATATCTGGAGATCGGGCATCGGCAAAAAAAAAATGCTCGTACTCATGCTGCCCCGACATCATGCCAGCGCATATTGGGAATGGCATAGGCACCGATCGGTTTTCTATCGCCCATCTGCTGGGAGTAAGGGCGCCCTCCGTTTGCAAGGTGCGCCTGCTGCTTGTGGCACAGGGAGGAGAGGGCGGGGCGGTGGGGGATTCTGTGGCTGGCTGGAGCAGCATCTAATATCCAACTCGCAAAATAAAACAAAATAAAAGCAAACCAACAAACACAAAAACATCAGACATTATGATACAGACTTATAATTCGCACCGATGTTTTTTCAAAATTCTATACGCTAAAAGTGAGCGCGAGAGCCCTCAGTGCGCCTGCTCGCTGCTGAAGTCAAAGTAAACTTTATTGTCATCTCCGCTACATACAGTCCAGTATATAGAGAGACGAGACGACAAAGCTCCAGTTACAGCAGTGCAAGTAAACGAACAATAAATATTTAAGATTAAAAAAAATAAATATACACTTTAGGACTCGGGGTAAAGGGATCAAAAACAATTTAAAATTTATATTTTATATTTTGTTGATTTAAAGTCTCACACACAACCCGTTTTTAAAGTTTAAAAAAAGAGAAAGAAGAGGAGGAGTGTAGCGACTTCCACAGTCGCTAGAGGCCGGGGACTGAGCCTGCCTATTTGCCTGACGCGCTGTCAACTTTAGGCAATAATGCGAGAGGTGGAATTGCTTGCTTGTTTATTAAAGTGCTTGAAAAGTTTACAGAGCAATGTGATCGGCTCGCGATTCAAACTCTTAAAACATCACAGGCTCTAATGAAACAAGGGGAAACTCGTTGTGCTGCGGTCAACAAAAACTATGGCTACCCAGCCCTGCTCTGTCAAAATCAAACCAGTGAATGACAGACTGACAACGCCCTCTTAATGTCGCCGCTAGCACCCACGTGACTCCCGTTACACATCACCATAGCAACCAAACAAATGAACCCAGTGATCATTAAAATTCAATACATTTAATTATGGCTCCTACAAGGAGAAAGATACAGGTAAGCAGATGTGTCATTGGATAATGGCAGGTCATGTATCCTAAAACATTAAGAATCAGAATACTTTCTTAATCCCTAAGGAAATTATGTGGGTTACAGTTCCTCCAAGAAGAAATGGTAAAAATAGTAACAGTAACAGACTAAACTCCAAACAATATATACAATAATATAATATTAATTAGTCAGTGTCAATTGTTGATTTGACCTGTTCTCATTTTATGACGAATAATGATGTCTGTTTAGTAGCCGTTTGCATACAATGCATACTTTCTCTCTCTCTTCGTGTGTGTATGTGTGTGTGTGTGTGGGGGGGGGGCGCAAGAGGGGGTGTTCGCCCAGGGCGCCAAACAGGCTAGGACCGCCACTGTCGCTAGAAATGTGTTTTGGAGTTTGTACGTGTTTTGGAGTTTGTACGTGCTTTGTCTCTAGGGACCAATGTATATATTTATATATAAACATATATAAATAAAACCACGTTTTTTTTCCATCCATCCATCCATCCATCTTCATCCGCTTTATCCGAGGCCGGGTCACGGGGGCAGCAGCCTAAGCAGAGAAGCCCAGACCTCTCTCTCCCCAGCCACCTCCTCCAGCTTATCCGGGGAACACCAAGGCGTTCCCAGGCCAGCCGAGAGATATAATCTCTCCAGCGTGTCCTGGGTCTGCCCCGGGGCCTCCTCCCGGTGGGACATGCCCGGAACACCTCACCCAGGAGGCGCCCAGGAGGCATCCTTGTCAGATGCCCGAACCACCTCAACTGGCTCCTTTCGATGTGGAGGAGCAGCGGCTCTACTCTGAGCCCCTCCCGGATGGCCGAACTTCTCACCCTATCTCTAAGGGAGAGGCCAGCCACCCTTCGGAGGAAGCTCATTTCTGCCGCTTGTATCCGCGATCTCGTTCTTTCGGTCACTACCCACAGCTCGTGGCCATAGGTGAGGGTAGGGACGTAGATCGACCGGTAAATTGAGAGCTTCGCTTTTACACTCGCTTTTACACCGCAGCACCAATCCGTCTGTCGATCTCACGTTTTTTTTACATTAGTAATTCCTTTTCTGCATAATTTTATATTATTGTTAATAATAAATTAATTAAAGCGACAAAACAACCTGAAGAGCCGGTTGGGAGCCGAAAGAGCCGGCTCTTTTTAGGGAGCCGAGCCGAAAGAGCTGGTTCTCTAAAAAGAGCCGGAAATCCCATCACTAACTCCTGTGATTAAAGCATCTTTCTTTCAGCTTAACGAGTGAACCGTCAGCTCGTTCAAACACACGTTAAAGTCCGTTTGGCTCGACACCACCAAACAGAGGTAGCAATATAACATAGCTAACATTAACAGTGCAGTGAATCCTGCTTGTGCCATCATATTCAGGACTGCAAACCGAGCAGCATTCACTGACTTTCAGCTTTTGTGTTTGTGGATATATGACTGACTTTAATTATCAATAATATCATCACATTCTCTGTAAGATTAAGGTCAACTATTAAACGGCGTATATTTTAAAGTAACGGCTTTACCACCAAGTTAACGCTGAAAGTACAAACATCACTAATGTTAGTAACTTTGCCAACATGTGGCCAACAGTCATGTTTTAATGTTCTTCATTATTAAACATTCGCACATAAATAAGTGACATAATATTCAGTACTTACTTTTAAAAGTTTACTCTTTGGCCGCCCCGCTTCAGCCATTCACCATTTTTTTTCTGCAAAATTATCCACACCCACTGCCGCGCTATGCATTCTGGGATATGTTGGGCCACGAAGGATACACAGACCCATCCTTAAAATTTGTGGAAATAAAGGCCGCATTTGTGGGCCGCAGCCTTCAAATTGGGACCTTCGCCTTCGTCGCGTCGCTGTGATGTAATCGGCCTTAAAATGCGGCCTTTAAGGCTGCAGACTCTGAATTGGGATACAGCTATAGTCTGTCATTCTTGTTGCTCTTGACCAAAAAAAATATTTAAAATTTTCTCAAGTTTATCTGGTGATATTCCCATGTACGAGGTGACTGTGAAAACTGCAAACAAAAACCACACAGATGCTGTTCAAGATACCCCGAAAGTTAACAAGAATCTTGTTGTTTTCTTTATAATTCTTACCATATTTTATTAATCCCATGTGATTGCTTCGTTGTTGCCTGTCTGCACTCAAACAGAGTCCAGTCCACTACTGCCACATGTGTCCAAGTGCCATAGCCTACAACCAGATTAACTTGTGACACATCTGCACCTGGCTCTATCAGCACATTGAGTAGAAGCTGAGTGGCTGCATTCACACCTGAAGCATTTAAGTCGACCCACAAACATCATGTTCAAAGATGGATTTTCAAGACTAAAATCAGTCATTAAGCAAACAACAACAACAAGGATCATTTATTTCTGTTTATTTAAAATGTGTAACATCTGTAATCGCCTTCTGCACAAGGGAAGTCCACGCACATTGTGTGGTTCCACTATCCACAGCAGGTGCATTCAATCATTCAATTAAAAAGAGCAACGAATCAAAAACTTCAATCCACTAACGAGGATCAGGAAAGGAAGTGTGCATCAGGACTTGTCAATTATACTTTTGGCCAAAATACCTTCACCCATGAAATGAAATTATTTGCTTGTGCTAATTTTTTTCTCGCAGGCAAGATAAGGCTGACTAATAATAAAAAAGGATTAATTTAAAAAGTTAGTATTTTAAAAAAGTCTTTACAGCCTAATGTCATTTGGGAAAAATGGTCATAAACTGTGTTTAGAGCTGTCTGAACTTTGACCTCAGTATTTAAAACTAAACATGAACATCCACCAGTGGAATTAACAAACTCAGTTTCTTTTCTTCCTCACTCAGAGTGCAGACATGTCTGCTGCCAGCTGTCTTCTATCGAAAGATCAGTTTCTGTGCTCCATCTGTCTGGATGTCTTCACTGATCCAGTCTCCACACCATGTGGACACAACTTCTGCAAAAACTGCATCAGTCATCACTGGGATATCAGCTACAGGTGTCAATGTCCTTTGTGTAAAAAGGTGTTTGAGACCACACCTGAGCTGCACATCAACACTTTCATCTCTGAGATGGTTTCTCAGTTCAGACATGAAGCTCAGCAGAAAGTCAGCAGCAGCAGCGCAGAGCAACAAGCTGCCAAACCAGGAGAAGTTCCCTGTGACATCTGCACTGGAACCAAACTGAAGGCCCTGAAGTCCTGCCTGGTGTGTCTGGCCTCCTACTGTCAGACTCACCTGGAGCCTCATCTGACAATGAAAGGTCTGAAAAGACATCAGCTGATCGATCCTGAGGAGAACCTGGAAGGCAGGATGTGTATGAAGCATGATAATCCTCTGGAGCTGTTCTGTAAGACCGATCAGACATGTGTCTGCGTGCTCTGCTCTGTTATAGACCACAAGACTCATGAGTTTGTTCCTCTGAGAGAAGAATGTGAAGGAAAGAAGGCAGAACTGGGGAAGACTGACGTCTGAACGAGCTCATAAAGGAGATTGAAGACAAACAGGAATCAGCAGAGAAACAGGCTGAAGGTTTCATCAAAGATCTGAAACAGGAAATCTCTGAGCTGATGAAGAGAAGCTCTGAGGTGGAGCAGCTCTCACGCTCTAAAGATCACCTCCACCTCCTCCAAAGCTTCTCATCCCTGAAACCTGCTGCAACCATCAAAGACTGGACAGAGGTCAGTATCCATCCACCATCATATGAGGGGACTGTGGTGAGAACTGTATGTCGGCTGAAGGAGACACTCAGTAAAGACATGAAGAAGCTGTTTGAGGCTGAGTTGAAGAGGGTCCAGCAGTATGCAGTGGATGTGACTCTTGATCCTGATACAGCACATCCTCATCTCATCCTGTCTGATGATGGAAAACAAGTACACTGTGGTGAAGAGGAGAAGGATCTTCCAGACAACCCAGAGAGATTTTCTGAAGAGCTCCTTGTTTTAGGAAAGCAGAGTTTCTCTTCAGGCAGATTTTACTTTGAGTTACAGGTCAAAGGAAAGACTGGGTGGGTTTTAGGAGTGGCCAGAGAGTCAGTCAACAGGAAGGAACTCATCACACCGAGTCCTGAAAAAGGTCTCTGCACTTTAGGAGTATATGAAAATATTCGTATAGGTCTTGAGGATCCTGCAGTCCATCTCTCCCTTCAGAAGGTGGGGGTGTTTCTGGATTATGAGGAGGGTCTGGTGTCCTTTCATGATGTAGATGATGCAGCTCTTATCTACTCCTTTACTGGCTGCTCCTTCACTGAGAAACTCTACCCATTGTTCTGTCCTAAAGTTAACGTTACTAATGATAAAGATCATGAACGTGGTGGTAAAAAAGTTAAACCGCTGATCATCTGTCCTGTCCATCAGTCAGTCTGATCTTTTTCCATGGGGAAATTTGATCAAATACAGATTAATCTCAACATTTGAGATCATACACTAAAACACAGAACTGAGCAAACTGCAGCTGCTGATGAAGATCATGATATACGCCCAGAAGCTGCAGAACAAGCAATGATTTTTTTTAAGTTTTATGAATTTGAAGAAAATTATTCATTTGAGGAAGTCCAGCCTGGGAAAGAAAAAACTCTCCTTCTTTCAGTGTTTAAAGGCATAGACATTAAAGGATATAATGTACAAAGATATGAGTATAATGTTAAATTTGAATTATTTTCAATCACCTGCTGTTAAAAACATGTTTATTACCCGTGTTAAGAATGACATGAATAAAAATCTGAATTTATATCGTCACCTTTGGTGGTTTCTGGTGAGCTTGAGTGTTTTTCCCTCATGAAAGTTAGAAATATGTCTGCAAGATGAAGGTTTTGGATTATTTGGAACACTGAAATACTGAAAATAATGATACCACATGGCCCACTAACACCTTCATCTCATCTTGTTCTTTTTCCTTCTCATTCCTATGATTTGTTCATGGTGCAAATGTAAAGTTGTGGTCATGGTACTTAAACATTAGCTAGCTAATTTTTAATTCATTATTTTTCCTCTTTGATGTTCAGCCTGATTTAAGATGACAGCTGTAAATGTAAATGCAGCAGTTTGAGTGAAAACACAGCAGAGGGCGCTCAAAATAAGGCCAGCTCTGTCTCTGCTGCTGTGCTTTATTTTTGCAAATAATTTATCACAATTTCTGCTATTTAAATAGTTAAAAATGAGCCCAGACCAAATGGGCACACACACACACACACAAACACAAACACAATTGAAGTTTTCAGTGTTGGTGTAGTTTGCATAATAAATGTTTGCAATGATCAGAAGTTGATTTGGAAATTGTTTCATACACATATCCATACAAATTATTTAATTAATATAACTGAAAAATACAAGAATTTCATGCATTGGCCTACAATGGCAAAATGGCTTAATCAGGTAGAAATCAGGTAAATTGCACTACTTTTCTCTTTAAAATGAAATGCTGACATTACAGATCGCATGGTTTTATATTGCAATGGCATAGAGATTAAAGAATGTGGTTTCAGTGGAACTGAATGGTGCATTTTTGTCCACTAAGCTGTTGAGAGGCACTACACAAAAAAAAGCAGTCAAATCAGTTTTTTGCTGATCTTTGACATTTCCAAGACTCCAGTCACCACCAATGTCCCATCCTTATACTGTTTATTATATGGAAAATGCCAAAAGGTTGATTCTGTTTATCTGGACGTAGCATTTTCAGTGGAAGAAACATTTCATCACTCATCCAAAGTGACTTCTTCAGTCTCAGCTGGCTGCAGGTTTCCCCAACCTTATAAAGAGTACATTTGCATTATGACTGAAACCAGCCCACTGAATGAACAGTGGGCTGGGAGGTCAGTTATATAGAAAATATTTAGTTTTTTTGTGAGTTTTCTCAATAAATAATTAATAATTCCACTGTTTAATCTGGAATTTAAAGAGTTAAAATCCTGAAACTAATTTTATGCATGAACATTTTGAAAAAGGCTCAAGTTAAAGGGCCATAAAAATTTCCTCTTCCTCCTCAGTTTTTTCACGGTCCTTTTGAAACTTTTGTGAAAATTAACATCAAGCTTGATTTGCCTCCATCATTTTAAGACCACCTGGTTCTATGCCTGTAATGTTTTCTAGTGTTTGTTTCTTCTTCTAAGTAGGAAAGGGAGAACGCTCCTTATCAAATGTTTATGTAACATAAGAGGACAGTTGAATAGTAAATCATTCATGATGGACATGAATATAGAGCATAACAAATATATAAAAACACATTACACAATACAGCCTGCTCACCTTAGCCACCGCCTGTCAGAGGTGGATGAGCACCTGACAGACGAGGGCTTCAGTGTCAGAGTCCAGAAGTTAAACTTCAAATGACAGCTGCTGCTCAGCAAATCTGTTTCTCTGGTACCTTAAACTGAGCTCATCCAGCCTTTCTCAACAGCAGAGCAGAGCTTCTGTCCAACACTGGTGAGTACAGATGATCACGATCACACTGTTTTAAACTTAAACTCTCGTTGTGTCAGGAAATATGATTGTAACATTTTTTTTATTTAATAGCAGCAGACTACATTTGTTGGACAGAGAAAAATAAGTTTAGAGTTAAAATCTTTCATCTCTTATGTCAGGGTCTGAAGAGCTCACTGCCTTGTGCCTGACACACCTGCAGGGAGAGGCTGAGATTCAACTGAGTCTATCAGGTTTGCCCCAACAACACAGCAGAGTCTCTACAAAGATCAGTGAGTGCAGCTGATCACATTCATGTTTCAACACTGTTCATTTCCTGCTGACTCGTCACAGTCACACTGGATCCAATGGAAATATGGTCATTCATCCACAGATCCACTGCCTAAACATTTAGCTCTGTCACATCTTTGGACTTTGGAAGTAGATGACATGGTTTGGACTTCAGTCTGCTTGCTTTTATTACTGTTTACCCATCACTTCCTGTACTCACTGTTGCTATTTCCTTTAGCTCTTCATAATAAAAGCAACACAGAGAATTGATTCTTGAACTCTCCTAGAGTAGCTTTGTGTGAGTCATAGTTTAAAATGATTCTTTATCTGATCTGGGCTTTAATCTGAACTGCGGCTCCTCAGTTCATCGTCTGTCTGAAACCAGCTTTAAGACATCTTAAAGAGAGGATTCAGTCTCACCAAGCCTCTGCATGTCCTCCTTCACTACATCCATGAATCCTTTTTGAGGTCTTTCTCTTCCTCCTGTCTGGCAGCGTAATATTCAACATACATTGTCCTATTTTCACTATTCCTCCTCTGCACATGTCCAAACCACCTCAGCCTTGTCATGGTCCCATGTCTTTGACACAGTGTTTTATGTTTTGAACTATAAAGTTCTGTTCATTGCTAAATATTTTCTCTTTTCTTCTCAGCTTGCTTAAGGTTCAGGTTTCACCTTTGTGTATTCCTTCATTTTCACAGCCTTTTCCTGCTGTGTCTGTTCCACTGCATTTAGTTTAATTCTGTTTCTGCATTGCTCAAACTGATATTGTTGTGTTGGTGTTGTTCCTGGATCAGTTAATGTTGGTCTAGGTTCAACACTGCAAGTGACCAATCACACTGTAGTGATGTTATAGTTCTGAGATGTGAAAACAGCATCACACCACACACGAAATCCTAACCCTAACCCAGGGGTCTCCAACTCCAGTCCTCGAGAGCTACTTTCCTGCAGCTTTTAGATGCATCCCTACTCCAACACAGCTGAATCAAATGGTTGAATTACCTCTTCACCATGCTATCGACACAGGCCATTAAAGGCCTGGTAACAAGCCATTCATTTGATTCAGGTGTGTTGGAACAAGAATGCATCTAAAAGCTGCAGGACAGTAGCTCTCAAAGACTGGAGTTGGAGACTCCTGCCCTAACCCCATCCCTAACGATTGCCCCATAACCCTAAACATGATTGATTTTTTAAAATCTTTTCCTGAGTGGATGTTGGCATGTTTTTGTTTTTTGTTGCGTTTTTTTGTTTTGATTTGTTTTGTTTTTTTCATTTCACAAAGATATGACATCATAACAGCGTGACTGGTCAGATGCAATGTTGATCCTTGACAAAGATGATCATGTTGATTCAGGAACAACACCAACAAGAAGATATTAGATAGACCCTCTCTGTTTCCCTGTTTAATTGTTGCATTTCATTTCCTGTTTCATCCTAGTACCAGTTTGTTTCTTGTTTATTGTGTTTAGCTTTATTTCCTCCTTGTAATCATTGTGTTGATTGTCTACACCTGTGCTGACTCAGGTGTCTTCACTTACATCGTTATATTGTCTGTCTTTGGAGGGCGAAGCGAGGCCTCATGAAGCATTTTGTGCACTTTGAAACAGTCTCCCCAGTGACATCTGCTGGCCAATTTGTCTATCACTACAACTAAACGATGCTGTTCTGTGAAACAGTGACACAGACAGCTTTGCGTTTTTTCCTTTTTAAGCTTTCTAAGTGTTAATATCATCAGGTTCCTTCTGAAGCTGGCATAGCATTAGCTTTTATTCTTAATTCATTTAAAAATATATTTAAATGAAAAGCAATTAAATCTGTTTTTCTTTTTCATAAAATGATAACATTCATTATATTGTCAAAGGCCAATTCTGACCAACAATCCCAATAGTCCATTTTTATACTTTTGTACAGATTCGTACTGAACCATGAAGAAACTTTCCTTAACTTTATAGTGCTGTGAATGCTGTGTATCTTCTAACACGGGCTTGATGTTTAATTGAGTCTGAGTCTGGAGTTTTGGTAATGAACCTGCATCTTGTTGTTTATGACATATTCTCATGAGAAGAAAAAAAGGAAAAAACTCATCTGTCATCAAAATTGTTGAGAAATAGTTTATCTGTGAATATGTTTTTCCAACATTTCTTTTCACAGTATAATTATATTCCTTATGGCAGCGCAGTATGTGAGTAATGGCTTATAGTGAGGATGAATCTCCTGATGCACAATGCAAATAAAGTTTTTTATTGAATGGAGAAAAAAGTAGAGAACAGACTGAGTCAGAGCCTCTTTAATTTGTCTCCTTGAAAGCAAAGACGTTTTTTGTTTGCTTCTTTTTGAGATACTTTAATGAAGTTAATGCACAGTGTGCCTCTCTCTGTCTCTGCTGATATGAGTGAATGGAGCACACCCACCAGTCTCTGTCTTGCTCACTGACTCTCATCTATATGTTATTAATTATTCAAATGAGATAATTATATATTATTTACACAGTCGAAACTGGGGTGAAGCAAGCCAAAACCTCGGTATTGTCATGATCACATGACCTGGCTGTTTTAAACCACGCTTCGGAGCAGTCTTTCAAAACATATGTGCTTCGGAAGCTTGGCACAGTGTAGACACATCAGTATAGAGCAGGGGTGTCAACACACCTGAATCAAATGATTAGTTCATTAACAGGCTTCTAGAGAACCCCAAGACATGTTGAGGAGGTAATTTAGCCATTTAAGTCAGCTGTGTTGGATCAAGGACACATCTAAAACCTGCAGGACACCGGCCCACGGGGCCTGGAGTTCAACACCTGTGGTATAGAGCGTCCCATCCCTACCGTTCTACTGCCTGCTTCAGTGATTCTCTGGATTTCTTACCACCTCTTGCAGTAATAGCTATAAAAAGGCTAAAAAAAAAATTGAAAGACCAGAATAGATCCTTTTTAAACATGATTAAAACAGAATTATGAATTGAATCTGTTTCTCTGTTTCCTCACTCAGAGTGCAGACATGTCTGCTGCCAGCTGTCTTCTATCTGAAGATCAGTTTCTGTGCTCCATCTGTCTGGATGTCTTCACTGATCCAGTCTCCACACCATGTGGACACAACTTCTGCAAAAACTGCATCAGTCATCACTGGGATATCAGTGAGAGGTGTCAGTGTCCCATGTGTAATAAGTTGTTTGAGACCAGACCTGAGCTGCACATCAACACTTTATTTTCTGAGATGGTTTCTCAGTTCAGACGTAAAGCTCAGCAGAAAGTCAGCCAGAAAAGACATCAGCTGATTGATCCTGAGGAGAACCTGGAAGGCAGGATGTGTATGAAGCACAATAAACCTCTGGAGCTGTTCTGTAAGACCGATCAGACATGTGTCTACGTGCTCTGCTCTGTTGTTGACCACAAGACTCATGAGTTTGTTCCTATGAGAGAAGAATATGAAGGAAAGAAGGCAGAACTGGGGAAGACTGAGGCTGAAATTCAACAAATGATCCAGAAGAGACGACTGAAGATTCAGGAGATCAAAAAGTCAGTGAAGATGAGTAAAGATGCTGCAGACAGAGAGAAAGCAGAAGGTGTTCAGGTCTTCACTGCTCTGAAGGAGTCTGTTGACAGACGCCTGAATGAGCTCATAAAGGAGATTGAAGACAAACAAGAATCAACAGAGAAACAGGCTGAAGGTTTCATCAAAGATCTGGAACAGGAAATCTCTGAGCTGATGAAGAGAAGCTCTGAGGTGGAGCAGCTCTCACACGCTAAAGATCACCTCCACCTCCTACAAAGCTTCTCCTCTCTGAAAGCTGCTCCAACCACCAAAGACTGGACAGAGGTCAGTATCCATCCACCATCATATGAGGGGACTGTGGTGAGAGCTGTGGATCAGCTGAAGGCAACACTCAGTAAAGACATGAAGAAGCTGTTTGAGGCTGAGTTGAAGAGGGTCCAGCAGTATGCAGTGGATGTGACTCTTGATCCTGATACAGCACATCCTTATCTCATCCTGTCTGATGATGGAAAACAAGTACACTGTGGTGAAGAGGAGAATGATCTTCCAGACAACCCAGAGAGATTTTCTCTGTTTCTTTGTGTTTTAGGAAAGCAGAGTTTCTCTTCAGGCAGATTTTACTTTGAGGTTCAACTTACAGATAAGACTAAATGGTTTTTAGGAGTGTGCAGAGAGTCAGTCAACAGAAAGGAAGAAATCACACTGAGTCCTGAGAAAGGTTACTGGACTGTAGCAGAACTAGATAAAAATATTTATGTAGCGCTTCAGGATTTTCCAGTCCGTCTCCTGCTTCAGTCAGACCCTGAGAAGGTGGGGGTGTTTGTGGATTATGAGGAGGGTCTGGTCTCCTTTCATGATGTAGATGATGCAGCTCTTATCTACTCCTTTACTGGCTGCTCCTTCACTGAGAAACTCTACCCATTCTTCTGTCCCTGTGATAATGATGATAGTGGTGTAAACTCAGCACCTCTGATCATTTGTCCTGTCAACCAATGAGTCTCATCTTTTTCCATGAGGAAATTGGATCAATTACAGGATAATCTAATTGTTTTAACACAAAGAAAAAGTCCAATAAACAGAACTGAGCAAACTGCACCTGCTGAAGATTATGAGAGTCACTCAGAAGCTGCAGTTGAACTTTAGTTGATTTCTTTCTTTCTTCTTCTTTATTAATCTGTTTACAAGTTGAAGAAAATCATCCATTTGCAGGAGTCCAGTGTGAGTAAATAAAAACTCTTCTTTTCTTCGAATGTTTAAAGGCACGGATATGGGTAAAAATGTTAACATTTTGTTATTTTAATCGACCTGGTGTATAAATAAATCTGAACTTTTATCCTGTCTTTTGATGTTAATCAGCTGCTGAACTTTATGTCACGGCGAGTGAGAGGGGCCGTGTGGAAATTAAAGGAGGATCCAAACGCAGGCACTCGTACAGGTGAGAGGGCGGTTTATTAAACACAAAACAAGGGATGGACAAAACAGCAACCGGAGAACTGACCTATACTGGGTAAACTAAACTACGGAGCATGAACAAGAACCTGAACATAAAGCAAGGTGGATGACGGTACAAGATGGTGACAGCAGGGAGAACACACAAGTAGGACATGGAGGATTCACAGAGATACACAGACGGACCAGCAACTACCATGACTAAAGACATGACTTAAATACACAGAGAAACACAAGGAGATTGCACACAGGTGGTGGACACAGCTGGGAGTAATCAAGAGACGAGACAAGAGGTAAACCTGAACACACTCACATGAGACGCAGACTTTCACAATAAAACAGGAAACCAGCACACTACACCCAGACGCAGACCTGACACCGAGAGACAGACAGAATGACACATGGAACCTGAACTCACACAAAACATGAGAACACAATCCTAAACAGAAACATGGAACTCTAATAACAATAATCATCATCACCATCACACCAAGATAACTGAAACACCGTACCAGAGAACCATAAAGAATAATCCATGACGCAAAAGTAAACCAAAACATAATAAACTCAAAATACTGGGTCCAACGGACCCAGAACCGTGACAGTACCCCCCCTCCAAGGGCTGGCCCCTGACAGCCCCAAACAAACAACAAAAACAGAGCACCAGACCAGGGCGGGCGGAGGGGGTCAAGGACGGAGGGTCCGAAACAAAAAAAAAAAAAAACCAAGGAGCACGAGAGTCCAAACAATACAAGAAAACAGTTCAGGAACACAGGAAAATACATCAAAACCAAAACCAAACCAGAGCTCAATAAGAGTCCACAAACAGTTCAGGGGGTCGACCCGGAGGTCGGCCATACAGGGGCCAAAACAGGTCAGGGGGCCGGCCATGCACACAGCAACGGCGGCGACGGGCAAACACTTCCGGAGGCCGACCGTGCACACGGCAGCGGCGGCGACGGGCAAACGGTTCAGGGGCCGACCGTGCACACGGCAGCGGCGGTGGTGCAGGTGAAACCATTCGGGAGGCCGGCCACGTGGAAGACAGTGGCGGCCACTGAGCAGATCTGGAGGTCGGCTGCGATGCCAGCAGCGGCGACGATCCCTCTCAGGAGGCCGGCCTCGACGGCCATGATGCCCAAGTAGAGGCCTGGAAAGCGGCCGGCAGAGGCGAGGCGGAACAGGACGGGTCGGGTTCCATGACGGCGTGGCAACCGCAGGATCAGGCGTGGACGAAGACACAGAGGCCGGGCCAGGCGTGGACGAGGCGGGACCAGATGAGGACCAGGCGGGACCAGACGAGGCAGGGCCAGGCGCTGACGAGGCAGGGCCAGGCGAAGCAGAAGCTGGACCAGGCGAAGGCGGAGCAGAAGCCGGACCAGGCGTGGCTGAAGACACGGGGGCCGAACCTGCAGGCGTGGATGACGCTGCAGGCGTGGATGACGCTGCAGGCGTGGATGAAGACACGGGGGCCGGACCTGACGGCAGCGAGACGGCTGCGGAACCTGACGGCAGCGAGACGGGTGCAGGCGGCGATGCGGGTGCTGCAGGAGATGAAGCTGCAGGCGGCGATGCGGGTGCTGCAGGAGATGAAGCTGCAGGCGGCGATGCGGGTGCTGCAGGAGATGAAGCTGCAGGCGGCGATGCGGGTGCTGCAGGAGATGAAGCTGCAGGCGGCGATGCGGGTGCTGCAGGAGATGAAGCTGCAGGCGGCGATGCGGGTGCTGCAGGAGATGAAGCTGCAGGCGGCGATGCGGGTGCTGCAGGAGATGAAGCTGCAGGCGGCGATGCGGGTGCTGCAGGAGATGAAGCTGCAGGCGGCGATGCGGGTGCTGCAGGAGATGAAGCTGCAGGCGGCGATGCGGGTGCTGCAGGAGATGAAGCTGCAGGCGGCGATGCGGGTGCTGCAGGAGATGAAGCTGCAGGCGGCGATGCGGGTGCTGCAGGAGATGAAGCTGCAGGCGGCGATGCGGGTGCTGCAGGAGATGAAGCTGCAGGCGGCGATGCGGATGCTGCAGGGGGCGATGCAGATGCTGCAGGGGATGAAGCTGCAGGCGGCGAAACAGGTGGTGGCTGAACGGTCCTCCCAGAACCGTCAGCAGATGTGAGGAGGTGCTGGCTGGGTCCTCCAGGACCGTCAGCAGATGTGAGGAGGTGCTGGCTGGGTCCTCCAGGACCCTCAGCTAACGAGGTGTGGTGCTGGGTGGGCTCCTCGGACCCACCAGCAGACGTGGCTTGAGGCTGGACGGGCTCCTCGGACCCACCAGCAGACGTGGCTTGAGGCTGGACGGGCTCCTCGGACCCACCAGCAGACGTGGCTTGAGGCTGGACGGGCGACTCGGGCCCTCCAGCAGACGAGGCAGGATGCTGGCTGGGTTCTCCTGAACCCCCAGCAGACGACACTTGAAGCTGGATGGGCGACTCGGGCCCTCCAGCAGACGTGACTTGAGGCTGGCTGGGCTCCTCAGGCCCTCCAGCCGACGAGGCAGGATGCTGGCTGGGTTCACCTGAACCCCCAGCTAACGTGGCTTGAGACTGGACGGGCTCCTCGGGCCCTCCAGTGGAAACAGACACTGAAACAGCAGGTACGCCGACCTCTGTCAGTGTGGACACTGGCTGGGACTGAGCAGCACAGTGGCTAAGCTCAGGCAGCAACAGTGGGATGCAGTCCTCAGAGGGCTGAAAGTGTTCCCCAATCCACTCAGCAGAGGACGGAGGCGGACGGGTGAACTCACTTGAGCTCTCAGGGGGTGCTGAGGGCTGAGACTGTTCTGGTGAGTTCCCCGGTGAAACTGCTGGCGCTGGCGTCTTGACCTCTAGGGGTCCAGAGTTGGCTGGTGACTGACACCCAGCCTCTGGGGAGGCCCTAGAGGGAGTTACTGTCTCTGAGGTGACCAGCTTAAGAGAACCAGCAGATGTTGTGGTGAAGTGTGTTCCCTGCTTAGAATGAAACAGTGAGGATAGTGGCTGAATGGGTGAGTGAGCAGACAGATGAACAAGTGGCAGCTGAGCTATAGGCAGCGGAGCGGCTGCAGACTGACCTACAGGTAGTGGAGACGACTGTAGTGGAGGCGTAATAGGTGGTGGAGAGGCTAACTGAACTGAGGGCAGCTGGCCTGCTGACTGAACTGAGGGCAGCTGGCCTGCTGACTGAACTGAGGGCAGCTGGCCTGCTGACTGAACTGAGGGCAGCTGGCCTGCTGACTGAACTGAGGGCAGCTGGCCTGCTGACTGAACTGAGGGCAGCTGGCCTGCTGACTGAACTGAGGGCAGCTGGCCTGCTGACTGAACTGAGGGCAGCTGGCCTGCTGACTGAACTGAGGGCAGCTGGCCTGCTGACTGAACTGAGGGCAGCTGGCCTGCTGACTGAACTGAGGGCAGCTGGCCTGCTGACTGAACTGCTAACTGTACTGTTAACTGTGTTACAGACCCCACATTGAATTGTGGTGAAGGTGTGGATGGGGAAATATGGTCAGGAAGCACTGTTCCAGTGAGGTCTACAGCTTCCCCTGAATTGACCAGTGCAGATGAGAAAGAGTCCCTAACATCTTCATTCTCTAAACTCATAATGCTAAACTCAGTAACTCCAGGCTCAGAAACAGTGTGAACACAGTCATTAACCCTGAATGTGGGCTCAACAAAGGCAGTCTGTGGCGCACTGGCCATGGGTGAGACAGAAAAATCACTGTTGATTTCAGAAGGCACACAAAAAATAGCTCCAGAAAACACAGTCTCTGAATCTGACACAGCAGAAAAGGTGTCCCTTTCACTCACCACAGCCGGCTGCTCTGTCATTCTGAACTCCGGCTGTGGGGTGCCGCGCCGGCGGCGTGAACGTCGCTTCCTCCGTGGAGACGGCTCCGACGGGCCGGGTAACTCCTCATCCGGCGGTACGGATGGCACGTCCTCCGTTGAAGCGAGTGGGCGAGCAGTGACGGCGGGGGGGTGAAGGTGTAGTTCATGGAGAATGAAGTTTTGAACGAGCGGGTGTAGTGAGTCCAATAGCCAGGGGTGACCGGAAATAAGGTGCTGTAGCTTAGCCTCCACAGAGCTGAGAAATCCCTCTCCCTCATGCTCCAGCCATAGGTTAACTAACCTGGAGGCTGCGTCAATTATTGCCTCCTGGAGCTCCTTGGGAGGGGCGAATGCCGCTGGATCCATTTGTGGCTGGTCCGTACTGTCACGGCGAGTGAGAGGGGCCGTGTGGAAATTAAAGGAGGATCCAAACGCAGGCACTCGTACAGGTGAGAGGGCGGTTTATTAAACACAAAACAAGGGATGGACAAAACAGCAACCGGAGAACTGACCTATACTGGGTAAACTAAACTACGGAGCATGAACAAGAACACGAACCTGAACATAAAGCAAGGTGGACGACGGTACAAGATGGTGACAGCAGGGAGAACACACAAGTAGGACATGGAGGATTCACAGAGATACACAGACGGACCAGCAACTACCATGACTAAAGACATGACTTAAATACACAGAGAAACACAAGGAGATTGCACACAGGTGGTGGACACAGCTGGGAGTAATCAAGAGACGAGACAAGAGGTAAACCTGAACACACTCACATGAGACGCAGACTTTCACAATAAAACAGGAAACCAGCACACTACACCCAGACGCAGACCTGACACCGAGAGACAGACAGAATGACACATGGAACCTGAACTCACACAAAACATGAGAACACAATCCTAAACAGAAACATGGAACTCTAATAACAATAATCATCATCACCATCACACCAAGATAACTGAAACACCGTACCAGAGAACCATAAAGAATAATCCATGACGCAAAAGTAAACCAAAACATAATAAACTCAAAATACTGGGTCCAACGGACCCAGAACCGTGACACTTTAGTCATGTTACCTCTGAGCTGATAGGAGAATGGGCTGCTGTAAAGACCCCCTTTTGCATCAATAATATTATTTTAACTATCATACAAGTCATAAATACATTAGTACGATGATTTTTATGTTTAGTTTCAACACTGAGATATTTGACCAGAAAATAATGACACCCCACAGCCCACTAACACCTTCAACTCGTCCTTTTACCTTCTCATCCCTGTGACTCGTTCATGGTGGAAATGAAAAGTTGTGTTTCTGGTACTTAAGCATTTAGCTAGCTAAGTCTTGATTCATTATTTTTCTTCTCAGATGTTCAGCCTGCATTAAGATCACAGTTGTAAATGTAAATGCAGCACTTTGAGTGAAAATCCAGCAGAGGGCGCTCTGAGCCAGGGCAGCAGTGTCGCTGCTGCTGCGCTTTATTTGAACCATTAAACTCGTGTGTGTCTTTGATTACTATCCAGAGTTGGGACCAGGAAGCAGAGTTGCAGTTTTACACGCCTCACTGCAGCTTGTCTCCTCCTGTTATCCACTCATCCCCTTAGAGACTATGTATGCTCAAAAAAGAAAAAAAAAAAAAATCATCAATAAATGATTTAAACATAAAAATCTCAAAGAACAATATATTTGCACCAAAGACTAAAACAGTGAAATGGGATTATTAAACATTAGGTCTCCCTCTTCTAAGTGTCCGTTAGTGCATGAATTAAAGTGGAAGATTGCTGCCACACCCCCTCCTCGGCCTGCACTTCAAGGATTCTGAGAATTAGTATGACTCAGGGGTATTGATTCATTTAAGCTAACATAATTATCCTGCTGTACCCAGGTTTCTGTCAGGCAGA
The DNA here is from genome assembly GCF_001858045.2 of Oreochromis niloticus. Classification (NCBI taxonomy): domain Eukaryota; kingdom Metazoa; phylum Chordata; class Actinopteri; order Cichliformes; family Cichlidae; genus Oreochromis; species Oreochromis niloticus. Next base: position 24,384,959 of record NC_031986.2, read on the forward strand.
GTAAATCACTTTGTTAATTACTTATTAAGGTATTAATCAACCACGAGACCCAGACAGAGTTTAAATTTATTTGAAAGCCTGACACCCAGCCTTGACCACCCTATCTAGAAAACTCAAAAGTCTGATTTCTTATATGGAACCAGCTTCCAGTTTGAAATCAGGAGACAGACACTATCTCTACTTTTAAGATTAGGCTTAAAATTTTCCTTTTTGATAAAACTTAAAATTAATTAATAAATTATTTAAACACTACTTAAAATTACTCAGGTCTTACATAAAATGACTAATAGTATAATTTCTGTTTTGCTTTCCTGTAAAAATATATTACAAAGAGTCAGCATATATATCTGAGGTGCTTCTGAGCTATCACAGGGACATGACTTCATCAAACCTCTTTAGCAGTATTTAAAGGCTCTGACTTTTTAAATAAAGGCCGAAATGTCTCCATCATTGAATCCTGTTATTGCAAAAAAAACCAAACATGTATAACTTAAGACATCTAGCAGTAACATATGGTCAACTTATGCTATGCAGGCAGTGCTGCTTCTCTGTGAGGATGCTCTGTGTACGTTTGGTCTTCTTACATTTGAGGCAGTAGTGACACAAACATTTGAAAAGTTGTCTGTAAGTGTGCAGAAGGGATGTTATGTGTAGTTTTAGACATTGGTACACAAAGTTTATTGAAAGAGACAATTATCAGATTCGTGAAGATGAACTTAATAAATTGTGTGTAACTGATCAGTGTTTATTTGGGTTTGGATGTACACATTTGTAAAAGCTTTGCATGTGCTCAAATTGCTCTGCATTTATGTGTGGATTTAAGCATGTTTGAGAGTCTTCTAAAGTTCACTGCACTCATTTGTCTTAGTCTACACTCATACTTATTTGTAACACTTTTGAGACAAATTTTGCTATAAAAAAAATTCCAGGTTTAGTGCTTCTAAGGTCTTTGTGCTCTCCAACATCTTGTGTAAAGATTTGAGGAAATGATTAGTTGCACAAATCATGAGAGAATCTGTTTGGTTTCTTGACACGATGGTGCAGCTTTAGAGCAGAACAACATTTGAGAAGAGCAGAACAACAGAAACTCACATGCTTAAGAATACATCTGAATGTTTCCTGGCTGATAATCACTTAAAAAAATCTCTGCTTGGCCACCAGCTCTCACCTGCTGACAGAGGTGGAACATCACCTGAAAAACCAGAACTTCAGGATCAGAATTCGAAAAGTGAAACTGAAAGAACTTTAAAATCTGTTTCTCTTTAAACAAGAATCAAACTGAGCTCATCCAGCCGTTCTCAGCAGCACAGTAGAGATTCTGTCCAACATTGGTGAGTACAGACAATCACGATCACACTGGTTTAAAATCCAGATGTTCGGTCTCATCTCTTTATGACTTAGAATACTTCTGCATCAACACTGGATCACAGACAAGGAGTAAAAACAAACAAATATAAAGACAGTAAATGAAAGTAAATTTTTGTTTCACAGCAGTTTCAGTGCGGAAAATCTGTTTCTCCTCAAAGGAACCTTAAACTGAGCTCATCCAGCCTTTCTGAGCAGCACAGCAGAGCTTCTGTCCAACACTGGTGAGTACAGACGATCACGATCACACTGTTTTAAACTTAAACGCTCTCTGTGTCAAGAAAAATAAGTGTAACACTGCTGCAGCTGGTGTGTTTCACATTTTCAAAAGGATGACATAAGAGCTGATTTAATAGCAGCACTGATCAGATTACATTTGTTGTACAGAGAAAAAGAAGTTTACATTTAAAACCTTTCGTCTCTAATTTCAGGGTCTGAAGAGCTCGCTGCTTTGTGCCTGACACACCTGCAGGGAGAGGCGGAGATTCAACTGAGTCTATCAGGTTTTCCTCAACAACACAATAAACAGCAGTGAGTGCAGCTGATCACATTCATGTTTCAATGCTCTGTTCATGTCATGCTGACTCTTTTTGTTAGAGCCATCTTCTCCAAACTTCTTCTTGTACATGGTCACCACAGCCATTTCCATCCTTTTGGCAAAATCCTCCACCATCTGTCCTTCTTCGTTTCTCTCATTAACACCATACCTGCCCAACACCTCCTGATAACCTCTGCCTCCTTCACCTACATGTCAATTAAAGTCTGCTCTAAACACCACTCTCCTCCCCACTGAGGACTCTCTGCCACTTCATCCAAGTTACTCCAGAATGTCTCTAACTGACATTGAACCTGCGGGGCACTCGCGCTGACAACATTCAACATCACCCATTTGATTTCTTGTTTCAAACTCATGATCCTGTCTAACACAAATGGCTGGTATTGTCCTCAAATGGATCTAAGAGTAAAAAAATTCACCACTGGAAGAGGAGACATGAGACAGAAGGAAGTAAAAGCAGAACAAGTCCTCTTTAAATATGAGTAAGACTGAATTATGCATGAAATCATTTCCTTTTCTTTCTTTCAGACATGTCTGCTGCCAGCTGTCTCCTATCTGAAGCGCAGTTTCTGTGCTCCATCTGTCTGGATGTCTTCACTGATCCAGTCTCCACACCATGTGGACACAACTTCTGCAAAAACTGCATCAGTCATCACTGGGATATCAGCTACAGGTGTCAGTGTCCTGTGTGTAAAAACATGTTTGAGACCAGACATGAGCTGGGGGAAATCTCTGAGCTGATGAAGAGAAGCTCTGAGGTGGAGCAGATCTCACGCTCTAAAGATCACCTCCACCTCATTCAAAGCTTCTCATGCCTAAAAGTTGCTCCAACCAGCAATGACTGGAGAGAGGTCAGTATCCATCCACTATCATATGAGCTGTTTGAGGCTGAGCTGAAGAGGGTCCAGCAGTATGCAGTGGATATGACTCTTGATCCTGATACAGCACATCCTAAACTCATCCTGTCTGATGATGGGAAACAAGTACACTGTGGTGATAGAAGGAAGCAACATCCAGACAACCCACAGAGATTTTCTAAAGGTGTTTGTGTTTTAGCAAAGCAGAGTCTCTCTTCAGGCAGATTTTACTTTGAAATTCAGGTTAAAGAAAAGACCAAATGGTTTTTAGGAGTGGTCAGAGAGTCAGTCAACAGGAAGGAAGACCCCAATCCGAGTCCTGCGAATGGTTACTGGACAGTAATTTTAGGTCAAAATAACTTTATAGCTCTTGACAACCCTCCAGTCTGTCTCCTGCTTCAGTCAGACCCTGAGAAGGTGGGGGTGTTTGTGGATTATGAGGAGGGTCTGGTCTCTTTTTATGACATAGATCATGCAGCTCTTATCTACTCCTTTACTGGCTGCTCCTTTACCGAGAAACTCTACCCATTCTTCTGTCCCGGTAATAATGATGACGGTAAAAACTTTGCACCGCTGATCATCTGTCCTGTCTATCAGCCAGTCTGATCTTTTTACATGAGGAAATTGGATCAATTATAGGTTAAGCTCATTATTTTAACTAACACAAAGAAGAAGTCCTATAAACAGAACTTGGCAAACTGCTGAACGTTAGTTGATTTCTCTTTATTTTTTAATCTGTTTACAAGTTGAAGAAAATGATCCATTTGAGGAAGTCCAGTGTGAGTAAATAGAAACTCTCCTTTTCTTTTCTTTCAATATTTAAAGGCACACATATGAGTACAAATATTAACATTTTATTATTTTAATTCACCTGGTTTTATATCATTATCAAAGTCAGGATGGAGACACTGTTCTCCTGTTCTACTGCAACACACTTGTTCATAATCACATAAATATAAATCTGAACTTTTATCCTCCTTTGATGATCATCAGCTGCTGAACTTTAGTCATCTTACCTCTGGAGTGACAGGAGAATGAGCTGCTGTTTTGAATCAATAATATTATTTTAACTATCATACAAGTCATAAATGCATTTGTACCATGATTTTTATGTTTAGTTTCAAGACTGAGATACTTGATCAGAACATAATGACACACGGCCCACTAACACCTTCAACTCGTCCTTTTACCTTCTCAAACCTGTCATTCGTTCATGGTGCAGATGTAAAGTTGTGGTATTGGTACTTAAACATTTAGCTAGCTAAGTCTTAAATCATTCTTCCTCTCTGGTGTTCAGCCTTAATGTAAATGTAAATGCAGCAGTTGGAGTGAAAATCCAGCAGAGGGCGCTCTGAGCCAGGGCAGCAGTGTCGCTGCTGCTGTGCTTTATTTAAACCATTAAACTCATGCCTGTGTTTGATTAACGATTATTCAGGTCATCAGAGCTGTTGCAGTGGTTCACTCTGAAATGACGGTTCACATCAGCAGTAACGACACCTGGTTACAACAATCGCTAAAAATTAATATTGAATCGTGTGTAATTTTGCCAAAACAATGTTGGATTTGGTTGGTTTTCCTGGTCCCCTTCCCAGAGTGACATGGTCTCCTTGCTGGCTGTCTAAGTGGTGTCCAGAAAACTGTGTGGGCTTTATAGATAATTAGCAAACTTTCTGGAGGAAACCTGGTCTTGTTAGGAGAGACAGTATCTGTCCCACTTTGGGTGCAGCAGTTCGTATTTATTAAACCCCCCAAAATGTGACTATCCAGAGTTGGGACCAGGAAGCAGAGTTGCAGTTTTACATGCCTCACTGCAGCTTGTCTCCTCCTGTTATCCACTCATCCCCTTAGAGACTATGTATGCTCAAAAAAGAAAAAGAAAAAAAACAAAAATCATCAATAAATGATTTAAACATAAAAATCTCAAAAAAAAACAATATATTTGCACCAAAGACTAAAACAGTAAACATTAGGTCTCCCTCTTCTAAGTGTCTGTTAGTACATGAATTAATAAGTAATTAACAAAGTGATTTACTCTGCCTGACAGAAACCTGGGTACAGCAGGATAATTATGTTAGCTTAAATGAATCAGTACCCCTGAGTCATACTAATTCTCAGAATCCTCGAAGTGCAGGCTGAGGAGGGGGTGTGGCAGCAATCTTCCACTCTAACATATTAATCAACCACGAGACCCAGACAGAGTTTAAATTTATTTGAAAGCCTGACACCCAGCCTTGACCACCCTATCTAGAAAACTCAAAAGTCTGATTTCTTATATGGAACCAGCTTCCAGTTTGAAGTCAGGAGACAGACACTATCTCTACTTTTAAGATTAGGCTTAAAACTTTCCTTTTTGATAAAGCATATAGTTACGGCTGGACCAGGTGACCCTGAATCCCTTAATTACGCTGTAATAGGTCTATGCTGCTGGGGGATTCCCATGATGTGTGAAAGGTTTCTTCTTCAGTCACCTTTTAGTTATTATAAATCTCTGGCTCTCTTCCTCAGCATGTCTTTGTCCAGTCTTCCTCCCCTCACCCTCAACTGGTCACGGCACATGACCGCACCACCCTGAGCCTGGTTCTGCTGGAGGTTTCTTCCTGTTGAAAGGGAGTTTTTCCATCCCCTTGTTGCCAAAACACTTGCTCATAGGGGGTCATATGATTGTTGGGGTTTTCCCTGTTTTCTTTGTTTTATTGTAGGGTCTTTATATTACGACATAAAGCACGCTGAGGCAACGTTTGTTGTGATTTGGCGCTGTATATTTGAAACTGAATTGAAAAGTAATATTTTCTAGTGTTTGTTTGCTTTTCTAAGTTGGAAAAAGGGACACAGTTCAAATCACGTTTTTATGTATGTAAGAGGAAACTGAATAGTGTAACATTCCTGATGCACACCAATACAGCCCATAACACAAATATAAAAACACATTACACAATATAACCTGTTCCCGTACAATTACAGTGTATTTACAACATAAGATGGAGAATTTCTGTTTGTTTGTTGTTGTTGTTGTTGTTTCCACTGAAACTTAAAATTAATTAATAAATTATTTAAACACTACTTAAAAATTACTCAGGCCCTACATAAAATGACTAATAGTATCATTTCTGTTTGCTTTCCTGTAAAATACTCAGAAGTTACGTACAACTTCAAATTGCTTATTCACTCCTTCTAATGGACAGAACACAGAGAGTCAGGATTATACAGTTTAAGTAATTATTAGCCCCTATTTTCAGTGTATAAACCACTAAGTTTTTCTAGGTACAAACAAGTACATTGTAGTTTCAAGTAAAATACATGGAAATTCCACTTGATTCTAGGGAAATTAAACCCTTTGTCATTGAGCGTATTATAAAGTGTTCCCTTACCCACCACCTGTCAGAGGTGGAGCAACACCTGAAAGACGAGGGCTTCAGTGTCAGAGGCGAGACCTGAAAGTTAAAGCGAGAGCTGCACCTCAGCAAATCTGTTTCTCCTCAAAGGAACCTTAAACTAAGCTCATCCAGCCTTTTTCAACAGCACAGCAGAGCTTCTGTCCAGCACTGGTGAGTACAGATATCATGATCACGCTGTTTAAAACTTAAACTCTCTCTGTGTCAGGAAATATGACTGCAACGCTGCTGAAGATGGTGTTTTCACATTTTTCTAAATGATGAAATAAGAGTTGATTTAATAGCAGCACTGATCAGATTACATTTGTTGGACAGAGAAAAGACGTTTAGAGTTAAAATCTCTAATTTCAGGGTCTGATAAGCTCCCCACTTTGTGCCTGACACGCCTGCAGGGAGATTCAACTGAGTCTATCAGATTTTCCTCAACAACACAGCAGAGTCTCTACAAACAGCAGTGAGTATAGCTGATCACATTCAACGCTCTGTTCAATTCATGCTGACTCGTCACAGCCACACTGGTTCCAATAGAAACGTGATCATTCATCCGCAGATCGACTGTGCAAACATTTAGCTCTGTCACTTCTTTGGACTTTGGAAGTGAATTACATTTGGACTTCAGTCTGCCTGCTTTATTACTGCGTACTCATCACTTCCTGTACTCATTGTTTCTATTTGCTTTAGCTGTTTCGCAATAAAAGCAAAGCAGCGGATTCCTTTTATTGTGAAGGAGTGAGAGGAAGTACAGTGTGTTTGCTACTCAGTAAGCAGAGCTTTTTTAGCAGAGCTCTTCTTCAGTACAAATCTACAGAACAGAACATTTTCAACAACAACAACCATTTGTGTTATTTTATCAGCAGAAGTTGAACCTGTTTCACCTGCTCCTCACTCTGCTTTTTACTAGGATCCAACCCCCATGATAGCACGTAGGATTCCAAATAACTGATAATCACGTTTTTCTTGTTAACGTGGACTTATGATCCAGCTCCATATTTTTATTCTTGGAGTCACCTAGAGTAGCTCTGCATGATTCACAGTTTAAAATGATCCTTTATTTGATCTGGGCTTAAATTTGTAATGTCATAGTTTTGAGATGTGGAAACAGCATCACACCACGTGCCAAACCCTAACGATGATCAGATTGTAGTCCCCAAACACTAACCTGACCCAAACTCCACTGTGATTGACCGAGATGCAGTGTTACTCTAGGCTCTTCTCTTCTGGCTCTTGGCGAAGGCGGTCACACTTTTCTCCTCTCCCTTATCTTCCCTGCTTAGCTTCTTGTGTCCTTGTCTAGTCTCGTCTATTTTTTTTACTCTTTCCCTGGAACACTCTCTCACAGTCTGTTCTCTAAAACATAAAAGAGGAATTATGGATTTGATCAACTGGTCCCTGAATGCAATTGACACCCTCTTCTCAACGAGAAGCCTGGGCTCGGGTGAGCCTGAGTGTCCTGGAGCTACTTTCCCTGCCGGATACACGATGGACGGGTGGCATAACTGGAGGGTTGTGTGCCTGGCGGGACTGTTGATTGAGGACATTGAAGATATCTACCTTTTCTGAACCATGATAACAGGGTTCTTGCTGATCGGAGCTGGCTTTGCCCTGGCTTATCAAAGATTAAAGAAAGCGGAATCGGCTGTTCAAAACCCCACAAGGCTGCCCGCTGGGATTGAAACGATGGGACGAGTCGTGAGTTCTCAGAATTTGCTCTTTGAGCACAAGATTGATAACATCATGGAGAAGCTCACGGCTCTCCAACGGGAGATTGAGAGACCTGTGTTGGACTGCTAGAGCAGCTTTGAAATTCACATGAGCTGTTCACACTAAAGTAAAAACCACCATCGCAGCTGTGGTCTCAAGGCTGGAGCTGAACAAAAACACCCTGATAACAGACTGTGCATAGACGGTTTCTTCCTATCCTACGCAAGGCCACCTGGGTTGGCTGGAAGACTGTTTACTTAGCCTGGCAGGACACTGTCTCAGCTGAACTCTGGACACACACACGCACACAGACATATACACATGCAGATATACACTCGTCCCCCCTCCCCTTCCAAACGCCTTCGACGCTTATTCCCTTCCGATGCTGACGGTGGATCAAGGAGACCAGCGCATTGGCTGCAGGCCCGGATGCGCTGTCTACACTGGCTGTCTCTCACCCTTTACCCATCCCTGTTGCTTGTCATGTGTTTCTATGGTGTATTAAGAGGTTTTCATGTGCTATGTGCAGAGGTGGTTTTTTTTTCTGCTCTCAAACTGATCTCTGTTGGAGCTCAGTCTGGGGGGAGTTATTTTTTCTCCTTGTCTTTCCTGATGTTGTTTATTTTCCATTGTTCGGTTCCGGGTCGTTGCTCGTGCGGCTGACCGGCCAGCTACCTAGCCTGACCTGCCTCCCCAATGTGATGTTTGTGTATTGTATGTACGGTTGGCAAGGTCAGTCTCTCAATTGCCCCTCGGGGATAAATAAAGTCTTCTGAATCTGAATCTGAACAACAGCACCAAGAAGATATTATATAGACCCTCTGTGTTTCCCTGTTTAATTGTTGGATTTCACTTCCTGTTTCATCTTAGTACCATTGTGTTTCTTTTGTATTGTGTTTAGTTTTATTTTCTCCTCTTAATCATTGTGTTGATTGTCTATGCCTGTATTAGGTTGCCCCAGGTTTCTCCACTTACACCAACACATCATTACCTTGTCGTGCACGTGTGTGTGTGTGTGTGTGTGTGTGTGTGTGTGTGTGTGTGTGTGTGTGTGTGTGTGTGTGTGTGTGTGTGTGTGTGTTGTGCATTACCAGCCATATTAAAGTCTAGATCCTATGTAAACAGAAAATAAGATGAATTAATAAATTTTAAAATAAACAAATTTTCTTTTCTTTCTCACTCAGAGTGCAGACATGTCTGCTGCCAGCTGTCTCCTATCTGAAGATCAGTTTCTGTGCTCCATCTGTCTGGATGTCTTCACTGATCCAGTCTCCACACCATGTGGACACAACTTCTGCAAAAACTGCATCAGTCAACACTGGGATATCAGTGACAGGTGTCAGTGTCCCATGTGTAAAAAGGTGTTTGAGACCAGACCTGAACCGCATATCAAGACTTTAATGTCTGAGATGATTTCTCAGTTCAGACATGAAGCTCAGCATAAAGTCAACAGCAGCAACTCAGAGCAACAAGCTGCCAAACCAGGAGAAGTTCCCTGTGACATCTGCACTGGAACCAAACTGAAGGCCCTGAAGTCCTGCCTGGTGTGTCTGGCCTCCTACTGTCAGACTCACCTGGAGCCTCACCTGGCAGCTTCACGTCTGAAAAGACATCAGCTGATCGATCCTGAGGAGAACCTGGAAGGCAGGATGTGTATGAAGCACAATAAACCTCTGGAGCTGTTCTGTAAGACCGATCAGACATGTGTCTGCGTGCTCTGCTCTGTTATAGACCACAAGACTCATGAGTTTGTTCCTCTGAGAGAAGAATATGAAGGAAAGAAGGCAGAACTGGGGAAGACTGAGACTGAAATTCAACAGATGGTCCAGAAGAGACGACTGAAGATTCAGGAGATCAAAGAGTCAGTGAAGATGAGTAAAGATGCTGCAGACAGAGAGAAAGCAGAAGGTGTTCAGGTCTTCACTGCTCTGAAGGAGTCTGTTGACAGACGCCTGAACGAGCTCGTGAAGCAGATTGAAGACAAACAGGAAACAACAGAGAAACAGGCTCAAGGTTTCATCAAAGATCTGGAACAGGAAATCTCTGAGCTGATGAAGAGAAGCTCTGAGGTGGAGCAGCTCTCATGCTCTAAAGACCACCTCCACCTCCTCCAAAGATTCTCCTCTCTGAAAGCTGCTCCAACCACCAAAGACTGGACAGAGGTCAGTATCCATCCACCATCATATGAGGGGACTGTGGTGAGAGCTGTGGTGAGAGCTGTGGATCAGCTGAAGGAGACACTCAGTAAAGACATGAAGAATCTGTTTGATGCTGAGTTGAAGAGGGTCCAGCAGTATGCAGTGGATGTGACTCTTGATCCTGATACAGTAAATCATCATCTCATCTTGTCTGATGATGGAAAGCAAGTACACTGTGGTGAAGAAGAGAATGATCTTCCAGACAACCCAAAGAGATTTTCTGAAGAGCTTGTCGCTTTAGGAAAGCAGAGTCTCTCTTCAGGCAGATTTTATTTTGAAGTTCAGGTTAAAGAAAAGACTGAATGGGCTTTAGGAGTAGTCAGAGAGTCAGTCAACAGGAAACAAGAAATCACACCGAGTCCCGAGAAAGGTTACTGGACTGTAGGAGTATATGAAAACATTTGTGTGGCTCTTGAGGATCCTGAAGTCCGTCTCCTGCTTCAGTCTTATCCTGAGAAGGTGGGGGTGTTTGTGGATTATGAGGAGGGTCTGGTCTCCTTTTATGATGTAGATTGTGCAGTTCTTATCTACTCCTTTACTGGCTGCTCCTTCACCGGGAAACTCTACCCATTCTTCTGTCCCGGGGTCAATGATGACGATGATAACTCTGCACCTCTGATCATCTGTCCTGTCAATCAGTCAGTCCAATCTTTTTCCATGGGGAATGTGGATCAATCAAAGTTTAAGCCAAGCCAGAGAAGAAGTCCTAAAAACAGAACCCAGCAAAATGCACCTGATGAAGACCATGAGATTCAGTCAGAAGCTGCAGAACAAGCTGACCTTTAGTTGATTCCTGTTTTTAAACTATTCCCAAGTTTCAGAAAATTTACCGTCCATGGACATGAGTACAAATGTTAAAATTTAATCATTTTCATTCACCTGGTGTGAAATATCATAAACAGGATGGAGAAACTGTTCTGTTGTTCTAACATGTACAACACACTTGTTCACAATGAAATGAATAAAGATTGGAACTTTCATCATCTTGTTTGATCGTTTCTATCCCACTAACACCTTTGACTCGTCCTTTTTCCTTCTCATCTCTGTGACTCGTTCATGGTGCACATGTAAAGTTTTGGTTTTGGTACTTAAGTTTTGATTCATTATTTTTCATTATTATTCCTCTCTGATGTTCAGCCTGCATTAAGACAGCTGTAAATGTAAATACAGCACTTTGAGTGAAAATCCAACAGAGGGCGCTCTGAGCCAGGACAGCTCAGTCTCTGCTGCTGTGCTTTATTTGAACCATTAAACTCGTGTGTGTCTTTGATTACTGATTATTCAGCTCATCAGAGCTGCTTCAGTGTTTCACTCTAAGAGTTTATTTCAGCTTCACTGTGCAGCACATGTTGGCTTCATTTTGGAATTATTTTCTTTGCTCCCCTTTTCTCACTCTTTAAATAAAAATCCCCATGTTGCTGTTTGTGAGGCCACTGTGGAGCTCAGCTTCATTTTCTCCCACAGTAGGAGTCACAGGATTAATCCCCTGAGGATCCCTCAGCTCAGGTTTCAGACTTTTCACTTTTGTTAGTCTGTATTGTTAGGGACTGACAGCTTCATTGAGATCAGCTGATACTCACCTTGTTGTCTATCTGGTTTTATTCTGCGTTGGAAGTTGTGTGAAGCATGATTGGTATAAGGAGTGGTGAGTTTAGCAGCTCTCTGTTTCAGTAAGGTGTTTGTGAAATGAGGCAGGATCCTCGTGAGTCCAGCAAACCACCTCCCTCATGGTGTCAAAGCTTCTCAAATCTATAATAACTCTGAGTGTGTTCAGATGAAATAGTTTTTTATTCAGTTAAATTCAGGTGTTGCTGCGATGTTTTCTTATGGCGTGCTACACAGTTTGAGTCGTGTTCTTCTAGCTCCAAATCCTGCAGAACTAAACAGTCAAATTCAAGGAGGCCTACATGCTGGTTTTATAACACGTTCAAGGCTCAGGTGCTGTTTTAGACTGAAGTCTGCTTTAAAGCTCACAGAACAATGAAAATGTTTGGAAATTATTTTGCAGCCAGAAGAAATAAAAACAAAAATAAAATTGCTCCCATGGATCTTTATTTCTTATTGATGCTCATCAGAGAAAGATCAGAGGAATTCATCAAATCCATCCAATATTTCAATGAAATCGATCTCTGTTCCTTTTGCACTGAAAATGTTTGGGAGGTTTTAGATATTTCTAGATGTCAATGAGCAGTTGGAATCATGAAAACATAAAAATATTGTAGTTATGAACTGTAAAAAAAAACATGTAATGGCAGCAGACTCAGGTGTGTAAAAAGTAAGATGTACTGTTCATCTGAAGATATCTCAGGCTGTTCTTCATCTGTTTTGTGACATGATCATTAAATAAGACTTTATACTGTGAGGTATATTTTTAAAGGTTTGCTTTGACTTTGTGCTTCAACTTTTTAAAATCTTGTTTAGAATGAACTTCTCATTGTTGTTTGTAGCCTGCAAGGTAAAACATGTTTCACACTTCTGCTTCAAATGGTCTCCTGTACTCTGAAGGATCTTCCAGTGACAGTGATGCTATTTTCCAGTGATCTGATTTGTCAATAGGTGTGCTCTTCTGCTCTGCAGCAGGTTAGGTCTGTGTCTTCATAGCTCTGAAGCAGGATTTGAGCCTTAGTGAGCTAACTTTAGGTTTAATCCTAAGTTTTCAGAGTACAGACCTGAGGCTACCATCAACTTTGAGGAGGTAGCCAACATATCCTACTCCAGTGACTCCTCCTGTCAGTGCCAGGCTAAACTTTCAATACTCCTGTTTCTAAATTTGATCTGTCTGGTAAAGATTTTTTAAGCCTTTCCTCCAGTGGGTTTAAGAAGGTACCTGCCTCTAGATTCCCTCCAGCACAGCTTGTTGTGTAGTCACCGTATGTGGCATCTCCTCGAGCACTGAAAAGTCAGAGTGGTAAAGAAACAGACAGATTTTTTGCATCTGAGCTCCTTCTTTAGATGGAAACCCCTCTGAGGTGGATGTTTTTGGATCTAATGGGTCATATTGGTGGTTACAGCTGATCTATGGGGCCTTACTCTTTAGTTTACAAGCTCCACGGTGACACAGCATAAATGTTTAAACAGATCCCGTGGATCACTGGCTCCTAACGGAGCATTTCATACACGGATCAAAGCGAGGCGTGGGGATGAGACTACCCGAGTCTTCTTTCCGCCATCAGACCTTGAAGCGGCTGCGCTGGCATCTCTCAGGCCCGCCTGTTTCATCAGTATGCACATGCTGCTGGAAATTAATTTGATTAAAGGCCCTCTGTTTGCACCTCCACCCGCCCGGCTCCTCCTGTTTAAAAGCCCTCATAGTGTATGATTAGCGCACATTTCCCCAACCTGGCTGGGAGTGGCGGCTGGGTCGGGAGGTCGTGCAAATGAAAGAGAACAACTTCATTGTGAGATGACTGGCCCATAAATCATCGGCCGTTTTCTATAAATCACGGCAGATGGCAGGGAGCGAGCCGAGGCTCATGGGAGCTCGACGCAGCCCCTGTGCATGATGGGAAGGGCCGGGCCGAGCTGCGGCAGAGGCTAGCAGAAGCGCGGGGTCAGTTCCAGTTTGCGGAAGACGTGAGGTGCGGTGGAGGCGGGCCAGAGCCTCCCCCCACCACCCTGTCTCACCTGATGAGATGCAGACCCCGGAGGTCTTGGTCCCGCCCCTCATCACGCTGCCCTCCATTTAACGGGTCTAATCTGCCTGCTTAATATGGAGACAACTTCATCTCCCCCTCGTCCCCGAGCTGCTCAGAGAGCTGTCAAGTTGACACTAAATGTCCGCCCAGGAGGGCCGACTCACACCTTCATTATTCATCATGATTATTTAACAGAGCAGGATCCACTGCAGCCCGACTCTGCTGCAACACTCGCCTTTAGCACCTTCTACATTTCACGTGTTCATACGCAAGAGTAGGAAAGTCTACTTTTTCTGCTTCTAGCGAACAATTTAAAACTGTCAACAGAGTGTGAAACAACAACAGCTGTGACATTCACACTGTGGGGCACATGCAGCCCAATTTGACCTTAACAAGTAAATTTAGCCTGTATAACACATGCAAAGAAACAGATGAACTCCTTACAATTCTCCTTTTTTTCAGTGCAAAGATATCAAACTTCACATTTTATTTCTACAGTATACAGAAATACTGTTGCAGTAAATGAAAGAAGCCCATTAGGATGGCTGTTCAGGCCTAAACTTCAAGAAATAACTGTGTAAATTTACAGAAAAAACTCTGGCAGCTCAATATCTGGGCTTTGTCATCAAATTAAAAAACTGAATTTTTGTGTTAATTTACTAAAATGCACACAAAAAAAGACTAACAATAAATGTTGTAGAAATGGCATCCCACGAGCAAAGTTGGACTGTTTAGCAGGACCCTGGGCCACATTTTTGACCCCCCTGAGGTAAGTTGTTAATTCTGAAGTGTTAATTTAGTTATGTCAGCAAAAGGGGCGTCCACGCAAGAAGTAAATCACAGCAGCAGATCGTGAAAAGTGAAAGATAGTGAAAGATACTTGGTGAAATAACAATAGGCGAAATAACTTTTGGCAAAACAAAGTATCTTTCCAACTATGAGGCAAGTGACTGAAGCCAGTACCAATGAAAGTGAAGGATAGTGATGACTAACATATAACATATGGTAAATATAATATAGGATTACCTAGGCAACCAGAATGTCCAATAGCGACTGACCATCAGTGAAATCAACCATCGTGAAACAAGCGAATTTTATGTGTGGACACTTGTTTTGTTCAAACAGAGCTGTGATGCACTATCATGTAATATCACTTTGAACCACCAGATGGAGTAGTGAGTCACCGTCGCATCCAACATTATTCAAGCTAATGTTAGCTCAACATTTAATCAGTCAATTTATTTGAATGAATACACTGAAATATGAATTAGAAGTTGCCTTTCAAGTTAGAAAAAGAAAACAGAGCACAGACATGGAGCAAAGCTATCATTACTGGTGACTTAATACTCATCAAAATTGAATTTAAGACATTTTAATGCTTTTTAAGACATTATATTAACAAATGTGTATTTAAGACTTTTAAAAGTTTTTGTGTTTTTTAAACTTTAAAACATTTAAACCTTTAAAACCAAAGTTACATCAAGTTACTGATGTTGAAATCCAATTATGCTCCACAAAGCTCATGAGGGGCTGCCAATAAGAAAAGAAAGCTGCCTTGAAGAGGGAGGAGCTAAAGGAGCTAAAACAAAGAACTGAACTGAAATGAATTGAACTAAATAGCTGCAACCAAAGGCCTAGTATGAGCTGAATATTTGGAAGCTCCTAAAGTAGAGCCCAAAAATAAAATCATAGAGCTGGGGTGAATGAAAATCAGAGTTAATGGGGTATATTTCACTGCTTTTACTGGAGCTGTCTCCTTGAGGTCAAACTAGGTTGTATGTGGCCCCTGAACTTAGTCGATACTGCAGTGTTTCTTCTCTGTGCAGGAAGCAGTTTGATCTCCACTCAGTCTGATCAGTTCCTCTGAGATGTGAGTTTGGAATTTATGGGGTTGTCTCAGTCGGCCCTCAGGTCAGACCTTGGGGTCTTCAGAGACCTCTGATGGGCCCCTGTAGGATTCTGCAACCCAAAGCAGCCGTGTTGTTTGGATGTGGATCAAATCCCAGCGTGCATCTGGTCTGAATTTCTTCATGCGATAATTGAGGGCGTGATCTTGGTATTTTTTCTGCCTGTGTGTTTGGGGAGTTTGTTTTTCTGAATCTCAGTGTTTTCTCAAAGACAGGAGGGGAATGGCTTGTTAGGCTTTTCTGCACGATTTAAGGGTTTCTGACTTTATACAAAGGCACACCAGAGGTGTGTTTTTGCTTTTTATCAACAACTTCATGCTCATTAAAGTAACCTACAGTTTGGATCTTTCTTCTGGATATATAATATGAAGCTCAAAGCTCGATAAAAACATGCATTTTGCAGGTTTATGTCCTGACCCATTCTGAAATGGATGGTTTAGGTTTGCGTAAGTTTTGAAGCTTTTTTCAGGGACTGTGAGGGGAGTCAGAAGCACTTCAAGCAACCTGCCACTGTTTTTCTGGTGGGTGGGTTTGTACCACTGATATAGCAGCAAGCTCTCAGATTATGAGATTCAGTCATGACTACAGGATTTTATATAGAGATCACTTTGTTACATTAACTGGTTATAGTGTGTGTGATGTTGCTGAGAGGCACACAAAAACAGTTGGCATGTCGAGTGTTACTTGTTATAAACAATAAAAAAGAAAACACTTTAGAAAGATTTCACTGAAAATACAAATGTCCAAGTCAAAACTTAACAGACCTACTTAACAGTAAATTCACTTGTCATTGTAAATGCACAAGTTAGAAAACTTGTGAATATTGAAAAAATTAAAGTCCAGACGCTGGAAACTTTTCCAGTCTGAAACACATATTAGTCTTTTTCCAGAGTCCTCCGATGTCTGACACCATGATTCACTTTGTCAACAATCTGTTTTAAAGGTCAGATTCTGACAGATTCTTGTTAAAACAAACACACACACACACACACACACACACACACACACACACACACACACACACACACAAAACAAAACAAACAAAAACAGACCAACAATGTGACCGATAGAGCCTCCAAATTATATCACAGTATTTCAAGAAAATTTGTGATAATATTTATGACATGACAGTCTGGTGAACTGTCCAGAGTTTATGGATGGATAGTTACGGCAATATAGAAAAAAAAACTTAACAACACTTTATCAATGTTTGTAAAAGGGCATTTTCTTGATTTTTCTTCTTCTATCCTTCTTTTTCCAATTAGCTGCTGTGATTGATGACACACTTCCTAATTCAAACGTTTGAATCTATTCAAAGCAGCAACATTATAGTTCAATAGTAGTAACATTAATAGCATTATATCCAGTGCACAAAGCATAAGTTGTTGTTCTAGGAATCATATCACAGTGTGACGCATTTATAACTTGCATCAAAATTGATAAAAATATTAAAATTGATAGATTATACACAATTACTCTATGATGATGATGTGTTTAAATTCATTACAAATCAATGCAAACAGCTAGAGTTGCCTGTGTCACCATCCACCTGACAGTCAAAAGACTCCTAATAGAGCAAAGCTTCAATACAATCTAAACAGGTGAATTATCCATTTTCTTCCATTTATCCAGTTCAGGGTCACAAGGGGGCTATCCCAGCTACTAAGGGCTTACTCCCTGGACAGGTCGCCAGCCTGTCACTGTGCCAACACAGAAAGATGCAGAACCATTCACACTCACATTCACGCCTAGGTCAATTTAGAAACACCAATAAATCTAACCTCACTAAGTGCCTGATTTTGGACTGTGGGGGAAGTCAAGGACCCAGATAGAACCCACGCAAATACGAGGAGAACATGTGAACTCCACACAGAAAGGCCCCACCTAGATGATGGATTCTAACCCAGGACTCTGCTAGCCTCCATGCCCCTATGCTGCCACGGATGAATTATTTAAAAAATGTTGTGTTTGTTGATATACACAGCCACTGAGTCCACAAAACACTAAATTCAACTAAACCTAAAAGAAGACTCTTCATTCTTTCTTTCATTGCTTTGGTTGTTCAAACTATAATCATTAAGTAAAAAATGTCAGATGTGCACAAACTGTATTTGTTGCTTTATTCAGTAATTAACTAGCAATTTAACTAGTCAAAGAACTACATTTCTGATTTCAGAGGCAACATAACTTCTGAGAGGTTTTTGTAATGCACAAAATTTAAAAAAAAAAAGTTCAAATAGTTTTGAAGAATTTCACATCAAAGTATCCAAATAAATCAATTACATGTAATTTCAGCAGGAACATCAGTAAGAACTGCAGAAACAGCCAAAATCCATCCTCAAGAAAAGTCATATATCTCGATCAGAATCTATGCAAAGATAAAATGTGAATGAAACATAAAGGGCCGATTACCCAAATACACTCCAGCATCTGACTGAAAAACACTCTTAGACCAGAAGTCGAGTCCAGACGGGCCCTTGAACCATCACAGGCGAGTGATCATTAAGCAGGCTGAGGACTTCAATTCTGTTCTGTCTGTTGTCCTTTCCCTCTTTCTATCTTTGTTTTTTTAAAGTGTTTGAAACAGGTCTCGGAGGGAACGGGAGCTTCTGGTTGGGAGCCAGCTGGACGGAAAAGATCCAGCAGAGGGGGGAAAGGAAAATAAAGAAAAGAGGGCAGCAGCTAATGGGGCTCTGCTGCTTTTAAGTGCAACGTGCCAGAGGAATAGATGAATGTAGAGAATTCCCCGTTTCCCCCCAAATCACAGCAGAAGGACTTCAAAACCAAACAACACAGAGAGGCTTCAGACGGTGACTTACATGTGTGAGCGAGTGGCAGAGGAGCGTGTTCGAGCACAACACGTGACTTTAACTCAACATCCTCTTCTTGAACATCATCTGGATACCAAGAAAGCCATGTGGAGATCCCAATGTGTACAAAGACTGTGGAGGAAAAAGGTGCATATTAAATTGTCCTCGGTTTGGATTTTCAGTCTGTTCACTCAAGTCCATATATTTGCGCAAATACATCTGCAAGAAATTTCTGTATGACCAAAAACAACATCTTATTTTCAAAGAAAAAACAAATAACAGAAAAATGAATGAAATGTAAGTACTAGTGTTGGTCACTGAGGGAAATCAGACAGTTCTACACATCTGTGAGAAAAAAAAATATGTGGATCTTGAGGATTTAACTTTGTAACTGAAATAGATTCAAAAATAATGCCCTCTTTTGACAGGTTTGATGGCCATGGATTATGGTGCACTGCTTTTCAGTGAGAACGAAAGTCCTAGCTGACCAAATGTTTAGGATGAATTTTCCAGTTACTGGTGAATTTTTGCCCCTCCCACAACCAGTGACAGTGGTTCAAACCTTATGCCCAGCAATTTGTGATGATGCAAGCTTTTTGGTATAAATGTGTAGGAAACAGAAACAACAAGGCCTGCAAAATAAAAAAAATAGCCAACTCCACACTTCCTCTATGTCAGGTGGCTCCAAAAGTCAGTCAGTGCCCATAGACTCCATGTACAACTGTCCAGCTTTACAGCTGAAGCAAACAGGTTTACAGCCTGGTACACAAACAGCTCTTTTCTCTATTGAGGTTTCTCATGTTACGTTATGGACACATTGCTCAAGAGTTGTCCGCCATATTGGACATGATACAACCAAGTGTATTCTCCAACTGGTTGGCAAGCATTTTCTGGATGTTTCTAGCTCTCACTGGGTGAAATCATGTTTAGTGCTGCATCAAAAAGCTCCAGTAATTGCTTTGGTTGCTATAGCAGACTTCAATGGTTGCCTGCAGGTTTTTGATAGTAAAACTTAAATAGTGCTGCACAAACCAGAAATGGAGAAGGTTCACCTTAAAAGCAAAAGTTGTGTCTCAGCACGCTTCAGAAAGTGACACTTTGCACAGTTTATCTACAGTTTGGAGAGTAGAAGGATATTGTTTGAAGACAAATCTGTCACTTGCACTCACAACCACAAGAATATGCTAGCAACTAAAGGGTCAAGGTTTTTGGTTGAAGAATACACATTTTTAATTTTCACAAAACAACTTTAACAGGAGGGAAATTGATTTACAACTCACCTGTTTAAACCTTTTGAAGCCTTAAAGTTTGCATTATTAGTGGCTTGACTTCTTTCACTGACAGGCAGGCTTCTTACACCCCACAGGCAGGTGTAGATGCTAGCAGTCTACTAGGCTTCACCTCAGCTAGTTGGGGGTCTCTGAAGTGAACCTCTGGACTGAGTTTGTGGTGTTGCTGCCTTGTGAAGCATCTTTAATGACATTATCAGCCGGATATGGTTGCTGTGTGGTTAATTGCAGCCAACCCAAGAAATCTCTGCACTAGTTGTGGCGCAATTTTATAATATAACTTTATGGCTGTTGCCTAGCATTATTTAGCAGTTTGCACAACTAAGATAGCTAGCATTAGCTGATAACGTCTCCTGTCATCCAAATGTGGTAACGTCTGGCTTAAACAAATGGCGGTATGCAAAACACTAATGTCATAACTTTGAAAAGGTGGCTGCAGCCATATTTGATATGCAATCTGTAGAAAAACAGAAATTTAAATAAAAACTGTTAAATCTGCTCAAACTTTCAGGCTGCAGCTCTAAATAAAGTTGCTTTGTTTCACTTGCATTAACACAGTGACCTTTGGTTTTGTGCTTGCTGAAGGTTTTAAAACTTTTAAATATTGTCTTGCGCTCCAGAGACAACTAAAGCCCCACATGGGGAGATGAGATCCTGCCAACACGAATGTTTCGTGGCCCTCGAGCCCCCGCGACGCCGTGTTACCCTCACTCTGGAGTCCCCGACCTGAGGCACAGCCACGTTTGATCCGGTCGACAGTGTAACGGTGGAGTGTATTTTGAAAATTTCTTCTCTGAGTCTTCACATGAAAGGTGTTGTTTTTTGGGGGGGATTTTTTTTTTTTTTTTTTTGTAGGATGTTATCCCGTTGTGGTCAGGCAGTAAAAAAAAACACGTTATCCTAGAGGGGAGTTCATCCTTTCTCGCCGTTTCAAAGCCAAAACAGCAAAAGGCAGAGAACAAAGCAGCTCTGTGTGTTTAGGCCGGCTGCTCATCGAGTGTTTGTGTCTCAATTTTTACCCCCACCTCTTCCTCCTCCTCCTCCTCCTTCATCGCTGGCAAAGACGAGGCTTTGGCGGGGAGCTATTATTTCATAGCCCGTGAAAACGGAGAAACGAAGCGCGCGTAAATTTTAACCACAAATCATAAATACCTGATTTCTCCTCAGACCTGTCAGAAGAGTAATCAGAGCAGGAGCAATGTGATACACCTTGTTCAGAAAGGCTTATTCTTTATTATTTTCACGCTGCGGGGCTTTGCCAAGAAGAGCACACAAAGAGAACACAGGCGGCATAAAACATTCAGCACCTGATGCAACGGTGATTTAAGTTGGTTAATGTTTTTCTCCCCGTGGTGAAAATGAGCTCACTTGGTGCCAAGAACCCTCCAAAGCCTGATTATTCTTTCTTGTATTTAAGACTCTGAGTTTATAAATCAAGCTTTTCTCCTCGGACGGAGGGGGTAGGGGCCTTGTTTTCTTTACAAGCTGCTTCAACCGGCGGGAAATGCAGCATCATTTTCCACTGCAATTAACAGGGAGGCCCTGATGCTGAGGTGCCAGCTCTGTGTATGGCTCTGGCACCTTCCAGCCTTTTTCTGGAAAGACTTAACAGGCCCCGGCTGCATGTCTTGGCTCGGAGATTTGAGCTGGAGTCGGCCTTCCCTGACGTAATCCTTTAAGAAACGGCTCTCCTCGCATAAAAGGGAGGCTTGCTGTGACTATCAGCGCGGTTAATAACCCCGACGCCAGGCCAAAGTTAGCGGAGAACATCTAAAAACGACCTCTTCCTCTTCTTCCAGCTCCACATTAGAGCCCATTTATGCAAAGCGTAGCTCGGCCTGTCAGCGGCTAATCATTACAAGGATGATCGATGGTGTTTATTTTCTGATGATGGAACGCAACCCCCTGCCTGATGATAATTGTAATAAAAAGGACAGATCAAGCCGGCAGAGTTATTAAATTATCAGACTATAATTTGCATTAATGCCGGCCGCAGGGATGCAGAGGGGTGGTGGTGGTGGTGGTGGTGATGGGGTTGGGATGTTTGACAGAAGCCCAGCTCTAGCTTGTTAGAGAGTCCACCTTCAAAAGCTCCCTCTGCCCTTGGCACCCCCCCCACGGATCCTCAGCGTGCCGTCATGTCATGATGACACACATGTCATATGACAGGGGGACAGCTGAGAGGCACAACAAAAGTGAACGAGGCAAACTTTAGTGGGCGTGAGAGCTGATTTGAGCTAAAGTTGGTTTGTTTTTTAGGACAGATTCACAATTTTCTTTTCTCTCCACTCGTCTGACCTGAGAGTTGCTTCCTTGCACACCTATGACCTACAGGTAAGTTCGGCCTTTCTGCGAGAGAATATGACCGGCTACAATGAGCAAGCAAGCAAAATATGCAGTTTGGGAGTGGCTCAGTTGGCCTCCAGAACTGCCAGGAAGTGCCAAAAGTTGCACTTCACCCACCGTACGGTTGTTATGAAGGAGGAAATTAGCATTAGAGACCAAAACAGTTTTTTATGTCCAGGTCTAAATGTCTTTATTACTGCTTTAAAGCTGCACATTTTAACTTTGGAGTCAAACTCAGGTGGACATGAGAGTAACGTCCATAAGGTTCTTTCAGCTGCTCCCTTATTTACAACCATCCACAACAGGAGATGGATCCAAATATTTGATCTGAAAGATTTTATTGCCACATGCTCTTCCTGCAGCAGCCCTACCAGGGATCTGTGCCTCCTTCCAGTCTCAAACTGGGATATTTCTCAGTGTTAAGCTGAAATTATGATTCAGCAGTGGTTGTGCACTAGCAGTGTGTCTACCTGCAGACAGTGTCCGCTGCTGATAGAGGAGGCATGCAAAACAAGTGGTGTAACTGGTCTGTGGACCATTCTTGTTTGTGCTGTTGTTGTTGGATTATCAGCTGTGGAGAAGAGCGAAGTTCTGACATAAAAAGCGCTGAAGTGAAACTGATTGTCCACTGAAGCCACTGTCTGTGCTTTTCATGCTGTATTTTAGATATTTGCTGATTTTCTTGCAGTTCTCTCATTCCTGGTTGAACTCCACTGTCCGTTTCGTTCAGCCCACCTTTCAACCATTTAGGAGACAAAGAAATAATTAGCTTAAGCCACTCCATAATATGGCCTGTGCCTTTTAAAGTACAGCATGCTTATGATGTAAGATAGGGGAATATTGTTTCTTCCCTGTAAAAACCTGACTTGTTACCCCTTTATTCTAGTTTGGTTGCCATTAAGTATTTGTAAGTAAACATAATTACTTTGTAATTTCAAATAAATTTCATGAAATTCAATGTAATTACAGGGGAATAACACCTTTAGTCATGGGCCCTGTTTATAAAGTGTTACCAAAGTTTCTTCAAACCTGACTAAAGTGGGAAACATTTTGATATTAGGCGAATGTTAAATAACCTTTAGGACTTTTGGGACTTTCCAGCAAGCACTGAGCTTTTCAATCTTTCTGTGTGTTCTCATCAGGATCCTCCAGCTGTCAGCACACACCTGCTGGATGACACCTGGATGGGCCCAGCATACGTTTAGCGCTGTGAATCCTCAGAGTGGGTGGACTGGGTGAGGAGGAGGGGGAGAGGGCACAGTGATAGGAGGTTTTAATGAGGACCTCCATCCTTAAACCTCCAGAGAGCCAAGACCTGAAGGGCCCCGCTGGCTGTGAGGTGGCGGCGCTGACCTCCCTCAGCTGCCTCTGCCATCCACCACTTCCTGGAGAGTTTGAGCCATCCATTCACAGAAAAGTTGAGCAACTTTACACAACAAAATGTGCATTTTTAAACCTTGCGTCTCATGTTATGGCAATACATCAGGTCGTCATAGATTTCATTCACAGTCATTAATGGTGTGAAATGAGAGGCTGAAAAATGGTAAATAAAAACATTATCTCTCATTATAAAATATAATATTTAGCATTTACTGGTTTTCTATTCATCATTTATATCAGCAGTTCCAAAAAATAAGCTGAGATACTTCATCTGTCCAGCATATTCTGGGTCTGCCACCCAGCATCTCCCACCCTATATTGCTCCTTGAAAAATGAACTCCCAGAAATGCATATAAGACATATAAGGACTCAAAAGCATCACTCACAAGCATTCCCACCTCTTACAAGCAATCACTACACTACACACCAGTACGGTTTTCAAGC
The DNA here is from genome assembly GCF_001858045.2 of Oreochromis niloticus. NCBI lineage: Eukaryota > Metazoa > Chordata > Actinopteri > Cichliformes > Cichlidae > Oreochromis > Oreochromis niloticus. Next base: position 24,408,839 of record NC_031986.2, read on the forward strand.
CAAACTCAGTTTATACTGGCACAGCGTGTTAGTACATTTTGCCCTTAGTCTCAAGAACCTGGGATCCTTAAAGTCATCCACTTGAGGCATCAACTCATTCCCAATGCAAAGAAGGCGCTCAACCCTTATCTGGGGCTCTCTGGTTACTTCAAACCTTTGTGTTTAAAGTAAATGTAAATACCTGGAGTGTTCCTCATGACTAATTTTCTTTTTATTTAAGTCAGAGACAAATCTCATGCCAGCTGATGATTCTGGAAGTTTTGCAAGTTTTTTCTAAAAAGGTGTGATGATCGATAATGATTGACGAGTAAACCCGACTTCCTGTTGCAGAGTGTCCTTGAACAAAACCCTAAGCTGTACAGAAACACCAACTTCCTGCCGGATGTCCTCACAGCAGTGTGTGTGTGTGTGTGTGTGTGTGTGTGTGTGTGTGTGTGTGTGTGTGTGTGTGTCATTACATGTAAATGACAGTGGAGACTCTGCCTGCATGAGGTACCCCAGGTAATGACCACCACAATTGTTTGTGTGAAAGCTCTCGTTGTCAGGATGAGCCGTTAATATCACAGAGCGCCTCAGACAGATGGCACGTTGTTGGAAAACAGATGTTATTTTGCATAGCAACATATCATGAATATGCATACTGTATTAGTTCATGACACCGAAGGCCTCGCCGATGATTGGCCCGCTCTTTGTTCCTTAGCAGTAAAGGAAATCTTTTAACTGTAGCATCTTTTGACCTCTGACATGGGAGATTAAAAAAAACTGACAATGGTCATGGTTTGTTGTAACCTCATCACTGCAGCCATATGCAATACCAACCTGAGTGCCAGACAGGACCGATGATTTTGCAGGTGTTCAGTCTGTGTATAAAGAAATCTGGAAGTTTGATAAACGTCTTCAACAGATTCTGCTCCAAAGTTTGCACATATTTAAAAAGTTAGCAGTTCCTACCTGACTTTTATCAGCTCACATTCTGATGACAGTGTTGAATAATGGCGCTACGATCGTGTTTTAGAGCCAGAAGGAAGAAGGTGTGGAGTAAAAACACGAAGACGTCTGGTTCTCCTTACCTGATTCTGGTATTTTAAAGCTTACAGTTGCAATATTTAAATGGAGTTAGTGGGGATAGGGTATTTGGAAACCCTAAATTGCCCATAGGTGTGAATGCGGGTATGAATGTGAGTACAAACGGTTGTCTGTTTCAGTGTGTTAGGGAGTACCCTAAGACACTACCCTAAGCCAGCTGGGATCATGATCCTGGGTCAGTTTGCTCAGCCTTTTTGATTTTTTTTTTTGGACTTAAAATTTTGTTTACTTAAATTTTTTATTTGTGTTTTGTGGTTTCCTTAGTGTTTTTGTTGTTTCGTGTATATTTGTCCTCTTAGTGTACAGTTGTTTAAGAGTTTAGTTCTTCCCTAAGTGTTCTGCCCTCTTGGGTCAAGTCTCCTGTGTTAAGTTTATTCATGTGTCCCCATTCAGTTATCTCACTTCCTGCCTTATTTTGAGAGTTCCTTGTGCTTTGCTTTTAGTTTTGCTTCCCTTTTCTTGTCTTCTGTGATTTAGTTCAGCTTTGTGCCATTCTCCTCAACTGTCTCCACTTTCCCTTATTGCCCTTCTAAACAGGTGCTGTCACCTCTGGTCCTTTGTTAGAGTGTCTAGTGGTCTAGTGTTTCTAATTGTCAATGTGGATTTTCTCTTGGCTGCAGAGGATTTATTTTTTCACAGTTTTCAGTGTTCCCCCTTTTTGGACTTATGTTTGACCTTTTTTTTACTATTGCAAACTATCTACTAAGTTCACCTCTGCCTGCCTCAGACTTTGCAGTTTGGACACTCCACACAACACTCAAAAGAAGTCATTCACAGTAATATCAGGGTGTCTATCGACCCAGAGTTGTTTTATTGGACCATACAGGCAGTTTGTAATGACAGTACAATGTTTTGATTTATGACAAATTAATTTGAGAGTACTTTGGCCTCTTTTTGTAATAACCAGGGTTTCTTTTTAATCTCTTTGCTTGCTTTAAGCTCTGTTTTCCAGATTTCATTCAAGTTAAAGATATCAAATAAGTGATTTTTGTGATATCACCAAAAATCATGTTGGGCCACTGAGACTTTTCAAGTCTAGAACTGTTGGAAGCAAAATCCCATTTCTTACATTTGACCTTTAATCTTGGAAAGAAGTCCAAGGAATAAAACAAGCTCAGGAATGCTGCATAAATTACCAACTATAATTTTCCTGTTGGGTTTCAATGCTTTCAGTTTAGAAAAAAGCTCAAGGGGCTTTTACTTTGGAAACACCTCAGCAACATTCCCAGACAGCGCTGCGCTCCAGCAGGTCAGCGTGTCACTTCAATCAGGAAAACCCAGAAAAGTGTCTGAAACCCTCACAGAGCTGGTTTGGTTCTGCAGATTCTTTCACTTTCTCTATAAAAATTTTAAGACAGGCCTCGTTAAAGGACCATACCGGTGTTTTTGTCCTTTCAGACTTTATTGCGGCACTGACCTCAGTTTCTGAGGATTATTCACGCAGCCTTGGTTAATATTAAGCAGGCGATGACACGGGGGGCCCCTGTGCTCGCTCTCGGCAGGGAGGTGGCCCTATTGAAATGAGGAGCCGCGCCTTAATAATACATTTGTCCCACAGGGGCCACCCATGCTAAGACATTTCTGGAACTGCAAGGTGCTTCAAATCTCAACACGTTCAGGTCTGAGGCTGGAAGGTCATCTCTTGACTCTTAATCGCCTAGACTTGGTTTATGGTGAAGCTTTGTGGGGATACCAGAGAGAGCCTCTGCTGCTCTGGATACATCCGTGCTTTTCCTGTCTTTTCATAAACCCAGTCAACCTGGCAGAACTTACATTGCTCATTCCCCGTCCAAGAGTCAGATTTGATTTTTTTTCATATTTACTTAGTATTTGACTTACAAGAGCTACTTGATTTGAGCCAGTTTCCAGCATCTAATAAAATTTAATGTATTTAAAATCAAGATTTAAAAACAAAGTGATCTTTATTTAATAGTCTTTAATTTAGGACAAATAAAAATGAAAAATTGCAAGGCAAATTTATTATTCCATTGTTCTGTTAATTGCTAATGGTGATGCCTAACTAAATAGCTTGATGCAATTATAAAGTAATTTTTTGTTATCATAGTTGTTAGCATCATCGATCTTCCCAGTCATTGGCCCAGAGACGGATATCATGACAACAACAAATATGGTCCAAGTAGCAATAAAACAAAAGGTAGATATCATTCTCCCCGAGAATGAAGCCCTTACATTTTAATGCAGATCTTTTTTTTTCTTTTTTTTTTTTTTTTTTTTAACCTGTCCCGTTTGGTTCTTTTGCCATCAGAATTATTGTCTAAAGGTGAAGAAAGATGCCCAACGGATTTACTTTACCAAATGGACCATCCCAGCCTTGCCGTAATGGTCCATTTGATTCACCTTTTATTGTTTATTTTATTTTCACTTGCTGAATACGGGACAGACTTGACTGGTGGAAAGAAAGGGGAGAAAGAAAGAGGGAAAGAAAAACAGCTGAGAAGAGGGACGGGGAAAAAGGGCAAAAACCAAAAACCAACAGAATAAGCAGACAAAAAATACATATATCGATCACCTGGATCACCTGTTGAGAAAGAAAAAAGAAAGCAAGCAGAAGAAAACGAGAGTAATAAACAACATCACAATGATCTATGGGAATATGACAGTAAATACTAAATATTAAACATTATTGTGCAGCACGTGAGATCGACAGCGCACAGTGTGCTTTGAGGTAGGAGCCAAAAAGGGTGTAGTTTGTGTGTGTGATCACCCGTGTGTGCACCTGTGAGCATGAACGCGCTTGTTTTTAAAAGGTTCCTTCATGTAATGATCTGCTAGAGGGTGTGGGGGGCCACTGCCCCGTCCTCCAGGGCATGAAGCAGGTATGGAGGAGATCAAAACTCCAGACATCCAGAGGCCCCCAGAACACAAGAGACCAAGGAAGACCAACAGAGGGGCAGCCGCGCCACTATCCCAGAAAGAGCTGAGGAGAGTCCCAGATGAGGGGTCACTCAGCAGCCGCGGAGCAGAAGCCGGGGGGGTTGCAGTGACGTGCCCGTGAGCTCCGCCGGCAGCCAGCTGTGCCTGAGTGACCGAGCCCCGGGCCGAGAGGCCAAGGGCATCCCATCCCCGAAGTGGCCCGAGCAAGCCCCAGGCTCCAGGCCCCGATAAGCAGCCGCCAAGGAGTGAGCCGGTGGGTACCTGGGCGCCCACCCCCGGTCACAAAGAACCACCAACGCACCGATGTCTGAGGGCGTCTGCCACCGGCAGGGGAAGTGGTGGGGGGAGATGGGCCTCCAAACCTTGGAGGGCCTGAGATGTCCCCAGAGAGGTGGCGTCTGATACCCAACCTGACATATAGACACAGACAAACAGGCACACACAGATACAAACATCTATTCCCACCCTCATGCTCTCATATACAATTACTCAACACTCACCCAACGTGGAGACAGACATAGAGAGACACTGTACACACAATCACACTCCCCAAGCGTACTCTAAGCCCCGGGTCTAGGTACCCTTAATGCAGATCTTTAAGTTGCAGGCTTATCATCCAGGAGTCTGCGATCTTGATTTATTAAAAGATCTGCAACACAAATTCATAAATGTTAACACATTAAGACCCTCACGCATTAAAGCTGAGAGACAGCTCTGACATAATGAAATCTCTCAACACGTTATTTGTTCAATTAAGCACTGAACTGCTGAGAGTTGAGAGGAAAATAACTCAGTAGTTTGCAGGTTTGTTGATTTTGTGGGTAAAAAAAGTGAGAAGAACTATGGAATAGAAAGACAAAGGTCCAAACTGGAGGCAAACTACCATCTCCTTGCTATTTACTTGCTTACTTGGGCTGCAGTCACCTCTCAAGCCTCTGAAAAACTTGTAGGTCTCCAGAATGTGAACATTATCTGTAATTGGCTTCAGTGCATTATGGTGAAGTGCAACCTGTATGTAATGGGCAAACACAGGAGACATCTGATAAAATGTCATTATGTCCTGCCCTGATGGAAACTTGTTATTAACACTGCATGTTGAAATGCTGATGACGGTTGTAGTATTATAGATAATTTTATGATTAGTTATTAGTCTTATTAACTACAAAAGTCTTATTAATTAGTAATTAGTTACTTATTAATTAGTTGTTTTTATTATTGAAACAAATCTCCATCACTGAAGAACTCCTTGTGCATAAATGTGACAAGAAATTGGCTTTGAGAAAACTGCAATATTTGAGGTTCTGGGAAAACAGAAAAAGCCCCTCAGTTTCTTAGAGGGCACTCAGGAGAGTTCAGAATATAAAGGCCCTATGGAGGTGTAGCTTAAACATTTTCAGGGGTAAACGTGGCAGTTTTCATTGAAGCAGTCACCATGAACAGAAGATGGATTGTTGTAAACTCTTAACTAATTGATTAGCATATATTAGACAAAATAGTGTTGTCTGTTTGTATAAAACAACAACAACAACAAAAACTTAGTATTATATTTGCAAACAGTAAATTAAAATTTGTGGTTTTTCTATTTTGAAGCAAGTGTAAAGGATTAGCCGTATCTAATTATTGTCCTCTATGTGAGCTGCAAGCAGTTTCCGTCGAAAAAGGCTCTCTGTAGGTCATTTCTAGGCTTGTTCTTTTTTTTGGTGTTTACTTTACTAAGTGTCTGCTTGTGGCTCACTCCTTACTGACGTCTGATCATCTGTGGGCAGATACAAATGGAGACAGACAGACTCCTCAGCTGCCAGTTTGACCACAAGCTTCTGAAATTGATTCGTAAATTAATATTGTCTTCCAGCCTCAGCAGGCAGAGACTGAAATCTGGAGGGAATTTACATATTAGTCTAATAGAAATGAATGAGGCATCAGTGAGTGCAGAGCACTATCCATCATCTGCTCTGACACCAGGCGCAGGAGGAGGGAGTCGGCCTTGTTAGACTGTCACATGTGTAATAATAACGAAATAATGCAGAGCTGTGGAGATGTGATGTGGTGTCATCGCAAGGAAAAAGACAAGAAGAGGGGCGGTGGAGGTCAGAGCAGAAGAACAGTCTCCTTCACATCAGAGTGAGTCTGCTGGAATGACTGTCACCACTGTGATGGAGCTGGTAGTCATTTACAATATCATCACTTTGACTCAGTGTTTGACCGCACAGAATGCGGGGGCGCTCACATTCTTATGATGGTGGGTGGTGTCACTGGTGGTGCATGCTAAAAGAATTTCCTGTGCAGGATTTTCAGGATTTGAGGAAACTAAGAAAAGTTAGTTTAAATGAATTAATCAGCCAACAAGCCAATGAAAAATAAACCAAGAAAAACCAATCGGCATACCAAAGACAAAACAATAAAAAAATCAACCAACAATAAACAAACCATGAAATCAATTTAATCAACTAAGAAAACAACCAATCAGTAAGCTAACAAACCCACCAACCAAACAACAAATTAACCCGAAAACCAAAAATAAACCAAACAAACTGCCCAACTATTGTAATAGACACGTAAACTGATCAACTTACAGATAAACCAACCTACAAACCAATAAACGATCAACAAATCATACCGACAAACCCATCAACCAACTAAACAACAAATCAATGAGCCAACAACCAAACTAACCAAGGACTACCCCAAAAAACTATCTATAAACCAAAACATAACCAATTTACAGACAAGCCAACCTACATAACAACAGAATCGCCAACAAATCAACCAACAAACTAACCTACAAACTAAAATGTTAATCAACCAACAAACCAGTAAACTAGCTATCTCATAAAACAAACAAACTTGCCAAAAAATAATAATAAAAGAGCCAGCAAACTAACTGAATTACCCAACATTACCAACCCACCATCCGACCAACAAAATAACAAATAAACCTACTATTGAATCTAGAAACAAAACAACCAGAACCAACAAATAAACTAAGCGACATACAAAACAACCTACAAACTATGAAACAAATTTACTAAATGAATGAACTTACCATTAACTCATATGACAGAGCAACACAAGCAGCAATAACAAAACAAAAAAGTAAAAACAAAAATTCCAAAAAACAAACTAACAAATTAATTAACCTAATTAATTAACCAACAACAAGCAAACTTACCAACAATCATAAAGCAACAAATTAAATTAAAAAATAACCAACCAGAAAACCTACAGAAAAAAAACAACAACAAGCAATAAAAAGCAAACAAATTAACAAATAGACTGAAAACAAACTAATCAACAGTAAAGCAAACGTAAATTAATAACTAGAAATCAGCAAATTAACTAACTAACAGACCAATGACATACAACATATAGGGGTTTTTTTCTGTTTTTTTTGTGTTTTTTTTAAAATAAAACTCAGTTTCCAAACCTAAGAATAACCTGCAATGTTTAATAAAATACTCAAACTATACCATATCTAAATATTTATTTAAAATATATGGTCTGAATGGTACTGGGGTGATTTGTCCTACTGAATACCTGTTAGGTAAGGTGCTTTGGTCATGACAGGAGAGATTCTATTTTTCAGCTAGCATCATGGGAACCCCTCGATTTAAAACCTGAAGTGGTTTGCTGAAGATTTGCCTGGCTAGAAGCTGTTTGGATGTCTCTGTTTGTACTGGCCATTAAACTGTAAATGGACTTCGACCAATTTAAAAATGACTTTTTTCAGACAGTGCATGAATTGAGGCCCTGTGTAAGATTTCAAAATGAGCTGTACTCTGCTGTGAAATGCACCGTACAACATTGATTTTAGCTGTCTCCACTTCCATTACTTTTAGTTAGCTGCTAACTCTTTGCTCAAGTCTTCAGGTCTTCTCATTTCTTAAATTAAAGCTTTTTTTTCAGGTTACTTGACATACTCTCTCCATATTATCAGTTTGGTTAGTACCACGTGGGGGTTTTGTACCCCTGGTTGGGAATTACTGATGCCAGCTCCGTCTTCAGCTGCACGCAGCTTTGCTAAGGTTTGAGTGTTTGCAAAAGCTTGTTGGTCATAAAGAGCCTGTCAAACTTGGAGCCCTGAGAGACGCCTGAGAATGTAGCATACACTGTAAAAACATTCCTCCGAAGGTCTTTAAACTCTCTGCAGACAGGCCTGTTTGTCGCCCCGCCGTGAGCTCGGGCTGTAAAATGTCCACCCACTGATGGTGCTGATTGGAGGTGACACTTGGGCACTTTTGGGGCTCACTGTAGTTTGGACAAAATCTCTTTCCAGCTTTTGCTCTACTTACAATCTCTGAAAGATACATTTGAAGTTATTCTGGCTTTTTTTTTAACCCACCTTCAAGCACAACAATGTACTTTGGTTGTTGGATGGAAGTGTTAACGTCACTCTGGAGAATGATGCAAGTTCATGTTTCTGCTAACACCTAAAATATGAGTTTGAGGCACAAACCTGAAGCAGAATTTGTGACCTCACAGCTGTAGTTTGAAGTCCATCCTGCTTCAGCAGCCAACACACACACACACACACACACACACACACACAAAGTGAAGTGGAAACATGAGCCTGGACGTCCAGTGATGTAGGAGACATCTGGTATGCAGCAGCCAAAGTTTAAAAATGAAAAATGCTCCCATATACATAGATTCTGGGTTTCTTTATGAGGGAGGAGGAGCAGATGTCACTTCAAGAATTTCCAACAGTTTTGCTGAAGTTCTGAATGGCAGATTTAAGTGAACCTGCCAGACTCATGTAATCTTCTTCATTCTGTCCAATCTCAAACTGTGTTTGTCCGAGCTTTGTGTTTCTGCAGTATAATATTTTAGATAGATGGATTAAAAAAACAGACACATGAAGGGAAATAAGTCTGTGATTGACCTCATCCTGGGAAAACTGCAGATACACCTGATCAAGTTAAAATTGAGACTCAAAGACTGTAATGAATGTAGCAAAGCAGCGAAATACTGGAGGAATTTGTGGAGAATTATCTAGAATTTCTCTGATCTTTACCAATTTTGTAGTAACTGTATCTATAGGATATCTAGTGTGTGTCAGATTAACCAATCATAGACTTCTGTTGTTGCATGACTTTGTTAGAGATGCAGTGGTGGCTTCAAAAGTGAGTCAGTCCCTATAGACTTCCATGTTAAAATGTCCAACTTTACAGAAATAAACATATTTATAGCCTGATATAAAAACAGTTTTAGCCTCTATAGATAGTACCCTCCATAACAACTGTAAAAGGAAACAAAGTAACCCATTTGGATTTTTCAAGGCTTAAAATTGGGGATGTGGCCTCTCTTACTGACAGGTAGCAGCTAATCAGAGTCCCTGAACTAGGCCTCTTGAATGTGTTTGTGCTGATGGAGCTTTTTGGAACATTTCTAATACAATTATTTCATAAATAATGTGGCTTTCAATTAGTTAAATTGTCTTTAATTGTAAGCTTTTTATGTACTTTTCTCCTTTTATTCAGAAAGAGCTTAAAACCTTCCAACAGTTGACTAAACTTTACCAACAGAATGTGACAAGTCAATGAAATCACAACTTTATGTCCAAGGCACCAATGGTTGTGAACAGAAGTTTAGATATAGGATTGTCATGGTAATTTGGGGCTTTTAATGATTTCTTCAAACTGTTCTTTTTCCAGAATGGGATGATCGTACAGCCCAGCGATGCTGGTGTTCCAGCACTTTCCAGTTAATGGCAGCCTTGAGTCTTGGTGTTTCTTGGGTTGTTCCTGAACATATTAACCAATTTCCTCTCATCTCAGGGTGACTGTTTGGGTCTTCTTGCAGACCTTGGCAAAGTGACGGCACATCAGAATAACTTGTATTTAAGTACAGTTGTTTTGAACTCATGATCTTGGAATCTGCAGTTGTTTAGAAATGGCTTCCCAACCTTCCCAGCTTGTGTAAATCCACACTGGATCCACATTAGATCTTCATTGACTTTCTTGGACTCTCTCATTGTTCTAAGTATTGATCTGTCCAGTGAGTGCCGTCAAATAAATCCTTCTTATGCTGCAAAGAGAAACTAGCAAGTGTGGTCAATCATAATGACTAATGAGAAGTTAATAGGCTTTGGCATTGTCAGGTTAAAAGATTTTGTAAAGCCTTTTGACCTAAAAAGATCAGAGAAAATTCAAAATAAATTCAAACCCAGGTATTGTTTATTAAAGACATTAAAGATGTTTGCTGTACGACCATTAAACTCCTGTAAAAGAATTCAAAAAAAGCATTAAAAGCCAAAAATTGCCTTGACCTTTGTGCCCATGATAAATGGATGTAAACCTCTGACCACAGCTGTACGTATTAGATTGCAAAATAACGACTTTAACGAATTTAAAATGGAGCCATCATCTTGCAAAAGTGATCAGATTATGCAGCTTAGAAAACAAAGAACTTGGAAACATTAGATTAATTAGAATCAGTTGTATGCAAATCTTAAATAACTCATTAAGGTTTTAATTAAAAACCAAATAAGAGTTTAAAGCCAGGTTAGGGCAGGTTCTCTGCTGCAAAACATCCCCAGTCATAGTTTTTTCACTAACAAAGTTACAGTACAGTCATACTTCATGAGTGCTGAAACCCATCTTTCATCTTCCTCACTCAGTTATCGCCATCAATAAATGAAGGTGCTGTTAATGCACCATCTTTGCGAGTCTTATCTCCACCTCTTGTTCGGGCCCTGGTTGTATTTCACAGCCCGGGGCTATTTTCTTTCTCACTTCACATCTCTGAGAGAAGAAGGAATTCCAGTGGCAGAAGCAATCACAAGCTCCAGATCAAACGTATCCTCGGCTGAATTCCTTGACAGACTAAAATCATTTGTTCCTCTCGCTAACGCTCAGCGCTGCGTCCCCGGCATCGCTCGCTCCTCTCAGCTGGTTTGTTTTATGTGGTTTCAGCAGCCGAGTCCTCTGGGCCACTCTGTCAGAGCCAATATTGGAATACACACAGGCTAACTGCAGCAGCAGCCGCCGCTCTGCACTCATCGAGCCCTTTCGCCTCCTGTTAGCGTCCTTTTTCATCAGCTTACCAGAGAGGATTTACATTATGTCAAGCCTGTTCTCGCCGGCAAGGCAAGACGAGGTCAGGGGAAGTTATTTCAAAGCCGCCCTGAAAGAGGTCGTCTTAAGAATGTGTTGGCGCCTCAGCCTGACATTCAACAAGGAAGGAGTGAAGAAAGTGCGTTGTCGGCACGGGGTGTGGGAACATGGCTTCAAAGACGAAAGTTTTGTTGTTGAATTATTGAAGCGATCAACACTCCTCCTCCTCCTGCAGGAAATGATCAAGGGGCGAACTGATGAATAATAATATTTACTCAGCCACAGCGAGAACCAGGAGACGACAGAACCTGCTGGAAAACAGGCTGAGTTGACGCTTTATTTGATTTACATGAGAGTAGGCTTTATGTTTTTGGACTGGGCTCATTACCAGAGCAGGAGTTGTTAGCAAAAAGGTGGAATGAAATTGATAGCCATCCTCTTGCTGCCTCAGAGTTTGACAGGTGATCGATTCAAGGAAAACCCTGAACCTGAACCCTTGACCCTACATTTGTCTGCCATATTTTGGGATTTGGGATGACAGTACCATCCATCTATGGCACTACAGAACTGTGGCCTTCATGTTTACCAGATCTCAACTTGACTGAACAGCTATGGTAAAAAGTAAATGGACTGGTTCTTTTATAGCACTTTTCAACTCTATTTGAGCATGCACTTGTTCATACAACATGCCTTATTCACCCATTCACACCTTATTGTACAAACACTTTTTTCTACTCCTAAATGTTTTCTATCTAACATTTACACTCCAATGGACTCATTGAAAAGCAATTTTGGATTCAGCATGTTGCCCTTAGATACTTAAAACTGGAGACTGGAGCACCCAAAGAACGACCACCAATCTTCCGATTAGTAGATGACCTGCTCTACCTCCTGAGCCCCACCCCACATGGTAGATGCTGGACCTTCCAGCATCATTGTTAAAACACTAAAGGAGGGTATGGTATAAGTGTTGGAGGAACAGGGATCATCCCTCTAGTAGAGCTCAACACTTGAGAATCAGTGCCTAGGAATACCAAAACACCCGACTACGAAAATCTTCCTAACATACTTTAACCATGTTCATAAATTACAAACTACATAAGATTTTGAGAGAATCAGGTCCAGATCATAATCTGTGCATAAAAGTCACTGTGGACATCACTATGTTGGTTTTAGGCTAGATTCATGTTGGTTTGAGGGATCCAAAAGTGACTGTATATGGATGAGTGGCTGTTAAGTTATCAGCTGGCTTGGTTAGCAGGATGTATTGACAAACTGTACGTATGCATCACATAGACACAGATAACTGGTAATTAAGTTATATCCAAATAAAATCCTAGAAATTTATTTACAAAAAATAGAGCACAGACTTCTTAGATGGTCTGTAAGTACAGTTAACCGCACAGAATGTATATTATTGGTCAGACAATTCTATTGAAATGTTCCAACAGCACAAACAAGGTCCAGAGGTCCAGTTCAGGGACTCCAGTTAGTTCAGGTGAAGCCTGGCCACCTGTGTCACCAACCATTTGTGAGTAAATAATATTTTTAAGCCTTAATAACATTTAAACAAGTGAGTTGTAAAAAATAACTTATGATGGCCACTTGCTTGGTGCTAATGCTCTAGACTTGCTTTATCTCACATGGGAATGTGGGACATTATATGGTCTAAATTATGTGAAAGTGAAAAGGTTAAAGACTGTCTAGTCCTATTGTGTTGGACTTCAGGGGTGGGCAATTCATTTTCCCAAGGAGCTACATGAAAAACTGGGACTGTTTAGGAGGACTAATAGGTCCACCAGTAGGGCCCCTTCACAACAGCCCCAGTTTCTCATGTGACCCAAAAATGCTTACATTAAAGTGGAACCATTTTAAAACATCTTAAACACTCCAGCCCTGAACATCTCTACAGATTAGAGATTGTGAAAATGCAAATGTCCAAAGGAGTCACAGTTTACATTGGCCAGTCTTGTTTGAGAATGTGATCAATGCGCAGGTAAGAGACCAGTTCTCTCAGTGGTACTGATAATGTGTGCTGCACCTTGCATGCTCTCATGATAGCTACCTTGACCAAACCAGAGTTCTCTCAGCAGTGAGAATAGGTCTGAAGTTGATTATTTTCTGCTATGTGCTACATGTAACTTCTCCCCACACCATCATGTGTGAAAACAGCTTAAATCAGGCACACTTTGAGCTAAATACAAACTGAGCTGGATACAAACCTTTGGTATTTTCTAGAGATATCTTGGATTTATATCTATATATCTATATATTTATTTATAAAATAAATATCTTGTTGGAATAGCTTGTGACAATCACATTTATGAGAATAAAAGTTTGACATTGTATAGCTCTGCAAACATCATATAGAGCTGGTTGGGCTCAGTTGGTTTCTTTAATTGTTACAAAAGTGGTCCTTAAGCCCTACAATACACATTAAAACTACATTTTTAGGCCTGTCATTTATATTTTGTTGGAATATTGGATGCTTAAGTTAATCATGGCCAAAGTAATCCCAGCCAGCCGAAGGCTGAGGCTTCAGATTGCTCCAAACACTCTGTTTCATACACTATTTTTCTACTCTTAGATCTTTATGATGTTAGAGTGGAGGTCAGTAATATGGCAAACATAGACATACAAGCTCAATCTGCCTGCTTTCAAAGCCTTCTGTTGGGCCCAGGAAAAAAAAATTGCTTGAAATTGGCTAAGTAGGTGCATTTTAAACATTAATATTGCCCTTTGCATGGCATTGCATGGTGTTTCCTGAACTACAGCCAAATAGTTTTTTTATATACTGAAAAAAAAATTGTATTTCTGATTCTGCTGTGGATAATCTGGGCTGGAAGGACAACACAAAACACATGCATTTAAAAAAATCAAAGTCAATACTGTATTTCTTAGAAATATACAAAGGATATTTACATATAATGAGCACAACAAACTGTTTTCAACAGTGTAAAAAAGAAGAAAGCTAGAGTCTCTGCTCTGAAGTCTTCTCCTCTTCTCTCTGTGAGAGCACGGCCAAGTTATCAATAATTCCAGTCACAAATCAAGTCTCTGATGCCCAAATCTGAGACGCCACAGTTAATCTCAGCAGCAATGCAGCAATCAAATCACAGCTCACCGAGGGAAGTGGCTGTAAACTTGATGATAGATGGAAAAAAAACGAATGGTGAACTGTTTTCTCCTTGACAAATATTAAAGTTGAACTCAAGTAATTTACAGTGTGAAAGGTTTTAATTGAGTACACAGATAATTACCTGGTTGAATTTGCACATTTTTTTGAATATAACTATACGCACAACATGTGTTTGTTGTATCTGAGGCAGGCACTTAGTAAACTGATCTTACTGCAGACCTGTACAACAACTGAATAAACTCCCTTGTTCATCATTTTTGCTACCTAAGGCAAAAAAAAGAATGATATGGCTTTTTGAAAAGATTAAAAAAACTGCCATTTTAAATAATTCATAAACAAGACTGTACAAGGAAACAACAAGCAGGCTGCAGAAGCTTTCAGCTCACAATCACATCAATTCCAACTGCGGGGTTGAAGGGTTATTCTGCATCAGGGGTTCAAAATGTCTGCACACAGTTTGAGGCTAAGACATCAAGTTGAGGAACTTGCTCTCCTCTGCTAGAGCAGTCAGCAGTGAGCTCATGTCCCCGATGGCCATGTTCCCTGTCCCCGCAGGCACCGAAGGCAACGTGACCGAGTTCCTGGGCGTCGTGAGGCGAGAGGAGCTCTGGGACAAACTCTGGAGCAGACCTGGACTTAGCGTTCCCGACATGAGGCTGGAGTGATCCCCATCATCCAGCATGCTATCAAAGTCTATTTGTGCCTGCTCCAGTGCTGTGGTACAGTCACTGGTTCTTGGCGTCTGATTGGTGCTTGAAGTGGGAGGCACCACCATGTTACAGTTTACATTACAATTAGGCTCATATACTTGAATCTGCCCTGTGTAGTACAAGGCATTGTCATTAGCATTATCGCTGCGGTGAAGTCCTAAAACTCCAGCAGTGGATAATTCGGAGTTAGCATTAGCAGCTTGCATCATTTGCTGCGTCACTTTTGTAACTGAAGGGTTCTTGTTCAGAGATCTCGGTTCGGTTGGCGGCCTTGGCTGAAAATTGTTCTGATTTCCAACTTGTGAGGGATTCTGGGAGTTCATGTTACATATTGATGTGTCAGTGTGTTCAATTTTTATCTGCACAGGCTGAAATCCAGCATCAGCAAAGTGCAAGTCAAAGGTCTCCATGTCACATGGCTCCTGTTTGCAGTTGATCCCACTAACGGTGTTAATGCAAGGCTTATAGGTGGTGTTACCATTCCTGTCATAGGGCTGGATGCCTTCATTTAACAGGGCTTCATTGAGATTCGATGGCTGCTGGAATCCTTGTTGCTGGAGGCAGTTTGCTCCTGGCTCGGAGTTCAGCTGAATGTACCTCTGCTGCATTGTGAGGTTCTGATTCAACTGCTGGTTGGAGCTGAAAAGGTTGCTAAGAGATCCAAAATTCTGGTTTTGCTGGAGCACAGCCAGGTTCCCTCGGACCTGCAGTCTGGAGTTCTGCTGGGAGGCATCCATGAGTCCTGAATGTGCTGGAACAATGGATGGCGAAGGTGGACACATCTGTTGCTGTTGACCTGGACTATTCCTCGAAGCGGGTAAAATCTGTGAGAGTAGATTCACAACAGCCATCCTTCTCTGACTGAAGTGCTGCTGCTGGATAGCCGAGGCTCCTTGGAAATCTGCATTTGTCTTGTCTCCATTATCAGGGATGTGACTTGTTGTTGTCTCCATGGTAGCATTCTCTGAAATGCTTGGTGGTCGCAGACTATAAGGGTAGTGGTGAAGACCATCTGATCGATGGCAGTCTTGCTGAGATAAATGTCGGTGATCTGCTGCAGGAGGTGGACAAGGCTGGATTGTCACCCTTCCACTCAGCGTGCCCATGCTGTTGTAGCGGTGCAACTGCGACTGGTTTAAAGTTTCTGGGGCAACCTGTCTCACAGGGTCACTGGCTCGACGGGGGATGTTAGATGGGACTTCGTGGGGCATCAAACTTCTTGTGGCATAACTGCTGTACTGTCTGAAAGGTAGGCCTTTGTTGGTGGAGGGTTTCCGGGAGTCCTCATACAGGGCTGCATGGGATTTCAGACACATTTGGTCCATATATGGAAGAGGTGTAGGTGGTGCGCCCCCAGTGGCAGCTGCATATTTTGCCTTGAGACGGTAGTGCTGGGCTGGGGTCAGGCTGAGAGGGCTGGGAAGACCCACTGCTCCAAACACTCCTGCTCCTCCGCCACTCCCACCACACTGGCTGGCCTGACTTGAGCGCCGTGAGATGTCGGCAGAGATGGGGTCATAGGAGTCCGCAGAGCTGATGTTGCTGGGGCGGTTGGCACCAAATTGTGAGGCCTGGCTGGAGCGCCGACTGGAGAAACAAGGGGAGATGCCTGAGGATCGGCGACTGAGGGTGTAGACTGAGCTCAAGGTACTGGAAGTGCTGTCACGTCTCTCGGAAAGGTTTTCTAGCACAGTCATTTTACTAGAGCTCAGTTCACCAAAGCTAGAACCAGGGAAGGACACCTGACCACCACCCATATTTTGGCTCTCCAGGAGGGAACCTGTAAACAAACAGATGAGAATGAGAAACTCTAGATCTAGAGCTACTTTTTCAAGCTTATGGAGCTATTTTTCAAGTATTTTTAAACTCAATCGAACAAACATAAAATAGTAGGAACTTGCTAGTGGACCAAATGTAGTGTGCTTCATTGAATTAGATTCTATCTGAGGGGGCAGTGGGTGTATGTGTTCATATGAAAGAAGGTGCACCTGCTCTTTCTAAGTCAATTAATGCCACAAGTAATACCACATATACTTTTTCGCAATAAATAACAGATCAATATTCAGATAGCTCCCTGGGCAGTTTCTCATTCTAGTCCGTGGTCTTGATGGAAGTCCTTTGTTGTGCTCTGCAGCTTCAGTGAGATCAGCACAGCAGTATAAACCTCCATCCTCCAGAGTAAAAGGACTACCACTCAGAACTGGAAAAGCACCTGTATAATGTGAAGGATCCCTGGGTCTGCCTTGGTTGGACATAATTGAAACATCTCTCTTAGGTGTCCAGTCAGATACTTCGGGTACTGCACGGTTATAGGAGGACTGTCCAAGTAAAGTCCCGTCCAAGTCTATTCATGTGTGGGAAACATGGAAGTAAAGTATCCACCTCCTTACTAATTAGTTCTTGGATTGGAAACCAAATCACCTAAGAAAAGTGTTAACTATGGAAAAGTTTCTATATTTTTAGTGAAAGGTTGAAGTGAAGTGAATAACTGTCAAAGCAGCTTTAATCTAGCCTTTCTATCAACTCACCGCCTGCCGGTATGGGTGGGAGCTTGGTCCCGAGGACCACAGGTGGTGTTGGGTTGTTGGTCCACCGGCAGGAGTCCCTCACTGTCTTCAGTTTCTCCTTCTTGAGATGCTCCAGGCGCTGGCTGGTGCTGAATTGCTTTCTAAAGCGAAGACCCACCGCTGCGACCCCACTGGTGGAATCTTCAAAGCCCAAGGACTCCACAAACGGCAGGTCGTCCAGGGTGCTGAGGTCCCCTAGGCTCCCCCCGCTGTGCACCGCCATCTCTACTCCACTGTCATTGTTGGTGGCACTGCCAAGTGGTGATGGTTCGCTGCTACATGATGACTGACCGCCAGGGCTGGACTGATACATCTATGAAGAAAGAAGAGAAAGAGAAGGAATGCAGAAAACGAGATTTTAAAAAAAGAACATGAGCAAAACAGAAAGAGACACAATAGTTTGTCCTAAAAACAGTTTTTCTGTAACAGAACAAAAGTGGGACAGTGGTTAACATGGCATGAAAAACAGTGAATCAGTGAGTCTTTTATCCTCCCCCAGCTTAATTGTAAATAATGAGTGTGTTTTTTGGGGATGGGGGTGAAGAGGTGGGGGCGCACCACAGATTACAGACTGTCTTAGTCTGTCTGTGAATTAGAAATGGGCAGGATGAAAGGCTGCTTGAGCCTGAGCCAGAGTGCCGGGCCAATCATCACAACATGTGATCTCCAAAAAATCAGCTGTCAGGGTGGAGGCTGCTCAAGCATTTAGGTGAAGCTTGTTGTTCTCTTACCTTCACAACTACATCTTTCAATGTTAGTTTTGTTTACGTCAAATCCGAGTTAACAGAGGGTTTAACATGATGACAAACCTCTCCAATCGGACTAAGGACAGCAATAATTAGACGGTGTATATCCACTGCCTGGCCTGTTTCCTTGCAGTCTCTAATATATTCGCTGCTAAAAAAGCTGTCTTGATCACAGCTTGCTGGTTGGCTCAGTTTGCACAACCAATTCCCAGTGTTTGAATATTCATCCAGGAGTGACTTTTATCATGGTCTGTGATGGGTGTTTGATAGGTCTCTGCTGTGGATGTAATCCTGTGTAATGGAAAAATGTACACCGTAGTACCATTATGAGATAACAACGTCATGTATAAATAACTCCCTGCTTGTTTCAGATGACTAATATCTCAGAAACTAACTGGATTCAATTAATTCCAATTTAATTACACAAATTAAACAAACCCCATTAAAAAAAAACAAGAAAAGCTACTTCAATAAGACATTATGCAATGTAAATTAGAGTTGTTTTTAATATTCTACCCTGAAAATGATTAAAGTCCTTCTTGACTTTTGGTACTTTAAACAGCTGTTACTGAAATAGGGCAGGGCTTCTCAGATGTTAATCAAGGAGCAGCCCCCATGCCTGAGGTCAAGCCTAGTGCTTTGGAGTGAAATTGACCTTTGCACCATGTTTGTGTTTTGCGTGCCTTTTGGCATGTTTTAAATGCAATTATCTGACATATTTGGCTGTTTTGATGAGTGAAATTACAGAATTTATTTTTTGGGTAGTGGCTTCATCCGTTTTGTATATATAGCCTATGGCAATGGTGGCAAATATGTGGCAAAGTCTCATCAAGCAAATTACAGTGAAAAAAAACTGCAGTTTTATCAATAAAATGCTCCGTTTGTCTTTCTGGAATACCAGCATTAAAAAGAAAAGCATGAGATTTAAAGTATTTCTAGCAGTATTTCAAGTTGTTTAGATTATACTGCAGTTGCTAAAAACGAAACTTCTGAACCTGACTCAACATGATCACACACAAGTGTTTTACACACTTGCTTAAATCAACGGTTTATTAAATGTGACCATTTTTGGATTATGCAGTACTGTGCAAAAGTCTCGAGCCTCACCTCATTTCTTTAGACTTAGCTAAGAAAAGGGGAACAACTGGACTCAAAAATGGAAATAAAGCATACGGCAATTCAAATGAGCTGGAAAGGCAGGCAGGTTTCTTGTCATTTCATTAATGACTGATAGTGCTGCACTGTGTGTTTCTTTTACTGCACTGGCAGTGTGTTTGGGATCATTATCATGCTGAAAAAGGTGCTTATATCGATCAGATGCTTTTCGAAAAATATTGCATGGTGGATCACAGTTTGATGGTACTTTTCTGTGTTCATATCTCATCAATTTTGACAAGATCTCCAACACCACTGAGTTATATGCAGCCCAAACCCATGACAGAGCCTCCACCGTGTTTTACAGATGTCTGTAGACACTCACTGTTGTACTTCTCGCCTGACCACCTCTGTACATACTGATAATGATTTTCACCACAGATTTTTTTATTTGGATTCAACACTCTATCAGAGCTGCTGCTGATTTTCAGTCCAGTTCTTGTATAATCCAGCCTCAGTCTTTTCTCCTTGGTTCCCTTCATTAAAAATGGCTTCTTATCAGCCAAACTTCCACTGAGACCATTTCTGACAAGGCTTCAGTGAAAGGCCAGATATATCTTAATATTTTCAAGGACACACTGCACACCATGCTGGGTTATCAGCTAATAGCTCTTTGGGAATCACCTTGGTTCAAAAGTTTTGGTCTGTCAAATTGAGTCATCTTTGGCACATAAATTACGTGTTTATGTGACAGGCAGCTCGTAATAAAGTGGCCAAAGATGCAGTTCAAAATGTGTTCTTTGCTAACTTGTTTGATTCAGGTGTGTTGACACCCTGTGTCAACACACCTGAATCAAATGATTAGTTCATTACCAGCCCTCTGGAGAACTTCAAGACATGTTGAGGTCATTTAGCCATTTTAAATCAGCTGTGTTGGATCAAGGACACCCCTGGTGTAGACACAGCACTGGTTCTTCTGTTGAGAGTTAACAATCCTCTGGAAATGGTCAGGTACAAGGACTGGACTGAAAATTAATGAAAAAGTAGCCAGTGTTTAAAATAAAAAATTGAAAGACCTTCAAAGAGCCTGAACAAATATTGCTCACAGCCACTTCAAAACATTACAAGAAAATCTGGCACCTTGGAATGAAAATGAGGAAAGGAATGAGAGAGGGTAATGAGGCATAACTCAAGATCGCTTTACAACAAGAGTGGGGAGAATAAATCTAGAGGTGTTTGGGACTTTGAAGCTGCTGTTCTCTGGTCATAATGTAATTTTGGAAGTGAATCAGTGTAATGGAAAGGAAGGAAGTTGAAAGATGGTAAAAAAAAAAAAAAAAACATGACTTTAAATGATGTACAATAGTTATAAGCCACAGGTGAGCTCACCTCAGTAAGGTCTGTCCATAAGGAAAGTCAGAAAGGAGAGAGAAATGAAAACAATGAGGCAGAAAGCTGAAGAAAGGTTAGAATAAAGAGGCATGCTGGACTAAAAGAAGAGAAATAAGAGAAATACTTCATTAAAAAGAAAGAAGTTTATACTAGAGTTGTTAGAATCAAAAGCTGTGTAATAAAGTCAGCATGCAGTACATAACTCGTCTTACTTTGTGTCCCTGTGTGTGTGTGTGTGCAGATTTGAGCGGTCTTACCACAGAGTTTTCTGTCTTGATGGATTTGACCTGCAGGTAGTCCTCCACACCTCTGGGGGAGCTGTTATCCAATATTTTGTCTTCCCTGTGGATTCGCTCTCTTGGACCTGTCTCATTCTCGCTGTTCTCCCTGGGGGGCGGCGGCCTGGGTGGCAGGTCGCTGCGCTGCTTCTTGGTGACGTGGGCCTCAGGGCCGTGTACTGTCTTCACGTGCTTCCTGAGAGAGCTGGGATCGGTGTAGCGCTTGGTGCACCCGGGGATCTTACATACGTAAGGTTTCTGTAGGTGCAGAGAAAAAATTATTCAACACCGAAATAAAAGAGTGAAAACTATCGAAAACTGCAGTTCCCAAATGTTATGGTGGCCACATCCATCTTTGTATATACAGTCATTAGAGCCTGCATATTCACTGTGAGGGTACGTAGTAAACTGTGACTCCAGCAGGCTGTGCGGATCTGCTGTCAACAGCTGTTAGCACTGAACGTTTAATGAGGAAATCAGCAGAAACAATCAGTGACTTTGGGATTTCTCAGCAGTCAGAGGCAACCTGCAGGTTTTAACTCCCCCTCTAATGCTGCGGACATGTTTTTATTGAGTTGTATCTGAGCTGCATGTGAGCAGCTCAGTGTGTCCGTGGGTTGTTGCAGCGATGCTGAATTCCCACTCTGCAGTCCCACTGAGCGCTCTGAAACACTGCCAGGATTCATTTTCTGCTCCTGCAGGTGGTCTGGCTCCTGCAGGGGCGGCAAGCATGATTCGCCCTAATGCATTGTGGGCCGTGGAGCTCATTATGCCTCCACCTCATTATTTACTCACAAATGTCTGCAAGACTTGCACAGGGGGACACAAAGGCTGCCGGCACCACTTCGTACAGACACAAAGGAACAAACCTGCTGCCCAACGTGAAGCCTTCAGCTCACCTGAGGTGGAGGTGAACTGCTGTCGCTACCTGCAGCCTCACATCTCCACCACTTCAATCGCAGCACTCTGAGAGAATTTGTTATGCAGCTCCATAAGAGAGTCTGTGTGAAGTTTCAGTGAGCTTTTGTACCTCGTTTGAGTGCGTCCGGTTCTGGTGCTTGGCCCGGTCCGAGGCGTTTGAAAAGGCTTTGTTGCATCCTTCGTGCTCGCAGACGTATGGCTTCTCGCCGGTATGCGAGCGCAGGTGGGTTTTTAGATTCTCCAGGCGGGAGTAGGCCTTAGAGCATCCCTCGAACTGCACAGGAAAACAGGAAATACTTAACTCACTCTAACAAACAAATGGCAGCAAAAAAATAAAGACAAAACACAGTTAACTGTCTGGATAAACAGTTAAATAACCAACAGGGTAACACAAAACCTTCATAGTGGACATCCTAAAGTTTGTGTGGCACTTCAAAAGTAGATATTCACTTCTATTTATGCAAGTAAAGACTTTAAATCATATCGTGAGACTGGCATCATACTTATGATTAAACCTTCAGTCACACAGGCAGAAAAACCAGTTGGAGACCAGTTGGTTGCAAAGCAGCAGTTTAGCGATTTTTTTGGAACAAAACTTAAATATACTGTTACAGCTTTTTAAATCCATCCACTGGGGTTTGGGTCAAAACCAGGGGTTTACAGATGTTGTGTGGGGTATTAATTCTTTTAATCTGACAGTAAAATGATGAATGCTTCAGTAAGAGGAAAAAAATCTGTGTTTTATCTTTGTTAAGAAAAAAATCCAGATGTGTACATATGTGCAGTTGCTGGTGTTTAGAGAGCATGAGGGGCCCCGTGGGAGCCTGAAGAGGGCGCAGAGGCCATCCGTTACCCACCGTGCACTTGTGTGGTTTCTCCCCCGT
This sequence comes from Oreochromis niloticus, assembly GCF_001858045.2. Lineage (NCBI taxonomy): Eukaryota > Metazoa > Chordata > Actinopteri > Cichliformes > Cichlidae > Oreochromis > Oreochromis niloticus. The sequence continues at coordinate 24,431,604 of NC_031986.2, forward strand.
GTGTCGGCGCATGTGAACCACCAGCATGTACTGAGCTTTGAAGGGCTTCTGCTCCCGCGAACAGTCCTCCCAGCGGCACACGAACTCCTTCTTCTCTCCGTGGATGTGGTCGTTATTGATGTGCTGTGGGACACACACACACACAAAGAGAAATGAGAGGATTTTCTGGGGAGAGCTGTCCACTAAGAGGCTCTTACGTTGTTCCCGGTTTTATGTTTCTGTGGAAATCCGTCTTATCAGCGGAAATCTCAAAGGATTTTACGCTGCAGCAGAGGAAAGTCTAATTGGGAATACGAAGACTGTCTGCGACAGTGGAAATGAACATGGGTTAAAGAGCGAAATCAGACAGCTCAGTAAAAATTATTTCCTCTTAAAAGAAATCACATTTTTCTTAGCATTTTCTACAAGCTTCATCCTTTTATTGTGAGTGTTTTCAAAATTCACCTTTTTCTCTCTTATGTGTCTTTGAAACCTCAAATTTATTCCTGCTTTAACAGATTTTTGAGAGAAAAAATGCCCTCAAAAACTCAATAGAGCCTCCTGTGGAAGGTTATTGACTTACCTGATTATCTAACCCAAGTGGAAGACAGTTTGTTGTAATATTTGTACAAACACACACACTTATTTTCTTGATTACAACTGCTTGGCTTCCTCTTTTAAGGACTGTTCAACCCCAGAATAAAGTATTCTTTCCTCGTGCTCTAGTTTGATTTGGTATCTGTTTTAAAGCTATCAGCTGTCAGAAATTCTGCCTTTTCGTCAGTATAGTTGAAGTAAAATGCACTTGAAGACCTGAGGAATATCTCTTTTCAGAAATCACGACAGTCATCAACTATTTTTTTCTACCAAATAACATTTGCTATATGTATCATTGTGCAGAAGGAATTGTGCATATATCTGTGACAGGATGTCGCGTGCACCTTTAGGTGAGCCACAATCTTCACATGTGTGGTGGATGTAGACAGTGAAAGAAAATAGTTCCCACATGTTGTAGCCCCTACACAGTTGTGGATTTTTAATATCAGAGAGCATAAAGTAGGGGTCGTGAACCTGTGACCGTTCTGGCTGTCTCCAACTGCTCACTTTGATGGAAATGAATAAGTCCAAATTTAGCTTTTTTAAACCACTTTAACTTGTATTTTTTTTTTAAAGAATATCACTGTGTTTACTGGTCTGAGGGTTGATGTATTTATGACTAAAGTAGGTTTCTTTGGGGTGGCTGTGCCTCAGGTGATACATTGGGTCATCTGCTAATCAGAAGGTTGGTGATTTGGTGATGTAAACTATGATCCCAAATTAAAGTGAAACATCTGGTTTCAAAAAGCCAAGATTGCTGATGTCCCAAAAACTGGACAACTCACGCCTAAACTATCTAGATGGACGAGCATCACTACAGATCAGAAGAAAAATATGTAAAATGGATTTTGGGATGAATTCTTGCTTTAAATAAGCTGCCAGCAATGTTGGGAAATATGCTTACATGATTTATTTCAGACAAGTCCCCCCAAAAAACTTCCTTCAATTACATAAAGTACTCATTGTGGGGATAGGTTAACTGGATAATCGAAATTGTCACTAGGTGTGAATGTGCGAGTGAATGTGAGTGTGAATGGTTGTCTGTCCCTGTGTGTTGGCCCTGCGACAGACTGGCGACCTGTCCAGGGTGTACCCCGCCTCTCGCCCTATGACAGCTGAGATAGGCTCCAGCGCTCCCTGCGACCCTGAAAAGGATAAGCGGAAGCGAATGGATGGATGGACTCATTTAACCAAATTCCTCAGAGAAGCCACAGGACTGATTTTAGTAGTGTTAGGATGAGTCACCTGCTGATATCTCGCAGTAAAGACTAGTGTATCCATCCACTTTCCACCTCCGTGCTGTGTCTTTGTATGCAGATCCAGCCAGTGAGCACAGGTTTTGATCATGTTACTGATCAATGGAAAAATGATTCCTCACATGTTTACCATTGAATCTAAAGAAAAAAAATGAGCGGAGCTCTGCCAGGGAGAGGATAGGATCTAATGAAGTTTACAGGAAATGTGGTCTCGATTTGTGAAAAACAAGGGCACAGCTGACAATTACCTCGACCACAGACTCATTTGTTTACAGTGCTGCGATCAAAGCATCAGAATCATGTTGAATCCGAAGCTCCGGTGTTTGAAAATGCCACACATAGCAGCTTTAAAAGTCTGTAAACAGTCACAGAGCTGGTTTATGTGAGACTTTCCTCAGACGGACAGAAGAATCAGGGTTTAATGAATGATGGACAGCAGCCTCCCAGCCCTGCAGGACCCTCACTAATCCTCCTCACTCTGCTGCCTCTTTTCTCTCTCTGCTTCACTGCAACTGAGGAATGCCTAAGACCCTTTCAGCCAAGACTGCGTGCTGCGATGGGAAAAAATGAAAGCGATGATGGTTTGGAGGTCAGCTCGTCAGCCAGAGGAAAAACTCAAAACAAGCATGTACAAGAACTGAATGAACAGAGGTTGTTTTCAGTGTTCAGGTAGATGTTCACGTAGATGATCAAAGAGCTCATTCCTGACCTTTGGAAGAGAAAAGTCCTCTAGTCAACATTTTTAGGAATTAAAAGATTTTATTTCCCTTGTTTCAGGGCAGATTTTCTCATTTTCAGTATCAAATCTGATCCTGAGTTGTCTTCCAGCAAGGTCGGCGTTAAACTTGAAGCTTCATAATGTCAAGACCAAATAGGAGACGTTACAGCACCTACGTTCATCTCTTATTTGTATAGAAGTAATGTTGCTGTTATATTTAGTCAACTTATTTCTCTAGGTAGGAGAACACAGCTAATGCAGATTGTTTTTACAGCCATAAAGCTAACACTAGCATTCCATCTCTTGAGTGGAAAAGGTCAGCTAGCCATCCAAACCATCTGGTAACTTAGCAGGCCAAATTTCAAATGATTTATCATCTGCAAAACTGTTGACTCTCTGCTGTCCTGTGAAAAACTAAGAACAAGCTCACTGCTTCCACTGAAATTAAGCGGGTAAGTAAATTAGCTTGATTAACTGATCATCATCAAGCTAGAGCACCTCTACAAAAGCAGAGGTTTTGTCAGTTTTCTGATGTGCAGCATTCAGGTGTGTATTAACACAACACCACAATCTATCTAGGAGTGGGAATCCCAGCAAGATCAGACGTGCAATACTCAGAGAAACCGAAGAGGTACATCTCAGACTCTACAGGCCTCAGTTAGCATGTTGAATGTTAAAGCTCATGATAGCACACTTAGAAAAAGACTGAACAAGTGTGGCTTGTTTGGAAGGGTTGGTGCTCCTCATGCTTCTTTGTGGTAGCACAGCTTAGGTTTATAATGTTGCATTGAACAAAACAATCGAGTTCAGCAACAATGTCCTTTGGATAGGTCAGACCATAATGGAGACGTTTGGTCGTAATGCACAAAACTAAACACAGCGGCCTGCACACCCTGCAGTCATCAGGTCAACTATGAACTCTTCTGTATACCAAAGTATTCTAGAGTCAAATATGAGCCTTTTGTTTGACAGGTAAAGCATACAATGATCCCAAGAACAGCATCAAATATACAACAGAATGACTGAAAAAGAAAATGATAAAGGTGTTTCAGTGGCAAAAGTCGATGTACTGAAGTAATGTTGCAAAGAAGATTGGCCCCAAACTCCAAGTCATACAGTAAACCATTACCTCAAGTTATTGCTGCTGAAGGTGGTTCAACAAGCTATTGAATCATGTGCTGTACTTCTCTCTTTGTCAGCAGCAGTATCTGCCAGAATGGCAGTAGTTCATGCTGTGAGATAAGAATGTGTTGGATGTTCACAGGGAAACTGAGGTTTGTATATAATATGTGACAATCATAATTTTTATGGTTCTAATTTTTGTTTGCAGTTGCTGGTTGGTCAGGTTTAAGGAGACCGTAGTTTGGCTGCCACAAGAGGAACCCAACCAAGGTCACCAGTCGAAACAGGAGTCATTTTAACCTGTTAAGCAACAACACAGTTTCTTCTAGAATACAGTTTGAGTCGCAGTTATCTATCACAGCTTGCATGTTTTATGTCTTCTCCCACTGAAAACGCTATGTGCAGATGAACAGAATCAACTTTCTGGGACTTTCATATTTTACTTTTGTTTTAAATGAGTGCTTGGTGCATGATGTGTGAGTGATGCAAGAAAAAATGACTAATATCATTCAGATATGACATTCTGATTGTTGGAATTCAAACTGACTGATTTTTAACCACAACTGAGCCAAACCAAACTCACATAATCTAGATTTAATATCTTTATCTGAGTTTTCAGAAGCTACGTTGTTCATATGGTATTTATTCAACAGCCTGATAGGGTTTTCATTGGCCGGATTTTCATGGTTTTGGAACAAATGTTTCTGTCAGCTTCATTTCTTTTAGGTTAGCAAAGGTCTTGAGATGTCAGAATATTTTTCAGTTTGCAGACGGTGGTTTTTTTGCAGTCGCACACTTACGTGGACCAGCTGGTCCTGCGTGTCGTACTCTTTGGTGCAGCCTTCCCAGTGGCAGTTGGTTTCGTAAACAGCCTCGGGCTCCTGCTTACAATCGTCCCGATCCACGTCATCCTTCAGGTCCAACAAGCCACTGTGATGGTTCTGTAGAGAATCCAGACAGAACACTGTTAAACACATGTCAAGCTGTCCTTTATTTTTCTCAATATAAATGAAAAACACCAAGAGTTATTTATGTTGAACTGAAATAAGTACATTTTCTCGCCGTCATCTGAGAGCTTGTTTGCACCAAGCACATGTGGAAGCGTTTACTGCCCAGCTGTTAGGAGTCACATTCAGCTGTTTGTTCATATGTTTTACCTGCCACGAACACCAGAGATGGTAAATTACAGATTAAAGCTCGCACCGCTCCATCATGCTTCACTGAAGTTAAAGAGGTTGGCATCAGAGTTGTTTTGACAACCTCGACCACAAACACACACGCGTGACTTCTGTTTACAACTCCACGTTAGCTTGTAATTAATTCAGCAGCGTGAACGTAAATGAACCAAACACTGAAATCTCACATCGTCAGCTTTGTGTTTCTGAGTGTGTGATCAGGCATCCGGGCTCGTCTTCAACAGCGGCAAATCTTCTGGTAAACCTGTTGAGAAACTGTGTTTCTCAAACAGTTCTTTCAGTTTGATAAAAGCTTACACAGTTTTCTAAATATCGCCCCCACTTTCCCCAGTTTTCACTGTCTAAAAACCTTCCAGAATTTCCAAAATTGTTCCCACTTTTCCTTTCACTACTTTCTAAAAAAATAAAAATAAAAATCAAAGAATGTCCCAGAGTTGTGATCAACATTCCAACCAAAAACGTTTCACTTTCCTAAAAATATATATATATATATATCTTCGCGTTCCAAAAAATTCCCAGACTTTCCAGTTCACAACTTTGTAAAAAATTGAAACTTTCCTCAGATGTCCCCACTTCCTGGAAGTGTCACTGTTTAAAATGTTCTCCTGCTCAGGGTCCTCACCAAGACAAATGTACAGGGACGCTCACACATGTCTGAGACACAAACTGACACGTAGTTTGTCCCACGTGGCTTCCCGTACACTTCCACCAACACAAAGACGCACACACACACTGACACGCAAGGTGCTGACTGCAGCATGTTTGTCTCTGCCCCACGCACGCTATCTTCATCAATTCTGGTGGCCCCAAGACGACTGCGCGCACCGCCGTCCCCATGCATCACGCCCAAACCTGCCTCGCTATCGGAGAGAAGCCGCAAATTTGTCAAAAGGAAGAGGAAAAGGCTCCTCACATGACAATAAAGCCCGGCCAATATTTCATGAAAATGAAGTGCTCTGGCACAGTTTACAGTGGCCGCGGAGGGAGAGGGAGGGGGAGCCAAACGAATGGATGCAAAGCTCTTATCATGTGGAGTTTTTCTGTATCCGAGATGCGATTTACAAGAAGGTCACAGGAGGCTGTGGCACATCAGGGGCCACGGATCAGGACACAGAGAACGAAGGCAAACAAATGTTCCCACTTTCCTGTCCAAACTCCCACGCTTCTCAAAACGGTCCAAAAACATCACCTCATGATCCAAAAAAGGTCCTGATTTTACAAACATCTAATCACTCTTTAAAAAGGTCGTGACTTTTTTAAAAGCATCCCCATTTGTAATGAATGGCGCCAAAGTTTCTTTCAAAATTAAGTCCCGTCTTTCCACACAATGCCTCTTTCCAAAGAGCCTTCACTCCTGAAACTACGTCCAGACTTTCCGAAATATTCTCACATTTTTTGTGCTGTTGAGCAAATTGTTATCTATTTACAGTTCAAGTCTCGGTTAACTCAAAGGTCATTTTACTCCATATAACCCTGAAGCAAACTTAAAGCAGTAAAACACAGTTTTCTCTTATTCTTTCATACCGGTGAACAGGGAGACGATGGCCTCAGTCCCTCTGCTTCAGGCTTGACCTTTGACCTTTTGGTGTTCATGGGGTCAACTGTGCTGCTGACGGCCGAGTCACCCCCGTGGTTCTGAGGAGGGGAAAGATTCAGGATCAGACACCTTAAGATGTTATGCAAGAACATCTAGAACTGATTTAAGTGAATTGAAGTAAAAAATCCTGTTACTCCTGCACGATAATCATATTTTTACAGGAGGGTTACTGTAACCTAAAGTTCAAAATGTAGGGAAGCCCGTGGAGGACAATATTACATTTTTGAGTGATTTATCTACTGCTCTCCTTCTGTTTGTGTGTATATTTATTGTTATTTACTTATTTATTTTTTGCTTGTTTTAATATGTAAGTAATTTTCTTACTTTCTAACTTAATACTTTTTCTTACTGTATTTATTTATTGTTTTTATGCTGCTTTATGTGTGATACTGGGTTATATAAATAACACTAACTTACTTTAAATGCAATATGGTGTCACCCTGTGGAGTAGATTTAAAAATATAAATGAAATAGTGATACTACTACTACTACTAATAATAATAATAATAACAACAACCAGCAACCAAGACAAAACCCCACTAGAACAAAAATAAAAATAAACAAACATTTCTATATTTATCACAGAGTAATTCATATTCTCAGCTGAAAAAGGCCTCTAAAAAGGGCAAATACAATTCAAAATATAACACAAGGCAAATCACCTGCCCCTGTTCCCTCCTGCAGGATCTACACGATGCCCTTCCTAACCTCTCACACAAACATCTGTAATCTGAGCCTGACCCCGAGATTAGACGACGAGATTAGACAGAGAAACCAAGTGTGGGAGTAGAGAAATGATGGGTTACCCCCAAGAGTTTACCTCTGAGGGGGACACTGCGCACAGCGAGCATGTGCGGAGGCTGACACCGCAAATCAAAACACTGCGAGCGCCGTGACCCGGTGAGCGAGCGAGGGCGGTATGATGACAAACAAAATCTACAGTGAGCACAAACAGCTGGAAACCGGAGCTGCAAAATTCAGGGTTTGGCTAAACAGTTGTTTCAGCAGCTGGCATGGAGAAAAATACCTGGGGAACAAAAAGGGGGGAATTTCCTGCAACCGCACAGAAATCAGAGGCTTCAATCATCCAGAAAGTTTCAAGTACACAAAAGTCTGTCAGCTTACAGCTGTCTTAAACTTATATTATTTTCTCTGTTTATTTAAAATCAAACCAGACAAAACTGTCTTTCGTTTGAAGAACTTTAAGTACTGTTTCAAATATAAGAGGCAGATGTTTACAGTCTTGTTTTTTAAAACAGCAAAAGAAATAAAAATGTATAAGAAAACTACAATATCCAGTAATGACAGTATTCAGATGTCGGTGTGTATATGACTTCCACCTAAACAGCAGTCATACTGTAAGAATAAACATTTTACTTCTGCTTAGTCAAAATAGAAAATTAACAACAGCCTTATAAGAACGTTTCAACAAAGCTGATGTTACTGAACCAGTGAAAATGTGCTTAAAAATGACTTTTATAGAAGGAAAATGCAGCGACTACCAGAAACTCTGAGTAAAAAAATTTAAAAATAATAATCCTTACTAGCAACAACTAAGAAGAGAAAAATGTGTAGCCCCTGAGCATTACATAGTAAAAAGAAAATCAACAAAAAATAGATAAAATTGGATTATTAATTCTGAAAAATGAATCCAGAACCAGGTCCTGTGTGACAGGTTAAACAAAAAAGAACAAGTAGGGCTTTTTTAGCAAAAAAAATATATATATATGTGTAAAAAAATCTTTAAAAAGCATTTTGTCTTTAAAAGAGGTGGAAAACCAAAAGCTCTCATTCACTTTAAGATTATTTGAACTTGTTTCTAACAGAAACTGCTGCTAAATTCTGTCCAAATCAATATGACAGCATCTTCTACAGTCTTCATATATTTATACGTGTCTATGGAAAATATATTGAAAGGGAAAAAAACTGAATCACATTTATGGGAAAAAAATTTTGACTCATTTCTCAGCTTTGAGCATTCCTCAGAAATGTGAATGTGTTTAATTTTAGTCACAAACCAGTTAAACAATCCTTTAGCACAAACTCTTCTTTCATTTCTGTGAATTCGTTTTTTCTCCTGTACTGGAGAGGACATGACAGAGCACACAGGAAAGCAGGACGGCGAGGGGCAATGAAATGGAGAAAATGATGCGAAGTGGAATCAAACTCTTGCCCCTTTATATATTTTATACCTTGGATACCAGGTCGCTGTTTTGGGTGGAGGCGGGCAGCGAGCAGAGGCCGAGGGCCCCCTGGCGGGTGGCGAAGGTGGGCGGCGGCTGGATGAGGGGCGGAGTGTGGCCGAAGGCGCTGAGGCCTCGCTGCTGGGAGAGGAGCTGCTGGTAGGCCATGGGATTGATGGGGTGAGGGAAGGGGAAGGACGGGCTGCAAGAGGAAAAACAGATTTTTGTATAAAAGAGAATCTCAGCGCTAAACATAAAACTTGATACTTATATTTACAATGAATAAATTAAACTTTGGTTTACTGTGCAGTTAACCTTCATTCTTTAATTATTTGAGGAAATCAAATTAAAAACGAAAATCAGAAAGAAAGAAGAAAAAACTTTGTGGCTTTTTCCGTCTGCAACATATCAACCAATCAGGAGAGAGAGTGAGAGATAATCAGACACCTGAGCTGATTAAACCTGTTCAGTCTGTGAAGGCGATCAAACTCTGCAAGGGTTCAGTGATTGAGATAAAGAATCAAAACTTGTCTCATGAGAAGATTTAAGTTCAGTGGATCTGCACCTTTGAGTGACAGGTCCAGGTGTTACGTTATCTGACATCAGTGTGGGTGCGGATACCTGAGCCCGCCGACCGACAGGTGTCCGTAGGAGCTGCTGGCGGCCGAGCTGGAGCGTGAATTGTTGATGTATGCCACCAGGGAGTTGGGCGAGGTGCGGATCATCGTCTGGAGGTCGATGCTGGCGTCGGACAGCGGCGAGATAGACAGCGCCCTTTTCCTGCTGAGCCGCGGCGTCAGTCTGGGGCTTGAGAACCGCGACACTGTGGATGACACACAGGTGGGTGAACAGGTGATATTATCCATCACACTGGTAACATGTAGGTTAGCAGTGAGAGGAGTCTAAAGGAAAGACTCTTAAATCTAACGAGTCACTCTCCACCTGAATGCAGTCTACTTAGAATCAGCCTGTGTCTGCTGTTTGTGCTATTTTGGGGTGGAGGCATTAAAGCGGTGAGGGTGGAAGTGCATGCTTGCTGTGATGGATGCTGCTGCAGCATCGCTGTGACACCCAAAACCCCGCGGACTCACAACAGCCCTATCAATAAGTGCTCACAGCGAATATAGTAAACTATCTGTTCCACTGACGCAAACAGAGCCTGGCAGATATTACTGTAGATATCAGACAATAAAGTCAAGCCTCAAAGATGCAGGAATTGCACTGTAGAAGCAATCTTCTGGAATAAGTGACCTACATCCGACTGGATCTGTCCCACTGACACAAATTTTAAATGGAGAAGGGTCGAGGGGGTTAGTTGTTGTTTGATTGCACAACACTGAGAAGAATCACCATGTTTCCAGGGTATTTCGGTTTACAACTCCCTACTTTCCTAAAATAAGTAAAGAACACTTTGAGTGGAGGGAGAATTCAAATAGTTGCAGGTTGGGTTTCAGTTTGTCTTTACATAGGGAATAGAGTATAACAATGATGACACCTGGCTTTATTTGCATAACATTATATGAAAACTGTCTTTACTGTACAGTCTAAGTCAGCGGTCCCCAACCCCCGGGCCTCGGACCGGTACCGAGTCGTTTGGTACCGGGCTGCGAGAGTTGAGGCTCGGGTGTGAAATGTATGGTTTTCAGGGGTTTTATTGGTTTTTATCGTTATTTTTTAAAATCATTTTTATCATGAACTCGGTTTCACTGGGTCTTTTCCCGTGTGTTATGAATAAATCTTGTTTTTTTGGTACCGATACTGGTTTTATTTTGTTGTATTTATCCGCAACACCTGAAAGGCCAGTCCGTGAAAATATTGTCGGAGATAAACCGGTCCGCTAATGTCCACTAGGTGTGGGCTCCAAAAGTTAAAATGTCCAACTTTTTTAGTTCCAGCAGAAATAAATGTGTTTACAGCTTAATACAAAAAACATTTTTAGCCTATATAGTTAATTTCCCCTCATGACAACTATACGGGGGAATAATTTTTTTTTTATAATTCACCTATTTAAATTGCATTAAGGCATTATTAGAGGTCGTGCTGCCTTGACTGACAGGTGCTTTAGCTGCTAACTGTCTGCTAGGCTTCACCTCAGCTAATTGGAGTTCCTGAATGGACCTCTAGACCAAGTTTAAAAGGATTTGTTTAATTTGGTAATAAGTAAAATCAGATCATCAGCCTACAGTTACAGGTTGCGATCAGTTTGTTCCTTCTGGTGCACTTTTCGTATGATCATCTGACAGATAATATGGCCTATTGTGTAGTTATTGTACTAACAGACCATCCCTCCAGTTTTTGTAAAATTCTGATTTTATTTGGCTTTTAAATAGCAAGAATCAGCGTCTGTGTTAGCTGAACTTACCCTCTCATTCTGATATGCTCATTTCTGTCTTGAAAAAACCAACACAGAGACTAAAACACTGACACTGACCCTTCAGAACTTGAAGTTCAGAAGCCAAAGCTAGCATCACAATGGCTACTTCCATTATGATTTCGTTTTCTATCCACTCTATGATAGTTTGGGTTTAACAGAATTATGTCACTACAACAGCAGGAAGTGTTTTTCACCATCTGTGCTAAACTAATCACCTGTTGGCTGCATCAGGTGATCAGTTTGCAAAACTAATCTACCAAGAGTCACTCCAGTTCCTGTCAATGCCTTTAATCTAAAAACAGCTGTCATCACAATGGCACTCAATCAATTTGAGCGAATGGACAAAGGACCCCACATTTATTATGTCCATGTAGATAAGAAGCATCAGTAAATAATTTGTTTTTCTTACAAGGAAGCTAATATGCTAACAACAGGACTTAGTCCCTTGATGGCAAATTTAGAACTGTAGTTAAACCATAATTTACATGCATCTATATGAAACTGTTTGTTTGGTGGTTGAAAGGTGAATGCTGTTGCTCGGCTGATGTGTGTAATCTTTGGGTACCCAAAGTGCCTCATCCTACTGAGACATCCCTAATACTCACAGGCAGGTCATTTTACCATCTGTAAGGGGTTGTATTTTATACAAATGCACTGCAATGAAATGGGTCCTTAATGGGCTGCCATAAAGGTGAAAAATGAGGGAAACATATCCCCACCATCACAGCGTTAACATGTATTTGGTGCTGTTTAAACAGTAATCAATAAAACTGACTTCTGGGTGAATCAGAAAAATTAGGCAAATTTTTTTATCAATGTGTTTCTTGGTTGGATTCGGGAGAGTTTGACAGAGGTCAACATGTACCGGCTGTTTATTGTTTTAAAAAATTAACGTGAGAAGGGCTTAAATTACAGACAAATACATGTTTTTTTTCCCAAGTTTTCTTTTGGAGAAAAACCCTCATTTCAGTTCTCACAGGCCTTAGAGTGAAGCAGGGAATTAGCCTCCTCTGCAGCTCTCTGATCATTACATTTCACAACTTTAGTCTTTAGTCCAAACATGTGTCTGCATGAAATCCAATGCAGCTCTCACATCTGCCCACATGTGGCGACCTCATTAAGATTCAGACACGACCAATCAATCTTCCCACAATAATTCCTTGTAATTACTCCAGATAAACATCACCCAGTCCAGGTTGGACTTCACGATGCTAAATGAGGGCAATTTACAAAGAATTGATTTCAACTGCAAGGAAATGTATGCAGAACCATCTGATCGATCTCAGCTCTGACATGTAAATTCAGACAAGTAAACTCTTCTTCAAGCAGGGAAAACAGGCTCCAAACTTCCTTTTTCTTTAAGTTGTAACACTGGGAGGAATTACAGAACTCATTGCATGCTTTATTGTAATTTTTTTCCTAACCAGCTAGTCCAGAAGACAAGAAGAAGCACACTGACTGTATTTAGGTGTTATGGTTAAATAATAATGTTTAATGTGACATAAGTAAATAAACAGATTTTAAAAGATTCAACCTGAGACTATAGATATTTTTTTCCTATAAAGTCAGAGTGAGTCAATCCCCACAAACTGTATATAAAAGATGTAAGTAGCCACTATGATGTCAGCCATGTATTTCTGGCATGGTGAACCCTTAAAGTGAGCAGACTGAATAATCTCCATGTTGGGTTTCTGAGTCAGACCACATTCAGATGAAAGGATGAGATGAGAAGACGTTATGAGCTAATGCTGGTTGGTATAGCTTGGTTAGCAAGCTGCACCCATAAACTGTAACAGTGCATCACATAGATTAGCACAATTATTTGACAAATTACAGTATTAGCAATATTTATAATTAGCACTATTATCCTGAATGACATCTGTTACCGCTCATAAACTTTTTAATTATTTTTTTCCCTAAAAAATCTTGTGTCAGCGTCTCCCTCTCTGCAATCTTGGAATCTCTGAGCTCTGTCAATGAAATGGTGGTAAAGACCAACACAGTCGTACACTTGTGTCAAAAAGTGAGATTGAAACAACACCAAAGCAAATCAGCTGTCAGTAGGTGTGATGTTACATTTGGCCACTGTATGTGGGTGCAATAACAGCATGCATGAGCTATGAGTAAAGCGCAGCGACATCTTTTACTTCAAGTCTATGATTCTGCTCCTCAGCAGGCTTCCTGAAACTGGCCAGTCAGAAGAAAGCAGGCCTTTGGGGAGAGGGGGCATAAAGAGACAGGAACAAAAAAAATTGTGTGTTTATAGTTTATGGAGTCCTACAAGGTATTTACATAGAACTAATTACCAGGTATCTCTGTCTGTGCATTGCATTCATACAACTCAGAGATGCATTATTAGCTGATAATGTAGAGCTTTACCCTCTGGAATTGGATTTTAAAAAACAAGAAAACAGCCCAATGCTGAAGACAGTACTTCAAAATATGAGTTAACAAGCTCACGGGTGACATCATGGTGGGTATTACCATGTATAGAGCTAAGCCTCTGGGAAGATTCAAATACGTTTTCTGAAACCCTGGTAATGACTACAATGTGGCTGGTTAATCTGGTTTTAATCTGCAACATGTGCACTGACTCATATCTGTGGCTGTTTTTAGGCAAGTCTACATAGTGCACACAGCCATATCTGTTTGCTACTTATAAATAAATGAAAGCCTTAAAAGTTGCCCTTTATTTTTGCACATCAAATTACCAAATAATAACAGTGAAAGAAGCTGGTATCTTCCTCAAAGATGGGAACGTTTAAAAAATTTACATTTAAAGAAAGAGTTTATTCATGTTCTCAACAACTGAGCTAATTAAAGCACATTAAAGGATTGTATTGGACACCTGACACTAAATCCTGCCTGGAAAAGGGCTGTTAAGATAAATGTTAAAATCTGTCCTTGTTCCTTACAAAGAAACAGTTGAGGGGACTCCTGGACCACATCTGGTTCACTTCCTGTCACCAAGACTCAGAAACTAGAGGCTCTGACGTTGAGCTTTTCCTGCGACAGCGAGGAGCTCGGCAAGCAATTAATTCTGCTTTGTTTGCTTTCACTGCCGTCCTTATTAACGATGGGCCTCGGAGAGTCTTTCCAACTACGTCCTGCAGCATGTGTTATCTGTTTAAAGACTTGAGGAGCAGGAGGAGGAGGCATCTTTATGCTGGGACATATGGAATTTGAATGATGATCTAAAAAATCCACAGAAGAGGAAAAACATCAGCGCTCGATTCTCGAGGGATATCTTAGCTCTGGAGGTTTGTTACTGTTTGAGGGGCAGCCGGTGTTGCTGGATGCTAATTTGGACATTTAACCAGATGAAACTCAGATAAAGCTCAGGTTGATGCTGATGGTGGTGGTGGGGGTGAGATTTTCTTTTTTTTTTCCTACTGTTATCGGTGATGGCGGCAGCGGCTCGTATGACGCCGTTCAGGACTGGCAGCCATATTCATCTCTGTTACTTCCTCTCACCTCTGGGGAGATGTGTTTATTAATGTGCCACTTCCACTGATAAATGGACCAATGGAAAACCCCGGCTCGACTCGCTCGCTGCTGCCACTGCCGCCTCCCCCACTTCTCCATTGTGATTTATATTAGAAGCTGCTTTGGGGAGGGGGGGTGAAGTGTGTTGGTGAAACATTTTGGGAAGACGGGGGCTCTCAATTAAAGGAAAGTCATAAACTTTAGATAAAAATCAATAAACTGCTTACACTTTCGATTATTCTGGGGTCAAACTTTGACATAAGCACTTAAAAAAACTCACAAGGAGTCTGTCAACTATGACATCTGTTAATTTTAAATAAACATTTAAGCAAAAGTGACTAAATGATAGCCAAAAATATTTTCCTTATGTGGGCAATAAATATGAAGAAAACCAGTCAAAGATGCTTCCCAGATAGAAGTGAATGTTTGGCCCAGATGTGGCCCACATCTGCAGTTTTCTTTGGCCTTGAATGACTGCATAAACATGGGGTTAGCATGGCTGCCACAACGCAGCCAGAGGTCAAGGATGTTCTGTTTTTGAGAAACGACACTCGCCAGCGCCCCAAGTGCCAAAAGAAGCCCGGATTAGGCCCAGATGTGTCGGCTCTCTGGGTTAACTTTACATGATTGCACTTTGCACATCTCTCATTCTGGAGCTAATAAAAAGACACCAGACCATCGACCATGAAAACGTCTAACAGATGAGTAAATTCGATGCCTAAAAAAAAATTACCTTTTCTCATGAAAATAAAGATGTAATCGCTATAAAATAAAATCTCATGTTATGACTTTGCCAAGTTTCTATTCTTTCAACTGCAGCGTGAGACTGTTTTATTTGTAACAGAAAGTTTTTAAATCATTATAATATAAACAAGTCAAACTGAAGACAAAACTGATCTGATGGTGTGAAAGATTATCTTCAAAAACAACAAACTTTGAGGTTACTTATTCAACATGAAACTACCACAGATGGTGTCAAAGATAGACACGAGAGGAACTGTTCACCCACACACACACAAAAATGATTTAAAGATCTTAAAACAGAAATTAGTAGATCTGCTGCACGTGTTGAATATCTCCGCCTTGAATTTTTACTCAGCTTTAGCCAAAGTCCAAAAACAAACCAATCAAAACCTTCTGATGCCAAAAGCCTGGTAACAGATTTGCAGAAAACTAAATATTTGTAGGACTGAGTGCAACCACAGAAGATGACTATGAAGAAATCATCTTAGACAGCATTCCTGTTAGACAGATATCTGCTGTGTTGCTTCTTTTGAGTAGTTTTTCTCAAACATCACCAGCTTTCCTCCCCTCGTTTCTAAGAATGGAAATATTTCACTGCATTTGGCAGGTAGAGTGATCTTGCTGCTCCCTACTCACAGTTTCAGTGAATATCTTAACAATGACATTTTGGCGAGACGGAGCCAAACGTGCTTTCCGTTTGCTTTGGCCCCAGTGCCTGCACAGTGTTTCGGGACGGCTGGAAACTGAGTTATGACAGCTTTAGTGAGCGCGGCTGGCCGGCTTCACGCTGCTGGCAGCCTGCCTTAGCTCTCAGCAGCACAACTTTGGCCTCCGACACCATAACACAGCGAGCTCATTCACAAGCCTGTGGGGAAGAGTTTAACCCACGCTGACGGCTCGTTCAGCGGCTCAGCAGGCAACCGTTTCACTCACTGTAAAACTTGGGGTGAGGCCTAAAGTCACCAGTTATTTGTACATTATATATTGTATTTTTATATCTAATTTCAGACGTGCTCTATGTTTTCAGTGTCATTGTGGACCTCATAGATTGGTTGCAAGTTACAACCTGGAGTTCTCCTTTTCATTTTACAACCTCAGGATACTCCAGCAAGAAACCACATGTAAAGGTTTTAGAAATGCAAAGACCTAAAATTCCCACACAAATGTGTTGTTCTGTCCTTTAAGCTCATTACACTTCATTTATAGAGGATATGAGTACTGCAGGAAACATCACTGTGCCTTCTTCTGTGAGTTCAGACTTCCTGAGCTGCTTTGGAATTTACATATATTACTGTAAAGAAGAAGGGGAGAATGATTGTTCCAAGCAGACAGCAAATATATGCAGGAGTCACACAAGACCTGGTGACTTAAAGGTAGACTTTTAACATTAGTGTGTTTACTATGTTTCAAAATACTTTAAAATCCAAATCATCCAAAATTAATGAAAGACATCTATGTGTTGACGAGATATCAATTGGAAGCTAAACTGGTGACAATCTTTACTTTTATGTAAAACCAGTTAGTAGCACAAGATGTTGCAGCGAGTAAGTATAACCTTTACTTAACCAGGTAAGTCATGAAAAACACGAGGGCCTGAAGAATGTGTCCTTCAAAACCCTTTTGAGTAAAACGCGGTGGATGGTTAAAATGTGTAACTAGTGCTGTATAGAATATTACTAAAGGGTGTATGAACAGCTATGCAGCAATGAGAGATTATCCAATGTCAATGAAGGTCACCAACTTCGCCACATAGCTGTTGGAATTATCAGTCCCATCACTGAGGCAACAAATTAACAATAAATTAAAGCAACTTCCTCTGGAAAAGTAGCACACGTGACCGGGTTACCAAGGCAACCACTGGCCTGAGATAAGTACTGGAAACCAGCTGCCAGCTGAAAAGCAATGCATAAGCTTATTGCTTTGGTGAGTAGAGAGTAAGCTGCTTTTGTTTTGATTTTTATTTAAACTTTAATTGAAAGGGAACATGTGCAATATTAACACATGTTGCCTTTTGATGCATTGCTGCAAAGTTAGCTTAAAGCTAATTTATATGTGCAGTCCCTTGGCAGGTTACAAATGTTATCCATAATTGCACTTCAGATAAATCAATCTGAATCCATGAGTAGCATTGGAACAAGTGTTTGAGACTTTCCTGAAACCTAACATCAACTGCTTTCTCAAGGTTTGCTTATTTAGCATGTGCTAAATCTGTTTTTTTTCCAGAGGAACCTAATTCTCTCCCTGCTGTGTTTTTATATGAGTCTTGTGGTGCGCAGTAGTTATGTAAAGCACCTAGAAAAGCAAAGGTGAGTAAAGGATGAGCAGGAAGATGGCCATAAATATCCAACAACCCAGTTAGAAATTTACTGTATGAGAAACACTAACAGGAAATGTCACATCTGTGCAAGTGCAGAGGCGTTAAGCTGGCAGGTATTATCACAATGACTCAGACAGATGAAGTTTTCTGGTGTTCATCACCAGGACTTCCCCTCCACCATTAGTCTCACTCTCAGACACGGGTACCCTTTTAAGGTGCAGAGCAAAGCGCAGGATCAAAGCAGGCATCCATTACATTAAATATACCTACTGCAGCCAAATGTGCCCCACAGTGGAAATATCACAGCACCACAATAAGTCCTCCATGTTTACGGAAAAGTGCTGGTGGAGGCCCGGTGTGGAGGCAAGCCGCTCAGCACATGTCCAATACCTGAAGCCCTTCAGATGTTTGAAGATGTTTGACATGAAAAATGTACACAGGGCTTCTTTATTTATACACCTCTCCTGTGATCTCTGTTTCATCTCCAACGTGATACGAATTTCATCTCCCTAATCGGGGTCAAAGCAGCTCATTGGGTAGAGCCGGGTGGGCTGGTGGGAAAAGAGACCTTTCTACAGTCAGCTTTAGTCAGCTGGATGAACTGACTTTTTACGTGATACAGGAGTTGCCACCTGAAATAACGCTCACAACACAATAACACCCTAAATAACCTATAAAAACACATAAGATACACAGATACACTGCTTTTTATCAGTAGTATATACAACTCTTATAACCAGATTAGATAACTTGTGGTTTGTGATTCATCTCCCAAAGAAAAGACAAAACAACTAAGATAAACTTAACTGAAATGTTTGTTTTGTTTTTTCTATACAGGAATAGGAAAGTCAAAATCAACAATATGAAAAGCCAAAAGAGGTTCAAATGAAGGTTTTATTTTAACTTTAAAACTGTTTTCACAAATTTTACCATTTGCATATAGCATATGGTGGCGTGCATTGTCACTCACATCCTTGATATTTTAAAGCCCCTTTTCCTTTCCTTTTTTTGCTACCTGTTTAGGGCAAAAGGGCGAAGTTAAATAGAATGTATGGGTGCATCACTGCTGTAAAGCTGGACATTTTAACATGGCAGTCTATGGGGACTGACTCAGTTTTGGAGGCACCTTCCACTGGTAATGAGAGGAACTGCAGTTTCACATTTTTTCATTTACTGTCATCCTACTATGTCTGAACTTCTTAGCCTAAAAATCACAGGAAACCAGAAAACCAAAACTAGGGGCTTAGAGGGGTTAGGAAATGTTTCTTTGAAACTGCAGCTGGAAACCTTTCAAGTCAAATCTCAGAGGTACTCACCATCAATGGGAGCGATGTAGTCAGACAGGTGGGCCCCCGCCGTGGCCCCGGCCCCTTGCATGAGCAGCTCGCTATAGGGGCTCCGGTGGCTCGCCATTAGGTGATAATACTCAGCCGGACTGGCTCCAGGTGGAGGAGGAGGAAGTCCAAACAGCCCACGGTCTTTCAAATGCTCGTGGGCCACTGCAGGAGCAAGCAGAGGGTGCAAATGAGCAGGGGTAAAGAAAGCTATGAGAACAGGAAATTAGGACAGGGAGGATAGATGGATGCAGGGATGGAGTGAATGGCTAAACAGGAGGAGGGAGGGAAGGGGGAGAGGGGTAAATTCCTGGTGCCTCACACTGAGGGGATCTCTGAATGGTGCGAGGGGCCAGTGGGGTGGAGCTGGATCGCTGATGTGCAACAGCCCGTGTAGGTGCTCCCACCCACCAACCCCCCATTTCTTCAGTCACACAAGGAAAACAAGTCTTTATGGTGTTGGTGTATGTTAAGGTCAAAGACTCCGGAGTGTAAATATTAGTTCTGATTTACTGATTATTTTGATGGACAGTGGAGGAACTTTCACATCATGAGTTTATTTACCTAATTTCACTAATTTTTCTTCAGTTTTTAAGGTGGTTGCAGCCACTTAATTAATCTGCTAATTAATCTAGTTTGTTGATTTTAAAGGCAGCCTACAGCTACTTTATGATGCAAACTCAAGACGTGAATCGTATTGGTGTTAACATCTGCACATCGTAAGATCCTTTTAAATGTGTCAGCACCTCAAAGTCTGAGTTATGAATCTGGTTTTCTCCTCCACGTCCTCACATTGTGTCTTGCTCCCTTTTTTCAGGGTCTCTACCTCCTGCTCGAGTCCTAATCGATCTTTCAGACGACATCAGGCCTCTGGGCGTAAAAAAGAGCAGACGCCGTGCTCGTGCTGACTTCATAGCTGAAGTAGCTGCCCTTAATTCGCCCTCACAGGATCATATTTCCACCTTAAAAACTTCTGAATGATGACCAGAGAGCTAGTTAATCAGATGAAGCTGTGGGAAAAGAGACGCAGTGCAGGAAGAGAGCCGGCAGGTTAAAAACTGCAGAACCTCCAAAAAACAAAAAGATGCTTATTTAAACGAGCTCCAGTTGACTTTTTTTCACATATTAAAACTTTTTGTTGCCAAAGTGTCCTTTAACAGTGATGTGAAAATAACAGGAAGTCACATCTCCATGCTGAGGTGAATAAAGAGGTCACCTTAGGCTGGAAGCTAGCGGCCTTCATTTCCAAACTCAACACCTTGTCTTTCAACAATCTTTTTGCGTTCCCTCGCCATCTTTTCTCCTTTGGTGCAGCTTTATCAGGCGCGGCTGCTTATTTCACTTTAAAAGCTTTGCCACATTACCACTGACAGACTGTAAAAGAAGATTTATACCCCGTCCCACCACCGCGCTCCAATCTGTTATTGTAATTCAGCACTGAGGAAAGAGTTGTCATCACGTCCGGGTAGATTTTGAGGAGGGGTAGGGGGTTGTTGAGGGTTTGCCAGCACTGTTTTATCAATTTCAACTTAGTGTTTCTAAAAGGATCCTCTCAGTATCGATGTGGAAGGATGAGGAGGTCAAGGTTTCCCTGCAGAAAGACCCCAAAACATGTCACCAAACACTTCAAACCCAGACTGCCGACTGAGTCATAAGAAGTTCCTTCTAAAATCACAATATTACTTAACGATGCTCCAAAGAAGTTTTCAACCAGTGGAAATAAAACCATAAAGTGGTACCTGATAAATACAAAATATAACTAGCCTAACTTGCTTGGAGGTCATTTATTTTCTCCAATGGTTTCATATTTTAGGATTTATTCAATAGAATTTAAAATATCTACATTTTTGAAAAGGTTATGGCTCGGTTATGATACATTCAATTCGTATACTTTTATTCATATAGCTCCAGCTCACATCAAAAGTCACCTCAAGGCACTTGTATTGTAATGGTAAGAACCTGCAGTTTGGTTTCTTAGAAACACTTAGATTAGACAAGCTTCAGTTTAGCTGGGATTTGTTTTTGATTTTAGCTTAAAGACTAGTTAGAAATATTAAAATGGTTACATGTATGCATAATTAGAAGGAGACAAAGCGGATATCCTTCTCCAATACCTAATACTCTGCAGAGATCTTCCAATAACTGATTTGTCCAAAGCGTGAATGAATTATGAAAATGCACAATAAAAAACATTAACTGACTCGTATTGGTTTTGTCTGCCAGCTTGGGAAGATGGCAGTAAAATACAGTTATATAAAAGTAAATAAGGATTTTAAGGTCCTGAAGGTAAACTAAGCCAAAGATGGTAAAATGTCTAAATGATGTATAAAGCTTAAAAATCAATTGAAATAATGTTACATTTTACAACAATATAGGTTGAATTTGTCCCCTGAAAAATGATTGGACAATGTGGAAGAGTAAAAGAAGACAGATAAATAAATGTCTTTCTTTGTCTCACAGATAAAAAAGAGAAGATGGGTGAACTTACAGTCCGCTGGGCTGAGTCCTCGGGCCGCTGAGATCATGGATAGGGTGGGGCTGCTGTGCACAGAGCGCAGGTAGTGCTCCATATGAGGGCTGACATAGGGGTGAGGCGGGCTGAAGGGAGAGTCACCCGTGGCCACTGCAGCTGGCGAGAGGCGAATCAGGGAGATGTCGGAGATGACGGGGCTGCCAGCCAAACCTGCAGGGCTGGAACAGAGAAGACAAATTATATGCAAACTGCTGCATACTGCAGTTGATCTTTACACTTCTTTAACCCAATCAGCAACCAGCTCCAGAGGTTATGTTCACACTTTTGTAACAATGGAGCAAAGAGGAATTGGATATACAAACATAATACTTGTTAGCTTCCAGATTTAGGATCTCCCCCTTTAAAAGCTGCGTGCCATCAACATGAAGCACGCTTTGACATGACCACCTGATGCGCCCTCACACTCCACAAACTCCTGCGGTGACGATGAGTAATCCATCTGCGAACCCAATCCTCCCAGCATCCACCTCAGTGTGCACAGAGTGTTGAGAGTGATATCGCATCTAACGCGGTTCCTCTATCGAGCTTTTGATCTGGGAGAGTAGGAGGAAGGGGTGAGATCAGGGTCATGGGACGAGCAGACAGTGGGGGAGGAAGCGCTGCAAGGCGAGGAGAACAGCCTCTACAGATTACACTTGTGTCCACGGGGCCTTTTGTGGGTGTCTTTCACCTGTGTAAGGTTATCTGGAAGACGGCTGATTCTGTGGTTTTGGGAAGATGAGCCTGATAAAAGAATGCAAAGCTGACACCTTTGTCCTGAATCTGTGAACTTCAGAGTCACACAAATATATGCACAAAAGTATATTTGTACTAAATGTGAAGTAAGCAAGCTTTGAAAAACTGGAGATGTTCTCAGAGTTCTTCTGTCAGATTTACTTGTCACAGTCATTTCATCTCAGACTGACACCATGAGGTTCAGATCAGGGCACGATTTTTGGATTGCATGTCTGTACTTGGTTTTACACATGCCATACACTGCTTTTGCATTTGGTTTTAGACAAGCTTCCACTTTGTCTTTGATTTAAGATACGTTTCAGACTTTGTAATGCCGTGTTTTATTCTTGATTTCATATTTAGGTGTTAACTTGGCTTCGGACTGCTTTGTGCATAGTTTAGACTGTTTTTGACATTATTTGAGGTTTTTTCACTCTCACTGTTGCCTTGTCTTTGGTCTTAGTTTCATACATTTTTGACTAGATTCATTCTAATTTGGACTTTGTTTTACACTGCGGTTGGAACTTGGCTTTAGATCAGGTGTTGGACTAATTTGTTTACCTTATTTTATTCTTCCTTTTTATATGATTTCTAACATGGCTTTGCACTTCATTTTGAACCTCTTGCACATGGTTTTGGATTACATTCTGACTTTTACTTTAGATTTTTCAGCTCACCTTTGGGCCATTTGGGACTTTGGAGATTTCTGCTGGGTTTGGCTAAAACAGCTGGATTTTCAGCTGTTTTAGACTAGTTTCTTGACGTGTCTTTGGTCCTCACATGTTTTTAGCCTGGTTTTGCTCCAGTTTAGAGTTGGGTTTTAGACTCATTTTAGAGTTGGTTATCTTATAATTTTATTTTTGACTTTGTATTTGGTTTAGGGCTTGACTGCAGATTTAGTTTTGAACTTCTTGGTTTTAGGACTGGCTTTTGGCTTGATTTCACTTTATTCTTCACTTTGTCTTTGGTTTGTGACTCAGGTTTGGGCTCATTAGAATTTCACTGGTTCTGGAGCATTTTGGATAAGTTGGAGCAAAAGTTGTATGGATTTGTTGATGCAGAACTGCCTCAAACAATCAGAAAGCAGTACTCACTGGATGTACTTCCAGTTCTGTCAGTACATGTATAGCTCTGTAACAGGCTTCATTGTGTTGAGTTGCCAGGCTTTTTTCTCTGGTAGGTGTGGCTGCTCCTGGTCTATGTCCCCAGTGATAGTATTAAACATATCTATAAAATAAAATACACCAGGTTTCCAAAGAGCTTGGAAGTCCAGAGGGGCTTTGTCAAAGTGGCAAAAACCAATGAGTAATTCAAGAGAAAGAGAGAGTTCATAGTTTGAAGGTGCACTTTTTGATTAAACCATAGTATGTGTTTAGAAAAAATAGAAATTTTATCCTGAAAGCCAATGGTTAATGGAGAACATGATGCAGGAAGAGAAAATAAAAGTTCTATCATCAAGCATTAATTGAACTAAAATGTGCTGATCTCATGTTTCACCACGACAGCGGAATTTCAAAGAGTCGCTGCCAAAGTCAATCATCGGTGTCAGCAAAAACCTCTCGTGAAGGAGGAAAGTTTCTCAGCTAGATGAAAAGAATGCTTTTATTTCTTATTAACCACAGGCTTGAAAAACCTTTCGGGGTTTTGACCAATTTCAAAGTTAGAAATGTCAATAAAACTACTGAACATTTAATCAAAATGAAAAAGTTCTTATCATCATTCATTCAAGTAGTTTGAATCTGAACCCACAGCTGATGTTTCAGTCAGTCATCTCCACATCTGTGTGACGACCTCTGCTTAACGTTCACCAAATCTTTTCTATGTCTCACCTGGCTGCTTCATTAAAAATACACTCTCTCCCTTGTCCGTCCATCCAACAAAGACTCGACTGCCTCACAGCCAGAGCGTTGGATTGCATCACGACTGAGGCAATGTTTTTCTGTCTCCCCATGCACACGATAAAGATCTGATTTTCCACCCAAAAACATAATCATCCCCTCGGTCAGTTTGAAATATTAACACTCTCGTCATGTAACAGCCTGAGGCCTGTCTGTCTTTGAATCCAGCCTAAGTTGGGTTGTTTACCGTGATAACAAGCTCCTCCAACAATCACAGTCTGAATCAGATGAGAATATAAATATTTCTCTCTTTAAATCTAACCTGAAAGCGTTGTTTAAGCACACTAAGAGCTAGTCATGTAATATTCAGATGTTCAGAAGGTGCCGGCAGGCTGCAGGTTGAGCACAATGCTCGACCTTCGAAGCGTGTCCTGGTTTGGCGCCATGCAGCAGGCTGAGACAGGAAGGAGCCGTCCGGGAGAGGCGGAAATAGATGGTGGTTACAAAGAGGATCCCTGTCTTCTGTCTCTGGAGAAAAAAATGTAATCTTATGGTATACATCTCAGTTCTTCAAATTATAATGAGCACAATTTGTTTTGTGCATCGGGAGACTTTTTTCCATCTACTGTTACTTCTTTTACAGCTGCTTTTCTATCTGCAAGCATTCAAATCTGATCTAATGCAACTTAAATGTACAACACACATTTCTGAACTTTGAAAAGTTTTTACATCACTGCATGCAATGAAGCGGCAACTTCTTTTACTGAAAAATGCAGCACCGCAAAGAAATGCAGTTCCTCTAATGGCCACTTGAAAGCGACTTTAAAGGTAAGTCAGTGCTCACAGACTCCCATATTAAAATGTTAAATTTCACAGTAGAAGCAATCACGCCATTAACTGCAGGCAAAATACACTGCAGTGTTATTTTAACCTGGCAAAGTTCATAAAATTGACTTTTATGTCTGATGATTTCTGATACTGTTTTTGCAAATCTAATGCTTTCCATGTAAAAATAATCTAATTTTAATTTTAGCACAAATTTATGACTTTAACTTGAAATTCTGAATGTTTTTCTCTGAATATCACCCCTTCTGCTCTCTTTTTAGCCTACAGTGCACTATTATGCATTATTATACACATTAATCTTTAACTAGCTAAAGAACAGAAGTATAGCAGGATGTAGGACACAGTGCAACCAGCATGTTTTTCTTATCAACAAAGACTTCAGGTCCATTTAATTGCTCTCTTAGAGGAAATCTACCAACCACTTCTTTTACTGGACAACGGCAGATTCAAAAGGCCGTTCCATATCAGCAGCAGCCATCTTGGTTGTTTTTTAGGCCTACTCTATATTAGATAAACGGCTGTGATTGGCCTGGTTTGAACAAGAGGAGGGCCAGAGGCATTCTGCACATAAGCTCTTGGATTCGTCTGGTTCCCAAGTTGTTAGTGCTGCTGATGGATCATGAAGTTAGACAATAAAAAACAGCCGAGCCGTGATTGTTCCTGTGTTTTACAAAGCTTTTAAACTGGAGGTAACAGACTGGCAGACAGACTCTGAAACAGCAGTTTCACTGAGTTGATCTCTAATGCTATTATGACTTAATTCTACTTGATTTTTCGCAGTTAAACCTCTACATGAACAGCATACCTTCATATCTTGTCTTTTGGTCCTCAAAAACTCGTGTGCAGTAAAAGTTGCATCTGAGCTATATGGACTCTTCTGCATCCTTCTGTTTATTTTTGTTTTATTTGTGAGTGTGTGCGTGCACATATACATGGACGACACCAGAGATGAATTACAGTGTGACAGTGACTCTCGTCTCTGGTGTCGGGCCCGGCGAGCTCTCTGATTTAGATAAATCACGCCGTGCAGCAGTGCGCCACTGAATAAACTTCCACTGTAGGTTTATGAGTCTGCTGCGTGAAGCAGACCTCTCAAACTTAACAGGCAACAACGCCCCCTCCACCTCCTCCACCATCGCCAACCTGAAACCCCCAAACGCCTCATGCAGTAAAAGAAATGACCTAGATACAAACAAACAGAAGATGGGGCTGCAAATCAGGGCCTGCTTCAGAAGTCAATTCATCATTTCATCCTCAGTTTGTTTTCTCTTTAAAGCTTTGATGAGATTTATTTTATTTATGAGCGTCACTAAAAACCAAATTTTAATGAAGTATGGATAAGTTTAGAAATTCAGTCTACACACTGATGTGTAGAAGTTGTTTTTATTGTTAAATAACATCTTTCTGGATGTCTTTCTATTAAATATTAATATAAAACTGTGTTTTCCATTTGACATGTCAGGCAATGACAAAAAAATCCATATTAACAAGCAGATGTAAGCCTAGCTTTAAATTGAAATTGAAAAAAAAAACTTTGAGAAGGTTTTTTCTGAGCTGAAAAATTGTATGGACAGAGGTACTGTTTTGACATGAACATTGTTTTCATTTTTGTCATATACCTGTGAAACTGTGTGTCTCTTAGGTATCTGTTAGTTATGGTGTGCCACAGGAGTCTGTTTCTGGGCCACATTTATTTTCTTTATATATGTTGTGCTTTCAAGTAATTTGAGTTACTGCTGAAGACACACTGATATACTATGGGCTCAAATTGTGGTTATAAATATTTTGTACTTGTAAATAAAATGCTTAGTTGTGAACTGAGTTTTGTAACCTTGTAAACCAAAATATGTGAAAATTTTATGTTTGCGCATCTATAGATGAGAATTTGTGTGTGTGTAAAAAAGTTTGTGAAAAATATTTGCACAACTTAAAAATTTTTTTTGTTAAGGTCTGGTTACAGACACAAAGCAAAAAAACTACTCTGCGCTCAACTTCCCTGGCTGTGTGTGAGTTTCAACTTACAAGTACAAATTTTGACCCAATTTTTCTTCCTTTCAGCTGATTGGTCAATGTCATGTCAATCACAAATTTGACAAATTTACAAAACTCAGTTCATAACTACGCATTTGATTTACAAGTACAAAATATTTATGACCACAATTTGAGCCCATAATATACTCACTCTTTAGATCATCTCACACTCTAAGTGGCTGCCTTCATGAAGTTCTAAGCTGGATGGACAGTATTTTTTTTCCAAATGAACAGACTGAATCAGCAAAATGAAATAAGTCACCTGAAACTAGCTGAAACTTGCTAAAAAATACTGGGTTTAACTACTAATTACAAACTGTTATCTCAGATGGTGAAAGGTTTTCAACAAGTATCTGTTGGAACAACGGTACTACTAGCTCAGCAAAAAGCAGGCTATTACCTCACTACAACTGATCATAAATGAAGGGTAAAAAATCTGAGTCAAAATTTTAACACAAACATACTGTTAGCTCATCAGGAAGACACTAAAAGCAACAGGAAGCATTTAGCTTAATTTAACACAAAGTCCATGACTCATGAGCTGCTGTAACTCCTAGCTTATCTTTTTCCAGTGTAGGTATAGAAGTGAAATTTCTTGTTGGGTTTAGCATCTACAGACACAAAGGCATCTAAAAAAAAAAAAATCTAATCGAACAGAACTGAGATGCTGGGCTTTTAACCAGGACAGAAAGAACTGAGTTTAGTATTTTACAACACTGTCATTACTCTCCATTACTGCAGAAAAAATCTATTAACGAATGTCTTAGAACAAGAATTCTGTTCTTTTTTTCCATGTTGTCTGAGATCAATTTCCCCTTCTTTTACTTTTACTCCCCTGAAGAAGGCTTTTCATCTGTCCAGTCTCATAAATACTGATGCATGTCCATAAAGTGGAGATTTTCTTCATTTAAACAGGAAAAAATTCCCATCTTTAGCCTGGATGGTCTGGAGATGGCAAGATGTTAATTATTTCCAAGGCCTTAAATGGCCTGTTTTCTAGCTACATCTCTGAGAGGTTTGTAGGCTGATTCAAGCAACCAGCAGAAAACGAACAGGACCCTAACATCTGGAACAATCTCCAGGAACTCAGATTGGTAGTGTCAATAACTTACTTTAAAGTTAAAGGAAAGTTGATCTTAAACCAACTTCTAGGGTAAAGACTTTCCTGATTTTGTTTGAGCTTTAGTCTTTTGTTATATCTTTCTTGATTTTTATTTTCTTGCCCCTGTGAATCACTTTGTAATGTGGACTTGTCAAAGTGCCGCACAAGCAGGTAAACTGTAAAGCAGGAGGAAAGTGTCCTTCATTGCCCCATCTACAGAACTAAAAATGTCTTCTCAGAAAAGTTACTTCGTTCCACCAAAAGTTTCAATATGTAGATCTGAACCCTGCCTTATACATGATGCTGTTTGCAGACTCGCTCCGTCCGCAGAGACACCATCACGGAGGAGGAAGTGTTCCTCATCTGCAACCTTCTTGCCTTACTGTCATCTGCCGGCAACGGCGAGGGAAGAAAAAGCGTCCTGTGCATCCGGTGGAGGGAAAAAAAGAAGAAGCTTTCCCTCGGCTGCTTTTTATGACAGGCCTGACAAAATAACCAGCCCTCTCATTACGGTATATGCAAACAATGATAAAGGGGACGGCGGCGAGATGTCATGTTAGACAATCAAGGAGGGGACCTCTGACACGCTGCCACGAGTGTGTAATAAAGTGCCGCGGCAGGCGACAAATGACACCGCACTTAATTTGCTGCGCAATGTTCCTGTAATTAGGTGAATTTGGCACAGGCAGGGGGGAGCGACAGCTAGATCAAGGTCTTGATGAATTAGGGGTCCACTGTCAAGATCAAATCACATTAATCAAGGTGGCCGAGTCCGCGGACAGCCATCCCCTCCCTACCCCCTCCCTCCCTTCTCCCAGCCGGCGTGATGAATAGCCCTGCTTCCGCCAGGCGCGAAGTATGCATCACCATCAAATCTGTGAATTTAAATGTAAGAGTACTATTTGGAGGATTCTATTGACTTTTTTTGTCCCGCCGCCAGTTTTTCTTCGGTGATAAAGTAACTCTGAAGTCTCCTCGTTGTTCAAAGTGTGCCACGAATGCGGCAGCCCTCTGCCTGATTTTATATAGCTCACTTTTTTTTAAGAGTTTACAATTAAGATGTGCAGTTTCTGTTTGCTGTTTTTGTTAAAATACTTTAAGTTTGATGATTTCACCACAAGTTTTCTAACACTGGCAGGCCTTCACTCCTGCTAACAATGTCTTTTTCGGGACAAAACATTTGTCCTTATTCTAATATGGGACACAGCAGGAATACTCCACTTCAGTCTTCAAGAGGCAGCACAAACCAGTCAAGTAATCAATAATCAAACTCTGTTTCTTTAGCGTCTTTCATGCAGATCAGTGAAATTTAAAATGATTCAAAATCCAATAATTAAAACTAAATACAATAAAGAAAACACACACCCATAAAACAGAAAACACGTTCAAACAAGTAAAAAAAAAATTGACATGGCTAATAAGAGCCGCCCCAATGAAATCGAGAGCAGCCAAAAGAGAGCTACAGAGTTTTTTTATTAAACAATCCAATAACTGATCAGCCCGTTGATGATTAACTTTTGTTTCTATTCTGTAGTTTATGCGTTTCTTCCTTCTGTTTGTGGTAGTGTTGGGTGATCTTCATTGCAGTCTCATCCTTTCCCTGTGAGGTCGCCAACAACGGAAACCTTTGCTCCCACGCACTTGAGAAGGCAGCGATGTCCACCCTGTATAATATACACTGTGTGCATGTGTTCTCAGAAGTGTTGCACAGTAAAAAGAGACATACAGAGAAATTTATCTTCCATGAAGTGCTTTTCAACCCTACGTGTTATACTTTTATTCATGCGCACAGCTCCACATTACAGCTACTTCTGAAACAAGTGTAAACCTCTAATGTGTCAGGATTGGTTTCCCATTTTGGCTTTTTTATTAGCTCTTTGGGGGCAGGGGTAGGAAAACCATCTTTAGTGTTTCAAGATTGTCCCATAGACTGTGTATAATGTCTCTGCTCTAGTTTAAAGTCAATAAAACAAATACCCTCCTCCTGGTTTCTCTCTTGTTTTAATTAGGATTGCCAGTGTAGCTGCTCCTTACATACAAATTCATTCCAAGAGACCAACATGAAATTATAGTGATGGATTAAATCAAACATAAATCTTCCAATAACTATGAAATTTAATGCAATAATGTCGAAACAACCTGCAGAACCACCTGAATGTCAATAATCTCAGATATTGCCATCAATCATCAGACCCCTAATGAACCTTAATGCCTTTTACATATTATTTTGACAGGTAATGTCACGAAGCAGCCATCACCAGACTCGTATACTTCATCTAAAGGGTAGTGGGCGGGTCCCGAGTTAAACTTCAAATCCAGCAATTAAAGTAATTACCAATGAGAGTGAATCATCATAGTGATGCTTACAGATGATCTTATGGTTGGTGGGGTTTTCTCTGTACCTTACTATACTAGATACTAGAGTACCTGGAAATGACTGTTGTTGTGAATTGATGTTACATAAATAAAAGTGAATTTAATTTTAACAAATAAAAATCCATCCATCCAAGTACACTTACCTGGGTCAAGATACAGGGATAGCAGTCTAAGGAGAGAAGCCCAGAGCTCCCTCTCTCCATCCCCAAGCCAGGCAAGAGATATAATCTCTTGCCTGGCTTGGGTCTGCCAAGGAGGACATACCCAAAATTCCTCACCTAGAAGCATCCTAATCAGATATCACTTCAACAGACTTCAACCACCCCAACAGACCAAGACATCTATGGACAGACAATCAATGGACCATGTTAGCCACATGGTCCACCCCTCTTGTGGACTCATCATCCTTTTAGAGGAAAATCTAATAAAAATCAGAAACAGAAACAAAGCTAAAACCTAGATCAGTGAAGTATGTATCTACATATAAAGTATGTTGAGTCAAAGGCAGTTTGGACACGGATGATGGTAGACTTCACCACTTGAAACAGTTCTGTTCCCCATTGGGGTTAACCTGACATCTTAAGGACTTTTCCCAAATAGCTGGGAGGTTTAAGATTCCGATAAAATTCATGGCTCCAGTTTCTGTGTGATAATGGCTTTATTGTAAAGTTTCTTTAGAAGTCTTTTTGGAGTTTTTAATTGTGCTAAATGGACCTCATCAGCAGACTGAGTTAGCAAGACTGTTGTGAAGTTCATTCCTGACCTTTCAAACGACTCCAGCTGCTGATGAAACTCATGTATTTTGATCAAAAGCGCTCCGTAAAAGTTGAAAACGTAAGGAGTGAATTTCCTAACCGCTGTTTTGAGAACCAACTTTAAACCAGACACATTTTCAGAATCTTTCAAACTGTGAAATGAAGTGAAACCAAAGTCTAATTCAGTCTGTTGCACGGTTATAGGTTTTGGAGAATTCAGGGGAAAAACTCTGGTTTGACTTTTAAATAAAAGCAAGAACAAAACCGACACTGTGTTTTCTCAACAAAGTGAATTTCCCTAGAGAAAATAAATGGGATTTCATCTGTGACTGAACCTCACTGCAACCCAGAAGTCGGACTCACCACCAGCACTGAAGCCTGTTTTGTGACCTCTATACTCCAGGAGTTTAATTACGGTGCTAGCTCGGGGGCAACACGGCCTGCACCACACAGATTAGCTCCACAACAAGCCATTAATGAATATAAAGAGGTGCTGGGCGGAGGTGGGGTGTATTATGTCATCAGTGATGGATCCGGCCCTGCCGATTGCTGCTAATGGAGCGAGCTGCAGATTGATACCATCCAACTTATTTTATTAAACTTTTCATTTAGTCAGAAACAGAAAGGGAAATAAATATAGCTAGTAGTAGCCATAAATGTAACTAGTATATTGATTCAGGCACTGTGGGCATGTTTATTCTTATTTTTTACTGGTAGACCTGATCTGATATAACTTATTTCTTAAAAGGAAAACAACAATCTTTAAAGAGCTATGCATTTACATAAGAAGTCCGTAAATCTTGTACCAAACTGAGGACATAAACTTCCAGTGTAGTAAAACTTTAATACTTTCAACACCACTGAAAACAGGGAACTTCAGTTAAAGCTGGAAATCTTCCTCCTGCTGGTAAAATGCCTTGCTTAGTGGCACCTCAGCTATTAAAGGAGAATATTTTCCTCTCTTCTCAGTGAGATTTTTACCAGTTTGGATCCCAGCAGCTGAACTTCAGACTTCTCAAGCATCAGAGTGTTTCATCCCCAGACGGCTGGAGCCAGAAGAGCAAAGCTTGCCCACATAATCAAACTGTATCGGAAACAAGGGCTGTAGAGGGGAAATTTAGGAACTAGCATTGATTATTCACTTTGGAAGTCAGCATGTTGTCATAAGCTTTTGATATTGAACTTGGCAAACGTTCAGCTCTCATCAGCTAGCGTGCTATCACAGCAAATCCTCCAGAGTTAAAAAAAAAAAAGAAAAAACAACCTCTGTACTGTTCTGGAGTAACTGAATATGAAATAACTATTTGCATCAAGAAGATCTGATGACTTGAAGCCAGTTTAGTGAAGAAGCCTCTTTGGAGATAATTACCCAGAAAGAAGAAGAAGAAGGCGGTCACTTACCTGTGCATGGTGTGGAGTGCGTGAGGCTCGTAGTGGTATCGCCCCTCGTGATGGCGCATGTCAATCGGGATCGGCGTGTGGAAGGTTGGGAAGATGTGGTGGGGGGCTGCAACAACAGAGAGGCAAAGAAGAAGAAGAAGAGAGTTAGCCGAGGAAGGCAGAGAGGGAGAGAGGAGACTTCAAAAAACGAAGAGAGAAATTTCAAAGGCAAAAGGGCTACAATAAAGCAACATGAATTTCAGAGCAAGCTGAGCACTTTCGTGTAAAATATTGGCACTATCACACAAGAGAAGTGGAATAAATAAATAATCAAAGTCGTCCTAAGAAATCCTACATCTTGAACATAAAAGATATCCAACTGGGCTTTTGACAAAGACCTGCAGCTAGACGGTCTTTGAACTAGACGGGATGATGGACTGTGTGGAGGGAAGCTGCAGCCCCGACTCAAACTGGGACTGACAGCGCTGGGAAAATGCTTTCTTCTGCTCACGCTCTTTCCATCCAAACAGCCTGAGTCTCCTCTGGAGCTCCAAACAGGCTCATAAAACACAGCTAAAGCCCTTAACTGACTCAACACAGAGTCCACACACTCCCCCTGTGTCGGGTGTAAACACAAGCGCATGTGTCTGACTTATTCTTGGTTGTTTTTCAGGACATAATTACTAGAGGAGGAAATTGTGTGACTGTGCTTTCTGAGCCAGATGCATGGTTCCTGATCTGTGTTTGTCGGCTCAGTGTTGGGATAAATTACTGAGGTGTAATTCCAAAAACTTAAAACAACCAAGGCCCGAGTATCTGGACTTTTTTTCATCCAACATCCAAGGCATGAGTCAAGCTCCAAAAACGCTGGATCCTACATTTCCCATGAGGCAATTAAAGCTTCAGGGCCCTTGATTCTATAGTACATGATGGATGAACACCTGCTATCATCCAGGGAAAGGAAACAACACTCAGCTGTCCATATGGGAAGACACCTGAGTGAACATGCTAAATTGTGCAACAACACAAAGTGATGAAACGTCCTCATCTCAGCCACAAATCCAACCCACCCATATCACTTCAAACTGCAATACAATAAATGTTGTACTCCGGCAGTTTCCTGATCATCTTTCATGGTCCAATGCGAGAAACCAACCTGAATGACAGTTGTTGCCACTCAGACAAAACCTGTTTCTCAAGCTCTTGCAACATCTCCCTTTGTATAATCTAAGGACCTCTGTATCATTCCACTGGTTTATCATTGAAATGACAACAGACTGGTGTCTTCAACCTGGCCATGCTACATGCTTGAGGTTCAAAAAATTAAGACGTGAATGCCGAAACAACACCAAAGTGTGACTTGGGCCAGCTAATGTGACGTCACTTTAAGCATGTGCTATCGTTGGTATAATGCGCCCTTTAAAGTGAAGATAAAGACCCTACAATACTTGAACAATCAAACAATCCCCTCTGAGGAGCATTTGCTGATTGTGGTGAGGAAGAACTCATATTTTCTATATCCAGGCTTAGGGGAGGGGTCATCAGGGGAAAGAGGAGCTAAAAACATATTTCACTACGTCAGGATTATTTTAGCTCTCTGTGTAATTGCTGTTCACTTTGAAAAACATAGTTCTGGTTTCTTTCGCAACCTTTATTCATAATTTGGTTTTCTTTGCTATCATTTTCTCTCAACACAAAGCCAGGCCAGTCTGTTTTTATATCACATTTAAGCACAACAGACGTTGACCAAAGTGTTGCACAATTAAAAGTAACAACCTATACCTATCACTGAAAGATACAGCTGTGAGTTAGAGCTAAATTTTTTTAAAAAGCTAAAGGTTTCAGGAGAGATTTGAAACTGTTAGTAAGCAAGACAGCCTGAGCTGACAAAGTCATTTTTCAACAAGCTTTGGCTGTGAAAGAACAAAGAAAGGCATTAGCTAAAATCTCTAAAGCTATCCACAATTGTAGCTAAGCTACAAACAATGACTAGCTAACAGAAAATCAAATTCTGATGTCACAGAAAGCCACAAAATGTTGACTTTGCCCACAAACGATAAGTTACAAACCAGCTGCTGATTGGTGTTTTGTTGCATTCTAGCAGAGCCATGCTAATGGTTCCCCATTTCCAGTCTTTATGCAACGCTAAGCTAACAACTGTAGCAACAGATGTTTGTTTTTTTTATACAAGCAGAATTTCCAAATGCATCTAACTTTTTCCTGTAAACTCAGATTCCTCTTGCGTTAGATAAAAACTGTTTGTTTCAGATAAGCATGAAGACAAAGCCCAGGTTGTGTTTAATAAAGGTGCATTCCTGCTTCTCATTTACCCAGCCGTCTGTTTTTATAAGCTCTGAGCATCCTTTTAATGGCCCTTTTTATTTTTCATTAAGGCGCTGTTTTCCTTTCATGGGTTCTTCTCGGATCTGGGAAGTTTACCCAAAACATCAGAACTAATTAGCTGTTGCGATAACACGAAACCACAGAAGATGTCGTGTCTTTATTTTACCACCACATAAACGGAGCCTTTTGGGGGCCGCTCAGCTTTATGGAGTTATGTTTCTTGTTAACATTTTTCTCAGGTTTTTAATCTGGAAAAGCTCCACGAGGGCATTGCCTGACTCTCTCTCTACATGCTTTTCTCATCGTCTCCTCGCTCGTCCTCGCTGCAGTTTTCACGTCCTGCTAATTGCATCCTGGTGTGTCTCGACTCCGGGCTGCCTGATCAGAGACGAAGAAGACAGAGCGAGGAGGAGGAGGTGAGCCAGCTGATCTCTGGATTGCATTAAAATTCTTCCTGTGTCACACACACACACGCGCGGGCGCTCTTGCGGGAATCTCTCAGGGTGACCTGGGATTTGGGAGCGGTGGGGTCAGGGCCACGGATCATTATCTGCTCTCCACCGAGCAGCGGGAGGGGATAACGTGGCCTCCTGGGGCCTCTGGGGGCCTCAGACCTGAGTGAGTCAGCATTCCAGGTCCATTCCTCTCACTCTGCGCCCTGACAGCGTGACGGACAGCCCCGGTCCCTGAACGCCTGCAGAAATAGCCCACTTTACTTCATTTTGGGCCAGCCGCAGGGGGCCCGCTGGGACGGGGGCTGGATTCCTTCAGGCGACCAGCTCGGCCTTGTCACACCATCGTCTGGGCTGTGTTTGCTTTGGAGGAAGACGCGATTCAGAGACTCTGCCGAGGAGGGAGCCGGTTTCCTGTCGCCGACAGCTGGAACGAGTGACCGCTTTCACTTTTTCAGTGTGGAAATGTCTCTGAATGAAGTGCTTGGGTCATCGCTGTCACTCATCAGAGCAGGAGGGGGAATTAAGAAAGACGCTAAATGTTTTTTTGGTGCTTTCGCAACTGACCCGTTTGTTGGGTTTAAATAAACTCAGTTCAGTTTATTTAGGCGAGTGTGAACTCTGGTTAAATGGTGAGAAGGAGGTGGACTGTGATATGGCTTCATGCGACTGAAACTCTGATTCAAATCCATCTCCTGGATGTGAATCATGGAGGAACAACATTACATTTGGTTTTCTGGCAAATAACTTTATCCCCTTAATCGAGTCCTAGGGTTCTCGAAGAGCAGCTTTTGGTTCAGCAGTGTCTCATTACGATAAAACAGCGCAGAAAAAAACAAGAAAGCTTCTCTTTCATTTAAACTCTGTTGTAGTCATCACGGAAGACTAAACCCTGCTTCCTGACATTGACAAACACATCTGGTATTAATAAATGCAAATGCCACAAAAATGACAGCATGTACCAGTATAAACCATCAGCTGAGCTGAGACATTATAAACACAGAGAGTTTAATCAAATGCTGGCTTCAAAATTCAGAGGAGAGCTGGTTTAGTCTCTGATATGACAAAATACAGCAACATAAAGTCCACCACAACTATCCAAAATCTGAGGTGATGCCTCTTTGTTCAACCCAGAGACCAAAAACCAAAGAGACTCAAATGGCAGTGAAGAGAAATGAATCGAAAGCAGCAATTTTCTGATTTGAACTCCATAACCAGAGTTTTTTTTATTATTCTTTGTGAATCACGCTCACATACAGTGTTTATAGTGTTTATAGTGTTACACTAGAAATCTCTCAAGTTCAAGGATGATAAAACATGAAGTGATTTACTTGCATTCAATTCGTATGTAAGCAAAATTAAAAATAATAAGTTGCCACAAATCTTTTTTTAATTTAGTAGAAATTGAAATGTTTGTCAGTGGGTAAACAATTAGTACTGCTCACTCAGAAAAATCAACTTATTCTTAGTACTGTGTGCTTGCAATGAATAAGTTGTCCTAACGTAGTTATCTTCAATAAGCTTTACTTTGGTTTGTTATTTACAGTGTAATAGAGGCTGTGGTTACTCTTCTACTGATGTTGGATTTAAACGTGAAGAACTCACCCAATGTGTGCGGGGCAAGGTCATATAAGCTCTTATAAATAGAACAAGCAAACTTGAATATTTTAACATTTTTTAAACATTTTTAAAACTTAAGGTATAATATTTCTGAGTATGAGACAGTGATGGAAGGAAAAGGGTTTTCCAATTTAATGAGGAATCAAATCAATAAATGATATCGATAATGGAACCATATTTGCTGAATTATTATCAATTCCCATCCTTAATTACTCAAACCAAGACTTCTTCCTAAACCAAACTGGTAGTTTTCCATGCCGAAACTTAGGAAAGTCATTTATATTGCCTAAACCTACTGAAGACAAATTTAATAAAGACATCTTAGTTTCTAAAACCAACCAGGAGCTACAATCCAACATATACAACTGCTGTCCCACCAACCCCCTAACACACACATTTTGAAGTGAAAAGAAATAAAACAGCATTATGTGAAACTCCAACATGACGAGGCACTGACTGTTCCTACCTTTTATTAACAAAGAGAGAGTGTGACCAAACAAGACCGAGGTCTTTATGATATACACCAGAGAAGATGAAGAAACATCAGGAACAAAGTTCTGCTTCATGAAATAGACAAACAGGTTTTACTCACAGTGTTAAAGATGATTCTGTGGGATTTAAGTGCAGTTTGATAATGTGGTCAGTAACACCTGTGTTTACCTAATATTTCATGTGATGATGAAGATGAAGCAGAGCTCAACAAACGAGCCAAATCTAATGAAATACAGGTGGGAAAGTCCTACTTTTCCTCCTCTTCTGAAAAAGTTCTGATGGTTATTAGTTTTTTATTGATTGGATTAAAAGTCGGATTTCGTTAGAAAATAAGAAGAAGTGGACAGGATTTATACTTTATCAAGTAGAAATCCACATTTCTCAAATATTCTTCTCATTAGAATCCGTCCTGCTTTCCTTTTGGATCATTTTAGCACCAAATCTGCAGAAATAAATATCTTTAAATGGGTGAAACTGATCTGCGGTTAGCAGTGAAGAGGCTTGTCTCTGTTCCTGTGAGTTCCAGTCATGACTGACTCGTGTTAAAGGCGAAGCCGCCCCCTCCTCTTCCTCGCTGTTTGTCGTGGAAAAAGCCCCGCGGTCGTGTGTTTTTATTGGAGTGCTTCGCATTAATTAAAGGCTCCAAACGTGACATTCAAAAGTCAGACGGCAGCAGCTGTGAAGAAGACGAGCAGCGAAGTGCTGCAGAGAGGTTACGCCGGTAAATAGACCGATCCCTGGCAGCACGTGGTGGAGCGGAGAGGAAACTGTCAGTGTCTTTGTTCATGCTTTATCAATACCTTCATTGATTTCTACTGATCTCTGTTTAAAGGACCTCTGGAACTCCTGAAAGCTCGTCAAAAACACTGAAGTCCTTCCACAAATGTTATCTGTATTTATGTTTGTAAGTCTTATGTCTGTTTTAATTTCTGTTTCTATTTTCTGTTACATTTGCAGCCACCACAGCCCCTAATCAACTTCTTTAATCATCCTTCTGCCTAAATTTACTTCCATCTGCTGTTTTTATTCATGTCGCTGTTTAACTCGCTCTATATCTTGACTCTACAGCTATTTCCAGCCATCTCTATATCCGAATATATGTCCATGTTTATTAGTTTCATTTTCTTCTTTTTCATTTGCTATTCTCTTATGTCTTTGTATCTCTACAATTCCTCTGTATCAGTTTTTCAATCACAGGTTATCTCTTTTCTTGTCATTTTTATCTCCGTTCACGACATTATAAACTCTTCTTTTTTGATCCTTTATTGTCTACCTCCTGTCAACATAACCCAGTCTTCCTTTCCTGTGGTAATCATCTTCTCCTATTTCTGTTATATTATCTAATAATGTCTCATTAGATCGTTGTTACTTAGGGACACCACTCTCCCTGTATTTATCTCTAGTTAGTCTTTAATTAACATCATTTTATCCTTCCATTATCTCTGTTCTTATTGGCTGTTTGATGATATATTAATTTTATATTCTTCATGTCCCTTCTAATCTCTTTTAGCTCCATTTCTGTCTCTATTTCTAATCTGTTCTCTCTGTGAAACTCGCCTCATCTCTCTTCTTTCTTCTTCTATCCATCCGGCTGAAGTTTAATTTTCCTGGCTAAGTTTTCTGTTATGTCTCTGTTCACCTCGGCCTGTTTTATTTGTTTATCTCCTTCCTGTTATGCATCTCCACAGCTACGTCTCCACCTCTCCCTAACCCCATCTCTACTTTTCTATTTCTATCGCACACAAAAAAGAGATAAATAACTCTCCAAATCCTCAGATGTATATTAATCAGAGGATTTGATTTGACTTTTCAAAGTCTCAGTTCTAAAAATGGAGGCCTGAATCACTCCATCCATCTCTGTGATATCAGTCTCTCTGACAAATTTGTCTCTTTCATCTGTAATTATTATTTTTTAATCCACCAGCCCTGTTTCTATGTATTTTTCTATTGCTTTCAATCTCTTCTTCCTCTTTGTTATAAACAGATGCTGATACTAATTTCTCTTATTTGTCTTTGTATCTCCACTTCTGTTATTATATATATATATATATCTATATATATATATATATATATATATATATATATATATATATATATATATATATATATATTATATCTGTTAGTGTCATTTATCTTTATTCTGACTTGTAACATTTGAATCCATTTTTATTTCTTGATCTAATTTATTTTTTAATTCACATTCCTGTCACTTATTATCCACGTCGATGGCTCTGCATAGCTCTCAATACAACTTGCTGTGCCTTTATATCTCCCAGCCTTCCTATCTGTAAATGCCTTAAACTCTTACTTGTTTCTATAGTCGGCTCCTCACATAAATCCTAATATCTGCCTGAACATTTATTTTGAAATCTTTTATATATCTTCCTCTGTTATCAATTTTTCTCTCTCTATTCCTATTTTAATCTTTATCTGTCTCTGTGTGTCCTGCATTTTCCTCCCTTATGCTGTAACCTCAGATAATCTTGACATTGCTATGCTGTCTTTTCCTATCTCCGGTATTCCGACCCACATTTCTCCCTGCATTTGTCTCTATTTCTTGATTGTATTTTTATTTCTCTCACTGTGTTTTCCTTCTTTCATTGATTCTTTCTATTACAATCTTTATTATCTGTTCATGTGTCAGTCTGTCACTTTGTTGCCTTTTCTTGTCACCTTAGTCATTACTGTATTTAATTTTCTTGTCTTTATGTGACCTGTAAACTTGTTTATTTTTGTTTATGTCTGTATTTCTGTATTTCTCCTATCTGCCTCCATAGCTCTCCCTTGCTCTCTGCTCTCTTTATCTATTTCTGTCTCTCTCTATAAGTCCTACACCTCTACAGCCATCTCTGTGTCGACACCTCTTTCCTTTCCCGTCTCTATCTGTACTGTTATTTCTTTATATAAATGTCTTTCTGTCACAATTCAGAGAGAAATCCCTCCAATTTTTCTGTAAACGTCTGCTTTGCCTTTCTCATCTTTCTTCTACTTTTTCTTTACTATTTCTCTCTCTCCTCGTCTCCCTGCTTTCTGTGACCGCCCTCTCCGACTGTCCCAGACATCCCTGGCTGTAATTTGGCTCGCTCCGGTATAATTACCCTCTGACTGACTGCACGAGTACAGCAGCTCGGTGTGCATGTGAGAGAGCACTAAAGGGCCCCATTGATTGAAAGAGCAGCTCGAGTTAATGCACCATTCATAACAGTCGGAGGGTGAATTGTAAGAGGGGTCAGCGAGGGGGGGCAGGAGGAGGGCAGGGGAGGATGGGGGGTGAGACAAAGAGCAGCTAAATCTGGGTCACCAAAACAGCACGGTCAGGGGACGAGGTCTTTTTAATTCTACACCACTGTAAGCAACCGTGGAAGACAAATAAAAGCCCCACTGCAGTTTAAGACTGGAAAAAGTAAAGAGAGAGAGGAGATTAAACAAGAGAGGAAGAATGAAAGAAAGTAGGAAGAACAGGAAGGAAAGTGCAGGAGATAAGAAAGTAAAGACGCAAAATGATCAAAGTTGAAAAAAGATGGTTGTAAGAAAGTTGGCTGCAAAGAGTAAAGTGAGCATCACGCTCATAAATATCCTTTGAAAATAGCAGGTTTTGTTTACAGCAGCACAAAAAAGGGAAAATTAATCTTTTTCTTTACTTAGAACCAGGTAAAACTTTGCCAAGTGTTTGAAGACATGCAAAATTTAACTGGCTGAGATTTAATAAATGTGCTTGAAAAGTTTTATACACTCCAAGCTGAGTCAAAACTAAATGGACTTTAAAAAAAAAAAACTTAAATCAAGAAGTAATGACTTGTTTCTAGAAGAGTTTCTAGCATAGATTTCTCCTCTTCCACCTTGGAAACGTTGGGCTTGGAGGAACTAATTCAGCCGGTCGCTCTGTCAGCTTTTCAGCCATCCACACTGAGGTTTCCTCTGTGGGCCTGGGCCTGGGAGTCCAGGCCGGGGATTGACCATGCAGGCTTATTCCATCACCGAGACAGCCCCATTGTTCTGCCGCCACAGGAAGAACAAAAGGCGAGTGCTCGTGAGAGTTCAAGAGGCGCGTTTACCTGATTCACCGGGCCCCGATCCCCCCTGGGCGTACGCAGCGTAAGGCAACGCTGCCGCGCCCCCGCTCGGGCTCTAGCCATCTATTAGTCTTTGCTTGGTAACATTTGTTTTAGTGGCTGGTGAAGCGCTGCAGAGGGCTGGCTACAGTTTTTCATAGTCAGCCTCCGTTCAGCACACACGCAGCAGAAACGCGGCTTTCTGCTGTTAGAGTGAAGCACGAGCTAAATTTAGTCCCAAAACTGCGAGGAGGGCTTGTGATGACCGTGCAGAGAGAATATGTGCATATAACCAGTTTCAGTTAACACCACAATTTACTTCAAGGTCCTCTGAGCAGCAATTTCAGAGCCTCTGTGGGAGAGTTTGCTCAGTTGTACAGTTGCAGATGTTCATATTTACACCATTTTTGTCAAAGTCTTAATCCATTTTCTGAATCCAATCCTTTTTGGCTTTGTTGGCTTAAATATGCTTTTTCTGCAGCCAACAGTAAAGTCAGGACATGTATTTCTTAGAAGTTTAAAACATGTGGCCTGTTCTGAAATGTCATCAAATATGTCATGGCCAAGGTATTTCTGTTTCTTTTTGTTTTGTGTGGAAACTCTTCTTTTTTCTCACTTCCTCTGGAGAGGAAGGGTCTGCCTCAGGGCGGAGTCTGGAAGTTGGATGCTTTCCCTCACACCTGCACTGCATCTCTTCATGGAAGATAATGTTTACATTGCTCGGCTGTAATGTCTGTAATGACATGGAATATTTAAGGGTGGCATGTGTGGCAGATCATTGCCAGATTATCTTCACCTCTTCTGTGGTATCGAGGTTCACCTACTAGTGGTAATTTCTTGCCGTGGTCGGTTGTAATCTTGTCTAGCCTGCCAGCTGAACTCATCAACACTTCTCCCTAACTGCAACCACCTGCCCATTCTCCACCGAACTCCCCAGTATCCTGGACTGTAGTATGGACTCTTCCCTCCCAGTTCTGGAACCCCCGTGGTTAAAGTAAGACCAAGCATTCTGACCCCACGATTTGCGATCCATTCACTACCTCTCATTTACACTCTCTCTCCCTG
Organism: Oreochromis niloticus; assembly: GCF_001858045.2. Classification (NCBI taxonomy): domain Eukaryota; kingdom Metazoa; phylum Chordata; class Actinopteri; order Cichliformes; family Cichlidae; genus Oreochromis; species Oreochromis niloticus. Next base: position 24,474,106 of record NC_031986.2, read on the forward strand.
CAGATCGCACAGCCCCACCCCTCTGAGTCACCCCCCCCGGGTGATCCCTGCCTTTGTTTAAATAAAGAAATCTTTTGTTGTAGAACAGTCCGCCAAGTCTGACGTCTCATCGTTATGACACAAAGGTCCATTAAGTGCAGCCTTAAGTAGTGCGTGACCATCACCAGTGCTGTAGGAAAGATTCACTGAGCATTCTGTCTAAAGTATTCTGACTTCAGAGTTTCTGGCTGGTCAAAATTGTATTGAATTCATACTGCTTGGACTGGCAGCATGTCTAATTGAAATTGGTGGGAATTAACGTCAACTGACTCATTTTGGCAACAAACACATAAAATGTCTCCACTTTAAATGGGCTTTACATAAAGATGTAGGATCAATAGGATATAGCTATATAGGAGGATATAGCTTTGTTGTAAATCCTTGACTGTGCTTTTTGGTCATTACCACCTTGCTTTTTTAGAACCCTTAGTGGCTGTATTTGGACAACAGCATGGACCAGTAACTTTACCAGGCCATTTGCAACAGCATACATTTAGGTTTAATAAAGTTTAGATACATGAGTCTATCCAAAAGGGCCAGATTAAAGATTGGATTAAGCATAAACCATCACTACATGTTGATGATGTGATTCTATCTGTTACCAAGTTCTATAAACCATTAAAAAATGGGCCAGACATCCAGTTTAGTAAGTTAACTTAGCTGAAATCGGTACCTGCTTGTGTCGCCATTCACCTGTCAAAGAAGCCATGGCCCTAATATTTTAAACTTTAGGTCAGAATACAATTAAACAGATAAAGATTAGAAATAGTTCACCCCCTACACAGTTGTATGTAGACATGCTAATGTAATGTTTACAGACATAAAATAGCCTGTAAGCATGCTTATTTCTGCTGTAAAGGGACATTTTAATATTGGAAGTCTATGGGAACGGGAATTCAGAACACCTGTTAATCCAGTCAGTAACTTTTTGAAGCTCCACTAAGACAAAAAAAATCACTAGAAACGCCACAAAAATGACAATTACCTCAAATGCTAAATAAAATCCAACTCTGAGGTTTCTGCCTCCATCTCAACTCAATGGAAACAACACATGTTTAGAGAAATAGTGAAACTGGAGCTACTGTCTACCAGACACATAGTCCTCATGAACAAAGCTGATGGTTGTGGTAGTTGGGGGTGGTTTGGGACTTTCCATCACAGGCACCTCCATTGTGTTGGAATGACTACAGACATGACAGACTTGGCAAAAATCTCGAAACCTGGACAAATGAACCCAAACTGCAGCCATAAAAATGCCATTCAGTATAAACATCACATAACTTTACAGAAGCTTGACGATAAGCAAGTCCTGCTCTACAGGAGCAGAAATTTATTAGTATTTTTGCAAGGTACAAGAAGTTTACCACAGAGGGAATGAGTCAGGCCTTCAAACATGTCTGTCTGTTTCCAATGTATTTTAACACCGTCTCTGATGCCCTCTCACTTTATGTTTCACTGGGGAAATTTCTCAAACTGGAATAAAAAATTGATGCTGCATTGAGCCAACAATCTGTAAATCTTCAACAACTGTAAAGGACTTCACATAGAAGAAGGAGTTGGTTTTGGCCTCAAAGTTAGCTTTTCGCTGCTGCCATGAAAACAAAATGCTATTCTGATTGACCCGGACCAGAAAACAAACTTTTTGATTTTTGCAGCGATTATCTTCTTCTAGCAGTCCTGAAGAACTCTTAACCTGGGGGTCTCGCAGGTCATTCACTGCTTCTGACCATAAGTCAGTCATGATTAGCCAATTAATGTAAAATAATGACATTGAGGGATGGTTTGGGGTTGGTTTCCTCATATTTTCACTGATGCTCACATACTTTTGTCTATTAAATAATTTATTTTTTCTCTTTTATAACTAAATTTAACTGAAAAAATAGAGTTTTAAGAAGTTTTTGGCATATCCTGTGGTCACCCTGCTGCATATCAGTGTATTCAACCGCAGGCAGACCACCACCAATCCCTCCATGCAGGACTGTGTGGAGCATGGAGGCCACGAGGGACAGAGTTACTTATCAGCCCTGGACAGCTGGGCTCAGGCCATGTGCTAATAACCTCCATGCATCAACGGGCTGAAGGTGAGGGCGCGGCGGCAGGCATTAACCAAACGAGGCAGGCGGCGGGGGCTGACGGGGCCGTCCTACAAGCAGCACGTTGTTAGCATGCTGTTTGTGTAATTTAGGTACTTAAAAGACGGCGAGGGTTCAAAGACTGATTGCACCGTCGAGTAATCAGCCACCTCCACTGCGCGCCTGATTTATCACCCCCTCGCTTAATAGCACTGCTTAACACACAGGTTTGTCCAGATTAAGTAATTACCTGAAAGCAAAAGTTTATTATGTGGTGCGACGGGCTGGTGATAAAGGCCTGCTGTCGAGAGGAGCCACAGAGAGGCCTCGGAGCTGCTGAATGAGAGCGATAATTAAAATACAATGAATTAAATTGTCGCTTCTGGGGCTGTCACCATGCTCCCCAGCTAACATCCATATTACCCCGCCGGCACCCTCGCTAGGGGGGCGCCTGGGATTATGCCTCACCCCGGACTGGTGGAGCAGCTGAGGGGGAAATGACTCCAATGGGCCATCTGTAAATTAAACAAAGACCTAGTTCCTCTCCGAAAATGAGTATGGAGGGTGAGAGGGGAACAAACCTGAGCTAAGAATAACACCTGAGCGCACATTAGCTCTGTAAGGTTGTTGTGCTGGCGTCTTAATGAGGCGGAGGCCTCTGCAGGTACAGATGTTGGTGAACAATGAGAGGAAGGCAGCACGGGGGAATCTTTTGAGTGATGCGCCTGTGATGATGAATGTCTCGCAGGTGGAAGCAGAAGACGTCTTCTCTGTCTTCACACTGCTCTCCAAGGAGGCCCCGGACCTCCGGCTCGATCTACCAGAATAGATGGAGCCTCCGTCCTGTGGCGTCAGCACCCGTCCACCTCCCGTGTTGATAAACGCTCTGCTGCACGTCTGACACAATCTGCTGAAGCAGTGTTGTCTCTATTTTTTGACCCAGCCGCTCCCCTGGCTCCACTCTCTGAACCGACTTTATTTGTTTGACATTGTGCTGCTGCATGTGATGGAGAGCAGGCCCCTGGCTGACTTCATCAGGCCTATAAAGATGAGCCAGGAGCTGCCTGGCTCCAATGAACACCCTCCAGCAGGCGCGGACAGGGCAGAAGAAGTTTTGGTTTAAATTTCTGACTACAACGGGAAATCTGAAGAAATCAGAAGTCTGATCTAAAACAAGAAAATGCCTCAGCATAGACACCAGGGCTCATGGTCACATCGTAGTCTGTATATGAAAGATGGACGGAGTAACTGTGACATCACCCATTTGTTTGCAGACTTCCATTTTGAAGCCTGGACTTCTGGTCTTTAACATGTTGGTTGTTGGGACCAGAAATGACCATGTTTGGACAAGAAGGTGGCCTAGAAACAGCTGCAAGAAGCAAAGCAATAACTGCTGCGATCACAGACTGTATATAAAAAACTGTGATGCCACACATCAGTTTTTGGACTCATTTTGGAGTCATAATATTAGAACTTTTGCCATAATAGGTCAGTTCAGCCAGAAGTGACCATATTTGGACAAGTTGGTGCAGTGCTAAGTTAACAGCTAATGCTAGCTAGCTTAATTAGCAGACTAAATCCATTGCCTGGAATCGATATTTTTCAAAATTTACTTCTGATGAATCTTTTGTCTAAAAACAAGCTATTTTAGCTCCAATCTCTGTAAGGTCAGTTAATTTATACTCACTAAAAAGTCCAAGTTTTCTGATTGGCCAACTTCAAAAGGGCAAGGTAGCTAGTACTAGCCTTGCTAATTGTGTTCCAGGGGTCCAGTTTAGTAACTTGGAAATGTAGCAGTCAAGTAGGAGCTCCTAATCATACAAATTTTAAGCCTGAATATTTCTACTTATGAACATTTTACCATGGACTCTATGGTGGACTGACTCACCTTTGGAGCCTCTAGTGGTGTTTAGAGGAACCGCAGTTTTTTCCTTTTCAGCCTGGAGGTCCCCGTCTTGTTTAATCACCACAAACTTTATCCAGCATGAGTGGCTATATGTGCTCAGCTCTGTATTAAACAGAGAACCTCTAATGTAAAACTTTTATCTATACACTGATGCTACAGAAGAAGAATGATGCAGTCAGATTGTTCCACTCACCACCACTGTGTGACCTCTGTTTTCTTACTCTTGACACTCCTCACAAAAACCCTCTTTAGACACTTCAAGCTCTCCTTTCATCCTTCCTTTCTGTGTTAAACAGCAGCTTGTGGGAGAAAAGAGTCAAGAAAAGGAGACAAAGCTGCAGGGAGCTGACTTTCTAATCCTGATTAACACTTTCCCACTACTTCAGGAGCCACACACACTCAGTGCAAACGCTGCAGGTCAGGAAGTTTGGATTCACACAAACTCCAACAACATCCCCTCTGATCAGTGTCTTGAACACACAGAGGGGGAATTACAATGCAGAGCTGAAAATTACAGGACCCAGACGTCCACAGCTCGATGACACGTTAGAAAATCTCCCACCATAAACAAGTCCCTGACTCGAGTTTAGTTTAGAAGGCCCGCTCGGCTTGTAATCGAGCAAAACGAAGCAAAGCGTTTCACAAACTTTGCCACGAAGCTTCAAACAGGGGGAGAATTACACCCTGTGAGACCCGAGCGGCTCTCATTCAGGAGGACCCGCCTGCATTCACTGTCTCCTTCTCTTCGCTCTGGCTTTACAGCACAAATCAGCCTGGATTTATGGCTCAAAGGGAGGTGGGCTGATGTTAACATTTTGGGTCATTTTTCATCGGTTTATATCGCCTCTGAAACTTGCTAAAGCTCAGCCATCTACATGTAGTTTCTCAAGCACGCTTCCCCAAATCAAACTGCCTGTTGCTGCAGCTGAAAACATTCCCAAAATGTTCTTCATTTAACATATCCCACATCTCATACATCTTAAAAACCCACGGGCCTTTAAAGCTTTGAAGATTTCTGCCAATAACCCAAACCAGCTCAAAGACTGGGGTGAAATTTTTGAGGAGAACAGCTTCCAGGAAATTTCGAAGCAGGTGATTCCACTAAACTGAAAATTCATTCATAACTCAGGGTTAATCCCAGTGTTACTTAAGTCCTGCTTCAGAGCGGATCCCTCTGACCTTTTTACCTAAATAGTGGATCTAAACGTAACTTTTATGATGGGAATTCAAAGAAACCGTTGCATGAAGAAGCCCCAGGTCCTTCTGTAAGGTCACAGTTTTTTAAATCTGCAGAAATTTGATGTGTATCAGTCAGAACTTTGACCTCATTGGATAATCTGATATGCTTTGACCTACAGATGTGATACAATGAAGAAGAAAAAGAAGACGAAGAAGAAGAAGAAGAAGAGAAGCTACCAGAAGCAGCTTTATTGTGTCTGCAGTTAGGTTGCATGCCAGCGCAAATCCCCGCTGTCATGAAGCTATTTGTCTGTGAGTAAAGACAGCTGCTGGATCACAGAAGAATGAGAGGGAAGGTTGGATTTTATGGGGAATGAAGAGAAGTTGATTAAACATTTGTTCTGGATAGATTTTAGGAGGAATAAAAGTCACGAATCTCCAGCTGAGAAAGGCAAAACTGCTTTTCTCTAACCTGCCCTGAATCTCTGCATCACCTAGCGGAGCTCAGAGTCAGAAATCAGAGTTCATGATAGTCAAAAATGGCTAAATCTCATCTTTGTGCTTTTTATTTTTTTGGTTATTCATCACAGTTATCGTCTTGTCATTAGCAACTAAAACTTTGAGCAGGTGCAGTAATGCTAAATTACATGAATTTATGAGCATTATGTAAGTCTGCAGGAGGAGGTCGGGGTGGATGGTGGGTGCACAAACCTAACAAATTCATGCTAAAGATCAGAGTTCAGCTCTTAAAGTTGATGTGCAACAAGCAGATAAAATCACTGGTAAAACTCATCATGTTTGCTGACAGATGTAAGTAAACCAGGCCAATAGTGATGCAGTAACAAATAGTCCTGTAGTAACTGATCAGTTCCAAGTTGGCTCGCTTTTTGAATAACCCGGCAAAACAACCGGAGTAACAAACCAAACCACTGCTGATTTTAGAGGAGGATGAAAGGTATACAGATATCAGTCAACAAAGCCGATATTTATCCATCACCGATACTTGGTCATTATATCAGTACATCAAAATCTAAAATAAAATGAACAATACATAATTTTTTTTAATTTAATTTGGTTGGCTTTTTAGATTCTTGTTTTTAATTACTTTCCCTTTTACCTCAGTTTTTATGTATATATTCTTATATTTATTCAATATTTCTTAAGAGTAAGAAAGATTTAGTTCCGTATCTTTATTATTTTTTAATACATGATTCATTTATTTTTATTTACTTACTTGTTTTATTTGTTGTTTTTTTATTGCCCAGTTTTTATTTTCCTAAACTTTATTTCTGTTGAACACCTTCAGAATGCCACTGTGGAGGATGTCATTTAAAGTAAGTCATGAAGCACATTAAAGCATTTCAAATGTGACATAAATTTCAATTTTTGTCACATTTTGAGCACAATGGGTGATGTTTAATGTATATTTTCATTGAGTGTTTTATTTTACTTTTTGACAGCTGTATTCTTCCATAATTTGTCATTTTTTAAAAGCTGTGAAATTGTAGTAATTGTACTTTCCATAGCTGGAAATGCTCCTTCAGCCATGTCTATTGGCTAAACACCCAGCTAAATTAGTACCTAGGATGGGAATCAAACCTGTGACCTTCCTCTATCAGAACAATGATCCCACCGTTCTTTAATAACTGAATCTACTGGATGCACTCAAACAGCTGCAGTAACAATACATCGAGCTCCTCAGCAGAGTGTACTATTGATCTGCATCAGGCCTCTCCCCCTCCATCTCATCCCCAGTGGGCGACCTCTGACCTGCACGATTCACCCTGCTGAATGGGAGCGGCGTGCACCACAAAGCCCAGCGAGCAGAGCAGTGTGTAAAGATAAAGTGCCTAGCTTAGAGGAGGAGAAGAAGAAGAGGCCGCCTCACACAATGAGAGCACAATTAAACGCTGACTCGCACCTCATCTCGACCTGCCTCAGCGAATCGTAACGGGACAAAAGCACGGGAAGTGGAGGGATCAAGTGCACCATTTCAGACCAAAAAATAGCTCCTCTTTAAAGCATATGCAGACAAAAAAAAAGATAAATCATCGCAGTGATTCATCTTAAAAGTCCAGACTAATGACTCATGTTTGGACTTATTGGGAAAGAGCTCTTATCTGCATATTTCCTGACCTTATTTCAGGCCCAGTTTGGCCTGGTTTGGTGGCTAATTAGCTTGAGAAAACACCACCAATGGTGAGAAGACAAAGCACATCAGGACAACAATTAGTCCAAAAAAAAAAGCTTCCTGAATAAATTGGAGCCAGAAAAAACAGATACAGGAGAGGGATACAAACTTCACCTTTTATATCAATTTTGATGAGATTGACCTCAAAACACTGTCATTAGTGTCAGCTAAGGTCTAGTATTACACTTGGTGGATGTGAAGAGGTTTAAGTTTATTTAATCTGTAAAAGTGGAGGGCGGTGAAGCTGAGCTTTAACATTCAATTTCTGTGTGATCACTACAGGAGAGGAGTTCAATCATAACAATTTGTCATTCAGGGGTCAATCTGCTCCCACCTCCAGCTCCAGGAGTGTAGGGAAGCAAAAGGGAGCTAAAATAAAAGACCGGTGAACAGGCAGAGTACCATAGTTTATGAGCAGCATCTGAGCCTGTAGACGACAAACAAATTCATGCTAAAGATCAGAGATTAGCTGCTAGAATATCTTTCATGATGTCTGCTGATATTTGACAGATATCAGTAAAGTGGGCCGATTTATCCGATCTCAATACAGTGTCCTTCCAACAAATCCTCCAGAAGTTAATCACAAGTTGATTCACTTTTTGAGTAATCCTGCCAAACAAACAGAGAACCCAACAAAACCCTGCTGAATTTTTTAACCTTCTCACTAAAAGAGGAGGATGATGGCAATGTTCCCTCTAAGCTGCGCACGTGCGGCACGGTCTCTGCGCAGAGAAAATCTGCGTTGCGCACACAAAAAAAATTTCTAACCTGAATTGAAATTAAAGTAAATATGCGCCGACACCGGTGTTTTAGCTAGCAAAGCGGCATGACTGATGTGGAGTGAAGCCACGTTAATGACAACGTGTACAACCTTTGGAGATGTGAGCAGGACAGACGAACAATTGACGGAAAAAGTGTGGACTTTATACCAGTTTTTTAAATTGTGTTGATAGGCCACATAAAACCAGAGTTATGATAAAAATATATGCAATGTTTGGTTTTCTTCCTGAATACTATCGTTGTTCATATTTACTGCGGGAAGAAACGGTAAAAACGGCGTTTTATAAGGAAAACGCTCGAAAGCGCTCTCCACCTGTGAGCAGAGACGAAACCAAAACACTCCACCCTTTCCCATTGGTCGAAAAATGTACCATGTCGACCAATCAAAACATGGCATTTAGTTGTTAAGAAACGGGAGGAAGTTTTAGGAGTGACGATGGTGTTTTGAGATGTGAGACATTTGCAACGTTTAGCGCAAATCTTGTGTAGTTAGTGTGTAGTTAGTGTGTAGTGTAGTCAATAGTTTTGTTGTGTGTGTCAGAACAATGAGGCGACTGCTGAATGTTACAGGTGTTACAGGAGTGATACATCTCCTGTTGTCAGGCCTGCAGGTATCAGGCTGTTGTTCTTCTTTATCTCATAGTGGATAGAAATTATTTTTTGGAGTGGCACAAATAATTTGTGTGGCATCAAATTTGATGCAGAACAGCTGATTGTTCTGTAAATAGTTTGAAATGTTTGTTTAAAAAACCGCCTTGGCTGCATTTTTAGGTAAAGAGCTGCAAAAAACTTTGTTGTTTGCAAAACTGAGTTACTTTTTTGAAGAAGTAACTATATAATTAATTGCCCAACATTGGTCATTATATACTGTATTTTGCAGGGAGAGAGTTACAGGACTCTCTCCCAGACCACAGATTCATAATACAAGTCAGAGTTTTATGAAAAAAAAAAGAATGAAAGTTGTGTTTTCAAAATTGGAGTTCAAGTTATTTTTACTTCCAATAGTGTTAACATACTACACAGGTCATGAACAAGATTTTTTTAAATGTTCATTGTAAGTGGGCTAAAGCAGTTAATTAAAAGTACTCTAACATAAATGTAAATGCTGTAATTTGATTATTTTAATAAACCGTGTAACTTGGATGGATTCGATGCCGGCGTGACCACAGTGCAGACGTCTGATGTCGCTCACAGTGGTCCAAGGGACCGCTCAGGGAGTTTGTGTGTTCGCTCAGACACATGAAAAATTAGAGGGAACATTGGATGGTGGGTGTACAAATATCAGTCAACTAGGCCAATATTTAACCAATACCCATATTGTTGTTTTTTTTTCATATATATAAATCAGTTCATCTTTAGCAAGACAAAAACATCCAAAAAAACCCCCAAAAAACCAAATGACCAAATTTTGAAAAAAATAAATTATTAGACCAAAAATTCATTCATTTGATTAATGGTCATTAAGTATGTGCTAGCATTTAGCATCACATGTGACGGATGTGAAGACGTTGACAGTTACTGAACCTGTAGACGTGGAGAACGGTGAAGCTGAGTTTTAACATTTAATTTCTGTGTGATCACTACAGGAGAGAAGAGGAGTTAAATCCAAACAGTTTGTCATTCAGGAGTTAATCTGCTCCCACCTCCGGCTCCTGGAGCGCAGGGAAACAGCAGGGTGGGTGTAATGGCATGTTTCTTACTGACGGGGAAACTGGATCACGGCTCCTCCTGAAAGCACCGCCAGCTCGGGAGGAAACACAAGCCTAAGTGACCGCGAGGGCTGACACGAAACCACTGCAGGCAGCCTCCCGCCCACGTTCACAAAGAGGCCTCCCCACTCTCCAATCCCCTCAGCCGAGCTCTCGTTTCCTAATCACGGGCTTCCCCTCCGTCTCTCAGATTGCTCTGTAAGTCCCCGAGCTTTGCTCTGCCAGGAGGATCAATCAGGGCGATCTATGAGTGATGATGGGCTCACAGAGCTAATAAAGGTTGTCTTAGCAGGCGTGATTTTGGTAAATTTTCTCCGTCTGTTAATGCTTTTTCCATACAGGTGGTTAACAAATACGAGTAACCCTTTCACCTTCACTCCTCCACTGCTTCACTTCAGTAAGTAGATTAAAGCTTCATAAAAGAAGGAAAGAAAAAGGCGTTACTGAGAAATAATCCCATTTACAGAAAAAACAGAGGCTTTAAGGAGTGTTTATCCTGTGATGGGCAGGTGTTCCTGCTCGCTCACTCAGATGTTTTTATGAAAGATTGATAAATGTAATATTAGTCTGTAGGAAATGAAATAAAAATGGATGTAAATAAAATGGATGTAACTCCTTTGGTCTGGGTCTGAAGTGCCATAAACCAATCTAATCTGTCACTATGGATTTAAAACAGTGCAGTCTAGATTTCCTGGCAAAAATATAGTATCCCAGTTATACTGAATTACAGTCACACTTTGCTATATGACTACTATAAACTTACTACTTATTATGGATTACTAATTCCAGTATCTCCTTCATATCTGGCCACTTTCCATTTAAATAGATCAAAAGTTCAGGGCTTCAGACTGATAGTCATAAACCCCTGAGTGATGACACAACGCTCTTTAACCAGAATGAACCAGTACGCTTTGGGAAAGTCTAATCACAGGATTTATTGACAACAGCAGAAATGCAGAATATCACCAGGATTCAATGACGAGATGTCGTAAACCTGTGTTTTTTCCAGTGTCCCATATTAAAGACTATGACAAAGACTATTACCCAATGCTCGTCTGATCTCCTAGCTCAGTAAACACTTTTCAGATGAATTTATGAACTTAGTCACTGGTTTAAAGTCTTCTTAAAGAAAACATAATGTTCATTTTGTAAATTACACTTTCATTAGTGTCAGAATGGAGGATGAAGCAGGGCTAGCTTTAGAGTGGGGCGTACCGTTGCACTATTGGCTCTAAAAGAACAATATCTTGACGGCCACAAGGTTAAAGTCAAGGCTTCAAAGCAGGACATGGCTAATGCAGTACTAACGGTTGCATTTTACCACAAAATACAGTGTTTTCCTAAACGTAACAAAGCAGTATTTAGTAACTAAACCAAACCAGTGAGTAGAAAGCCAATTACATCATGTGTGACCCCTCCTTTAGGTCTCTAAAACTCTCGGTGGCCAATATTGCTACGGCTGACGCACCAACTGCATCTTCAGGATGAGAATGGATCCAAAAAACTAGTAAGTGTTATATTTAATCAGCATCTGAACCTTCATTCTAATAGCTCGATGGGGTCGAGTCCTCTAGAAGTCTATCAGGAAACTTCCAAACTTCTCACTCAATTTATGACCTCAGAAAAGTGTTTGCTGATGAATTTTATGGTCCCAGTTGCATTTAGATCATAAAACCAGGTGATTTTGGGGTCTGGAAGTCTTGTAAGAGAATCACGTGTCTCTCAGTTTCTCCGGTTTGAAAAGATCTTGAAGACTTTTACATCCTACCTCTACAACCCCCACCAGTGTCCTCTGCATATTTCCGTTGGCGGGGACCTTTGCAGCCCTACAACTTCTACAACTTCATGTTCGGGCAGCCTGTGCCTGTTCATTGAGACCATCCTGTCTGTCCACGTCTTTTTGAACATGATCCTTTAAAGAGTCATTTCAGAGTGTTAGAACTGATGTCCGACTCCAACAAAAAGGCCTCTTAATGAGGCTCTAATCACTTTCATGGGCTTTCAGCGTGTAAACCACTTACTTCAGCGCGTTTACGAGGGAAAATATTCCTCAGTGTTGAGCGGAGAGCCGCGTCATCTGTGGCGTGTTTTTTAACGGTCGCCATGGGCCGCCGGCTTTGCAGCCGAGCGCTGGTGCTAAGAGGGGAAAGTTTGTGAAACGCGAGCCGACTCGCTGTCTCTCAGACCGGAGCTTTAAAAATCCATGAACGTGACAAGCCGGTGCTTCATAAAGATTTATAATCGGCGGGCAAACACCAGACCGTGTGTTTATCCTCATGTGCGAGCTTTGATTTTCTGTGCAGCCCTGCTAATTAGCTGTTATTGCTAATCTCCAGCTGCTTTCTGCAATACTTACAAGGCAATTAGCGTGCCTCTTCTCATTTCACAGTAACTGTGTAAAGAGCGCTGGAGCTCAGTCGGCGGCTGCCTCACAGGACGGAGGTTGTGGCTGTAGGCCCATCACTACACTCTGTCAACCTGACATGTCAGGCCTTCACTAACATGGAAAACATGCTTAGCTTTAGCCTGGAATAACGTGGAATAATTGGATTTTTGCTGATAGACAGCAAGGGTAGCAGTCCACATTTGTGGGCAGGTAAAGGTTTCAGGGCGCTGTCGTCTCCATAAGACCTGACCTGAGACGAGCTGATGTGAGGACATGTGGAGGGTGTTTTAAGGTTTACTTTATGCGGTTGGTGTTTGTTTTGGAGGGAAAGAGGTCTGGGGATTTCCATCAGCTGGCAGGGAGGGGAAGAAGGGGAGGAAAATGTTCTGCATCTGCAACGTCTCCAATCCCCTCTGCTTTCCTACAGTCACTGTTCCGGTATTTGCATGGTTCTTTACACCACTCTAACCAAAGCACATTTAATTTTTATGGGTTTTAGTTTAGAATCAGACTCTCTGCTAAAGATTTAAAGCACCAGCAGCAGCTAACAGTTGCTACATGAGTTTATTGGACCTGTGGGAGCAGGCTGATTTAAAGCTAGGTCAGATCAGCAGCACATGAGCAGTCTGACCCCGAGCGTTGCCCCGTCATCTCCTCTCAGGCCTCGACAGAAACGAGGGGAGACATTCGGCTGTGAAACCTTCCGCTATAGTTAATGACTGTATTACAATATAAGCAATTGTAACTAGTATAACAGCTTGTTTGGTCACAGCTGAAGTGATTTAAGGAGGTAAAAATAATCCAGTGCATGAACAACATGGTGAGAACACATGCCTTTCACCTTCAGGAGGTGGTAGGTTCAGACTTATGTCAGAAATGAGGCTGCACAGTGTTCTGCACAGAGGAAGGAGTGATTTTTAGATTTATATTCATGAAGCAATTCTGAATAACATGCAGCTAAAATATAAAAAAAGGGTTTTTTTTTAAGATAATTAATCGTTATGAACAATATGGTTGGTATAAACTAAATGCATACCAATCAAGGTATAATACTTGATTGGTATGTATAATACTTTTGTGACAAAGGGTTAAAGTCAGCACTTTGGATGTAAATATTTTCTTGAATATAAGATTACCTGACCACAGCTCAAGCTTCCTCCTGTTAAAATCCAGGGAGAAGAATCGAGAGCCTCAAACTTCAATTCATATATACACCAGTTCACATCAAAGCTGTCTGAAATAAACTTAAACAGGAGCACAAACAGCCCTCAGTATAACAGAGAGACCCTCTGACAGTCAGATGATCTGCTGTGAGCAGGAGTGAAGAAAGAGACCTCCAACCACCAGCCTCAGCCATCTGAAAGACCTCAAACACAAAATGAAGCAAAGAGAAGACGACAGTTAAAGTCCTGCAGCAGTGGCATATAAACACATGCCAGTGGCTCCTGTTACCCGGAGGAGGCTCCTGCAGTGGACGCAGACAAGTTTCTGCCGTGCCCTCAAAAATGTCAGAATCACAGAGTTTCAAACATAAAGATTTAACATTTAATGACCTGGTGAAGCTGCAGAGGCATGTTCCTCCTGCCTCATGTTTCAGAGAAACACTGAAAGCTTTTCTGGAAACTATTCAAATCATTTTGATCGTTTTTGAAACGCTAAGACTCGAGGACATATTTCTCAAAAGCCAACAATCACATGCGCACGAGTGCAGGGTTGGGGTCTGCTGGATAATGAGGATCTTTTAATAACTGTATGCTGTATGCTCTCCCCCGCCTGCAGCATCACTGCTTGCTGTCTTACTCCACCTGTTTGTTTTGGCGGTTTACTCAGCTCGCTCTGATCGCTTTGCAAATATGGCCTCCACAGTGACACATACACTGATCCCTCTGTTTGCACTGGGGGTCACAAGTTAAACTAACACACACAAGCAGCATTTCCACATGTTTTCTGTCTGACTCGTGCAGATGTGCCTGCAGTAATGAAAAGAAGTCCGGGTCTTCATCAGCAAGTCCACCGCTACGGCCTGTTTATACACAGTAAGATGGCCCTTCCACCACCACTACCACCACTGTGTTTAGAGGGGATCTGTGGTCAACTTTAGAGCTTCGGAGCAGCTCTGACTGAGTTACAGGTCTCGAGTCTGCTGAGCCCTGGCTTCCTCAGCTGCCTTTGAGAAAGTTTTTATTAAATTAGCATCTAGTTTTACTTTTGAAAAGCTCAGTTTCTTCCCACTTGTGTTGGACTGAATGCTGTTCTGATGAAGATGACTTGTTCCACTGGTGGACGTTCATCTTAAAAATGGTTCATCCCTGTGAATCAAAGCCTCAAACCTGAGACTGATGTAAACACTCAGTTTCAGACAATTTTTTTCTACTCTTGGCTCTGCATGATCTCACAGAGTGGGGGAAATAACTAATATGGTCACCTCAGACACAGAAGCTCCTCCCATCCTCCTCTGTTTAGAAGTGGCAACCAATCAGGGGGAAGCTGGCTTAAAGTGGGAGGCACTTGAACTGATTTTTTTTTGTCAGAAACAGACAGTGGAGAGTTCAGATGATTCAGATCTTAAATCTTAGAGGCACACGGGGAAAAAAACTGGGTTATCTATACTGTAGCAGAGACTTTTGCTGATTTAAATATTTTTTTAAGTAGCATTCAGCGAACCAGATAACAAATAGATGAATTTGTGTCTTTATGTTTTCATTAAAATCAGCGTTTCTGTTTCTGGAAAAAGTCTAATTTGTCTAAAACCCACCAACATCAGCTTGTTCAGGACCGCTTTGATCAAAAGAAGGTTTTATTATTTCTTTCAGCATCAGGATCAATCACCAAAGACATGACAGTCGTTCATATGAAAGGAGCAGCTTGGTGGAGGTAGGCTGTATTTAATAGCTGGATTAGCAGTCTGTATTTACAGTTTCTGTCAGAGTATAAATGCACAACAAGACAATAATGGTGCTCTCATACTTAGCATGGGGTATTTACGCAGTCACACTGGAAGCCACCAGGATGACATGAGTCCAGCCGATAGCTGTAATCAAGTATTTTCAGGATTTACCATCAAGTCATCTCACTGTTCTCCAATATGTGCATCAATAAGCTCCTCCTCTGTTTCATATTGGTGTTCCTGTCAGGAGGATCCCAGCTTATGTGTTTCTGCGAGGTTTAATCAACTCAGATTTGTTTGCATTCACCTGATTGCACAGACTTTGCATGTGATTGCATGTGCTGAAAGTTATGGCAATGATGAGTCAGCAAGCCTATAGGTGCTGCTGCTGCTCCTGCAGTCTTTGCAACCCTCCTCCACCATTCCTGCTCTTTCCATGCAGTTTCTTGCTGTAATCAGCATCATATTGTCTGCAGATATACATAAAAATCTTTTATGACAACAGTGGTCCAAACCAAACTGATTTTGGTGGCTTATTTGTGAGAATTTTGACATTTCTGCACCTCCCAAACTCCAAACACAGAAGGCGACACATACATTTAGTCATAGCTCTTTCAGCTGAATGGTGACAAAGCAGCTGGTCCCCATGCAAGTGTCTGTGTGCTGAGCCCAGACAAACCTGGGACCTGCCCCCCAAACCTCTGAGGCCACCTCTCAGAGGGGGCGGAGAGCTCATTTGTAGTCTGGTAGATGGGGAAAGGAGGGACACCATAGAGGAGGAGGAGGTGGTGGTGGTGGTGGGGGAGTATTGGCTTAATCCTCTAAAACATCCATACATCGCTCCCAAGCGCTCACTCCCCACAGTTGTAAATCTGCAGGAATGCAGCCTGTTGTTTTTGGATCCAGTGCAAGGAAAACCTCAGTGTCTCCAGACGTCGCCTGAAGCCTGTGGTTGTATTTTTCAGGACCGAGAGAGCCTCAAATACTTTGATCCTCAAGCCCAAAACGCCACTTTCTCAGCTCTGGTTGTGTTAATCTGGGTTTCTCTTTATCTACTGTTTTCTCTGTTAAAAGGAAACTAGACAGGAGATGTCTGATCATCTTTAAGGTGCCAGGAAATGGCCTAAAGAGGAGGTATGAGGCATTAAAAGTGCCAAAGTTTGGTGTGGACTTGCCAGATTCCCAGCAGATGTGAGGTGCCGTTCATCCTGTGAATCTAGGCCATGTTTTTACAAGTTTCCTTAATGACTGCTCGCAAGTCTGAAAACAACTAACAAGGAAAAAAAAGTGTCTGAAAGAAGAATTTCTTTTTTTCTATCCAGCAATCTGTACCCGCCTATAAATAGACGAAATCTGAAAAAAAAAATAATTCTGCTTTTACTTCAGTTCATCTAATCTCGAGGCTCCACGGACCAGCCGGTCCCCAGAGGGAAACTTCAGATAAAATGGTACGAGGGCATCTTGGAAAGTCATCAAGCTAAATGTTTACAAAGAGCCGCAGAAATGTGTGTGTGTGTGTGTGTGTGTGTGTGTAGGAAGCCCATTAGCCTCGATGATTGTATACGCAGCGGGTTCACATGTGGAAATGCAGAGAGCCACTGTGATTACTGGAAACTGTACTGCACTGAGGGGCCGTGCTCAGGGGACACATAGAGCCAGATTTAAGGCTTAAAAATCACGTCTTTTGACACAAATCTGAGAAAAATCTAGATATTTTTCACAGCTGATCAGCAAACAGTCCTGTAAACACAACAAGTAAACACTCCTGAGCAATGTTCCCTCTAATTTTTCTCCCTGAGCGATCCCGTGGACCACTGTGAGCGACATTAGACGTGTGCACTGTGGTCACGCCAGCGTCGAATCCATCCAAGTTACATGTTTATTAAAATAATAAAATTACAGCATTTACATTTCTGTTAGACTACTTTTAATTAACTGCTTTAGCCCACTTACAATGAAAATTTAAAAAAAAATCTTGTTCATTGACCTGTGTAGTATGTTAACACTATTGGAAGTAAAAATAACTTGAACTCCAATTTTGAAAACACAACTTTCTTTCTTTTTTTAAAAAAAAAATAAAACTCTGACAACAAAGTTTTTGCAGCTGTTTACCTAAAAATGCAGCCAAGGCGGTTTTTTTAAACAAACATTTCAAAATATTTACAAAACAATCAGCTGTTCTGCATCAAATCTGATGCCACTCCAAAAAATAATTTCTGTCCACTATGAGATAAAGGAGAACAACAGCCTGATACCTGCAGGCCTGACAACAGGAGATGTATCACTCCTGTAACACCTGTAACATTCAGCAGTCGCCTCATTGTTCTGACACACACAACAAAACTATTGACTACACTACACACTAACTACACACTAACTACACACTAACTACACAAGATTTGCGCTAAACGTTGCAAATCTCTCACGTCTCAAAACACCATCGTCACTCCTAAAACTTCCTCCCGTTTCTTAACAACTAAATGCCGTGTTTTGATTGGTCGACATGGTACATTTTTCGACCAATGGGAAAGGGTGGAGTGATTTGGTTTCGTCTCTGCTCACAGGCGGAGAGCGCTTTCGAGCGTTTTCCTTATAAAACGCCGTTTTTACCGTTTCTTCCCGCAGTAAATATGAACAACGACAGTATTCAGGAAGAAAACCAAACATTGCATTTTTTTTTTATCATAACTCTGGTTTTACGTGGCCTATCAACACAATTTAAAAACTGGTATAAAGTCCACACTTTTTCCGTCAATTGTTCGTCTGTCCTGCTCACATCTCCAAAGGTTGTACACGTTGTCATTAACGTGGCTTCACTCCACATCAACCACGACGCTTTGCTAGCTAAAACACCGATGTTGGCACATATTTACTTTAATTTCAATTCAGGTTAGAATTTTTTTTGTGTGCGCAACGCAGATTTTCTCTGCGCAGAGACCGTGCCAACAGTGCGCAATTGCGCACGTGCGCAGCTTAGAGGGAACATTGCTCCTGAGTGTCAGAGCAGACACATTCAGGCTTAATCTGAGCTCAGCCCAGCAGGTACATTCGAGGCTCTTGGCTCCTTAAAACACGTTCTTTGGTGTTTTGTTGGTCATTTGTTCATCTTTTCTTTCTTTTTGTTCTAGTGTTGCTTTTATTCTTTTTAGTAACACGCCAAGTTTTAATTGAACTGTCTCTTCCATTTGTCTCAATTTTACTTGAAATTTGTCCAAAATTTGTCTAATGTTTATCTCTCTGTATTCCCTGTCAGAGCATGTTGCTTTAAAGCCTCGGTACAGACATATTAGTTCAGGTAAAGCTCTGGAAAACGATGTGTGGTGATGCAGCTGTGACCCAAAGATCCAGAAACACCTGTAATCTGCCCACAATGACTGTGATTGGTCTGTTCAGTTCCAATACTTCCTTCTGTGCATTTCCAGCTACTGGTTCTTCCACATTTACTTGGCAAGTGCAAGGTTGCTGGTTCAATTCCAGTCAGAGACACAACTCCCCTTTGGGTTACATCAGAAGGCCATCTACCTGCTAGAAGGAACTTCTTCATTGGTTCTTCTGTTACGTTTCAGGTCGGCTTGAAGAGAGAAACTCTGCCGCCAACGAGTGTTTGGGTGGAGTAACTACAGAGCAGGTCCCAGAGTTGGCGTAAATCTGCGTGCCGTGGCCCGGTCTAAAACTCATTTTACTTCCTATCTAAACTGATCTCAAGTGGCTAAAGGGTTAACGTCTTGATGCATTCTCAATCATCCAGGTAAGTAAATCTCCAAAAGTTGATTCTGTTCATCTGGACGTAGCGTTTTCAGTGGGAGAAACGTTTCGTCACACATCCAAGTGACTTCTTCAGTCTCAGCTGACTGCAGGATTCCCCAACCTTATAAACAGTACATTTGCATACTGACTGAAACTAGCACCACTGAAGGAACAATGGGCTGGCCTTGATCATAAATAATTATGATCAAGGAACTGACCTCCCAGCCATGTACTGTTTATAAGGGACGCTATGTCCAGATGAATAGAATCAACTTTTGGAGGCTAAAGAGTTAACTTTTAGCATAATAACCTCTCTGAAAACATTCAGTGATTCCAAGAAGAGCAGAGAAGATTATTTATTATTATGATTTTAACACTGTGTAAATCCATCCAGTGGGCTGAAGTGGGCCCTCAAGCAGGCCGGTTGTAGCCCCTGTGCCAGATGTTTGGCATCCCTGATCTGGATGGATAAAGAGCACTCAGAGGACTTGAAGGAAAAAACGTTTTTGTAAATAAGTTTGATTTTAAGGGTCACTTTATGATGAAACACTAACAATGAGCTTAGCATGAGCGCTCAGTGTCAGCTCTGCTCGTCTGTGCAGGAATCCAGATCTGATGTCAGGGGGCTCTTTTTCTGGTCTCCCTGGGCTGGGCCTCATTTAGACAGAGGCAGAGAAGGAGAAAAGAACCGCCCCCTATTCTTCTTCTTTTGCCTCCTCCTCGCCGTCTTCTCCTCCTCCTCCTACTTCTTCTTCTTCTTCTTCTTCTCAGGAAGATTAGTGGCCGTCCTTTTGGAGGAGGAGGTGGACGCTGAGCTTTTTTTTCCCTGTCACATTTTTCTCTGCCAGCGGGCCTGACCCCCTGAGCGCTCCCTGTGCAGCTCGCTCGCCCGCGGCGGGGCCCCGCGCATCCAGCCACCATCAATTACTCACTGTCCACCCGGCCCGATAAAGAGATCTGTCCTTATCACGAACCCGGCTCACTTAAAATACTATTTACACAGCCCAGCCACGTCGCCATTCATCTAACGGAGGGAGCTCGGCGTGATCCCATTGTTTCTGCCCAACTCCAGTTTGACTCTGTGAGACCCGAGGCAGATGTTTGTACTTGCTAAGCACCTTAAAGGAGGCCGGTTGCTGTCACGGCCAATCAGAGGATTAGTTTAAATTCCTAAAAAAAACACACCACTTTAGTGAGGGCAAAGAAAACGTGGCAACTCGTCTCACATTAGTATTGTTTTTTTTAAAAAGCAATTTTGGTGTTTTAAATCTTAAAATTTCTTTATTTTGGCTAAAAAAAACCCAGAAATAACCACCTGCGTCGATGTAAAACAAAGAAATATTTATCATTTTTAGCTAATTAAAATACATTTCTAGCTAAAAACTGGTTAACTGACCATTTTTCCTGACAGGCTTCCAGAATATATGTGCTCAGGAATGCTACAGCCTATTTAGGTGTGCTGCCCCCTCAACACCCCCCCCACCCAGCCTGCCCCGGGGCAGCCGAGGAGGTGCTAAGTACTTAGGCTCCTTCCCGGAGGACCAGCCGGGCTCAGCAGATAGACCAGGGAGGGATCGGATGGGCGGGAGGCGGTGGGCGCCGACCACGGCACATCAATCTCCCTCCCGAATGACAAACTCACTCTCTGTAAGATGTATGTCAGGAGGCGCTGAAACCAGTTAATCAAATCATTAGCAGCACCCAGTAGCTTCCTCTGGCCTAGTTTAGCGACACAGACTGAGAGGAAGCGACGAGCTCCGGCTGAACGCTGCGAGAACAGAGAGAAATCTGCAGCCGGTGAAGGATTTAAAGGTCACATGGTTTTCACATGTAATAACTCTGGTTTCAGATCAGCTCCGGGGCCAGATAAGAATAAACTAATAAATAAGTACACAACCACCGGGATGCAGCCTCCATTTTTCTCAGAGCATGTAAAAGGATTTCATACCACGCTTGCTTTAAAAATGCTCAGGTTCACTGACCAATCCCGCCCCTGGAAACAGCAGGAGAGGAGACTGATGAAGACCACGCTGTTAGATCGGAACAGCCCGGGAAGAATACTCTAAATACACCAGGAGGAAAAACTGCATTTCCCAAGAATGAACTTTGAAGTCAAAGCAGGAAAAAGTGTCTTGAAGTGATGGATGATGTGGTATCACTGAAATCCTTAGAAGCACCACTAAAAGGACCTAGTGATAAGGTTGAATTAGGTGAGCATAACATCCAGACAAACTGATCTCATTGGCACGTCCAGCCACTGGACCTGCAGATTTACAAATACTGTACTGCAAAGAGCATAAATACTGTCTGTATCTGTATAACGACAGCTCATATGTCGAGGTTTTTCACATGATGTCAGGCTCACATTCCTCAAGAGTTGTCTGCTACTTCCATCCAAACAACGGTTGCAGCTGTATGTTAGCGACCAAAGCAAACACAAGGAGGTTTTTGCCAACTGGTTGGGAAATACACATTTTTTCCTAGTAAGAGATTACTGAGTGTTCTGTAGGCCACTCTTGTTTACAAGGAAATACCTGTCCTATGGGCATGTTCTTGGAAGCCATGGTGTACCTACTTTTTAAATTCACTGAAGGAACAATGGGCAGCCCATTGTTCCTTCAGTGGGCTGGTTTCAGTCATTATGCAAATGTACTGTTTATAAGGTTTGGGGAAACCTGCAGTCAGCTGAGACTGAAGAAGTCACTTGGATGAGTGACGAAACGTTTCTCCCACAAAACGCTATGTCCAGATGAACAGATTCAACTTTTGGTAAGTACTGACATGTGACACCGTTGCTAATACAGCTGCAGTGGCTCCCCATTGAATTCAGAGTCCATTTTAACATTCTGGTTCTGCCTTTTAGAGCTCTTCTTGGACAAGCACCAGCTTACATTATTGAACTTCTACAGCCCTATGTCCCTAGCAGGTCCCCGAGGTCATGTGATCAGGGCCTACGGCAGGCTGAGAAGTAAGGGAGACAGAGCTTTTGCCACCGTGGCCCCCAGACTGTGGAACTCTCTCCCTCTGAGCTTAAGATCTGTGGACTCAGTAGTGTCTTGTAAAAAACAACTAAAAACTCATTTTTTTAGAACTACATTTGGTTAACTTTTTATCTGTTTTTGTTTCATGCCTTGTATTTCTGTGTAAAGCACTTTGTGATCTTTTGTCTTCAAAGGTGCTATATGAATAAAATTTTACGTTACTTTGCATAACAGTTGCTGTATACGTGAGGATGTTCATGCAAAGTTTGGTTTAAATTGGTTTAGACCCGTTAAGGAAGAGAGCTAATTTTAGCTAAAAATCTGAACTGATTGCAGCAGTTAGCTTGCTAAGCTTGGTCTCTAATGTGATCTCTACCCAAATCTGCTATGGAGCCACATCAGCATTAGTATTTTGCCCTTATGTTGAGTCTTATCATGCTGGGAGACAGTTGTTTGGTGGCATTAGTGATTAGAAGTCTGCATTCTAAGCTAATTTTAGCTAGTATTGCTAACAGTTTTTGAATAGCCTAAAGGCATAAAGGTGTTTATATTCACAAACTGGCCAGACTGGATGACTTTCAGGTAGTATGGGAGCTTTTATGGATCAAGTGTGCCTTTAATGTGTTTCCTCGACTACCTGAAAAAAGGCAATAACTCTAAATTTAACAAAATCACATTTCAGCTCAGCCTTCATAAAATGTCTCTGAACATATATGTATATAAACGGGGGGGGGAGGGATTTTACTCCTAATCCGGGGCGACTTTAATCCTCCGAGGCCCGCGTCTACAAACTGACACATACATCAATAAAAGCTCGGTGGCTTCTTTGTCATTTTCCCACATTTCTCAGTAATATTTCCCCCTCTAAATACCTCCAGTTATGAGAATGGGCCTGAAATCATAGAGGTCCCAGAGTTGGCGTAAATCTGCGTGCCGTGGCCCGGCCTGTATGAGCAGACAGATGCGTGCTGTCAAAGGAAATACAAGCACTCATTTGAATCTATTAACTGGGCAGCAGAGCCTCGGGCTCGGCCAGGCGAGGAGAGGGGAGTTCAGATTTTTAAAAAATTATTTAAAACCCCGCTGCCGGGGCCGAGTGTTGGTAAATGACAGCAAACTTTGGTCCAGGAGCCGCCATGCCAGAGTTTTATTTTATGTTTCACTCTAAAAAAAAAAATCTCCTGGAGGGGAAGGCGAGGGGGTAGGGCGGATCATCAAACGGAGCAGATAGGAGCGTCTGGAGCACCTGGGTCCATCCTAATTGACTCGGAGCGTGGCGTCCCCACTTTTTAAACAAAGTGACTCTCACTTGAGCTTCATTATATGCGCACCCCATTTCCATAGGCCTCTGGGAACGGGACCCGGGCCGCTCACGTAAAATAAATGACCGCTCCATGATAAATGGTTCTATTAGCAATCCAGATTGTTAAACTGTGATATAACAGATCGGAGAGGGAGCGCGGGGGCCCATTCATTTTCCTCCCTTCTGCACCCGTACGCGGCTGTAAATAGCTTGTTTTTATGTGTAAATAACATATTAAAACTCGGCATTAGCCATGTCCTTTGATAGAGAGGAAATTGTTCTAAATAAATAACGCGGGATGGGAATATAAAGCAGGGCGGGCTGTTATGGAGCCGAGGCTCAGAGGTGGGCATGACTTAGGTGACAGGAATGCTGCAGACAGCAGTAAAGCATATGCTGCCAATAAAAGACGCCGAACAGCAGCCGTATATCCTCCACTTTTCCCAGCTTTGTTTGGAAATACGCTCTCAGGTTCAAGGACCTCGGCTCATCTGCCTCCCTCTCATGCTGCATATTGACTTATCAGGAGCTGGCAACAGGAATAATAATGCATATTACCACGATAAGTAATTGCTCTGTCGAGACGCAGTGGCAGACGGTTGTGGTTTTTAGCACCGAGGCTGGATATCTGATTGGTGGAGACGGGCAGCGGGCTGGAGAATCGAAGCTTCTTGTTTATTTAAGATTAAAACACAAGGCTGATAGGGAGGAAGAGTTATGGAGAGACGTTTTATTTTAGGTAGGAAGAAGATTAAAAATGGCTACATATAAATATACAACAGTGCAGGCTTATTAAAGTTCAGCTGAAGCTGTGTTGAGGGTCAGAGGAGTTCATGCAAAGCGGGCTTATTCTGGATGAAAAATGGAGCTTCTCTTTCATTTTTCTGCCACGAGGTACACGAACTGTTTTCACTCCAAAGAAGGTACAGATGCAGCAAACTGCAGCTGTGCTTTCTCAAAGACTCAAAGTCAATCGATTTTCTCTATTTAAGACTTTAATCTGACAGATCTTTGAACAAATGAGAATAATAATAATCAAAAGAGACTTGAGGGATGTCAAATACACCTAGGGTCTAATCTGGCCCACTGGGTGGCTCTAAAAAAACTTAAAAATGCAAAGAAATAGGACATAATTTTGGCTTTTCTCATTAACAATGGCATAAATTCACCTGAATTATCTTGAGTTTTACAGCTTTCTTAAGACCCCATTGCTTTGAGCACCAATGTTGATGTCATCACACAGCCACATCCATTTATACTTGCAGTTACTATTCTGTTGTACATTTACAATGACAATAATGGGCAAGTCTACTCGATTCTATTCTATTCTATTCTATTCTATTCTATTCTATTCTTATGGTGCTTTTGTGACAACAGCAAAATGCTGGAGGTGACTAAAAACAAAGTGGAGCTTGCACCAGTAGATGTGATGTCATTTTTGTTGTAAAGGTCAACAAAATGAGAATGACCTCAGTCACACAGGCCTAGAGATCAATTCGCAACTATCTGGCAACCACTGGTCATGAGGGAAAAATGTTTTTTTCCGGTTGGTGAGTGGTTGCTAGCAGTCACATGCTGAAATTGATTCCAAAGAGGGATACGGTGGGATACGGTGCGATATGGTGCGGCACTATTTGCTTCTGTTGGTAGTAGATTGCTACGGTTGCTACAGTTTGCACAGAAGATGTCAGCTTGTCTAGAAACATTTGCCAACTGCTCTCAGAGTTGTAATGAAACTGAAAAGTGGAACACAAAATGTTCCACTTGTTAAGTTTGCAAACTTCAGGCTGGCATAGCATCTGCACTAGCAATTGTAAAAAGGTTTTTGGTGCAGCAACTATTCACTTTTCCTCTTACGACGGATGGTTGACAGATGGTCACCAACTGCTTGAAGTGGTGATTTTTGTGGTCAGTAAAAGCTCCTGGTTTGTTTGTTTTTTCACTTTAGATGAATCGCCATGTAGCAGAAATGTCCTGTTTTTATACTTACAGTCCACAGTTAAAATCTGGACATATTGAAATTATAGATTATTATTGTAGTTTTATTTATGGGATAATGAACTGCCAACTAAGCTAGGTACTGTTAGCTGGGAACTCGCTGAGAACTGCAGTCTTTCATCAAATATGCTTAAAAAAGCAATAATGTCACAGTGGCTATGTTCATGTTTTTACTTTCAGTTTCTGGGTCTGACATGCAGTACAATCCCGATCCCCAGTCTCCTGGGTGAAAGTCCAAGAGTAAGTTTCCTTAAGTGCCCAGATGGCTACCCTACATGTTGAAAGGATAGGCTAAGGGGATACCCAGTGTGCAAAAATGTGTCCGAGTGTTGGCCATAAGAAGAAAGCGTGTGGTTTTATTATAATATTAAAGAAGTCCACGTCCAGAAATGGAGCACCATTCACTTGAACCCAACATGTATTCTCATATGAACAATTAAAGCTGTATTTCTTCATCACTGTGGCAGGCCACCAAGTTCTCCATTAATAAAGAGAAGAAATGTCACCAAATCACTGGCTGTATTTACATTTCAAACGCGGCCCATCACTCTGCATCCACGTCAGAGCTGCTCCACCAGGCCTTTTTTTTCATCCCTTTTATACACTGGAGGTAAGAACAAGGTCTTTTAACCTCATTATCGAGAGCTTTCATCACACGTTCACTGACATCTTTAAAACATGCATCTCTTTCTGCCTCTCATGTCACTTCACGAGACATTCATCATGAAAATACCTCAGCAGGTGATTCATGTAGTCTAAATGTGGCTCAGCTGAAGGTACTCACACAATTTCATCTTCTTCTTTTCCTTATTTTCTGTCATTAAAACAACGTTGGATTAAACATCACTGAAGCTTCAGAAAAGCAGATACATGTATCTAAAAGTAACCATTGTTATTTTTTACTTCTGTAGTTAGCCAATCAGAAGAAAGCAGGCCTGTAGGGAGGGGGACCCTAAAGAGTCATGAGATAAAATGGCTTCTCTTATAAGATGAAGTTGAACGCCGGTATAAGCTGATTCAGTTAACAAATGCCTCCGCTCCTGTTGGCGGTTGGAAACTGTACGACTGTTGGTCGAAGACAGAGGAAGAGGAGAGG
The DNA here is from genome assembly GCF_001858045.2 of Oreochromis niloticus. NCBI lineage: Eukaryota > Metazoa > Chordata > Actinopteri > Cichliformes > Cichlidae > Oreochromis > Oreochromis niloticus. The sequence continues at coordinate 24,500,380 of NC_031986.2, forward strand.
GGAGAGGCATGTTAGGAGATAGCGAGAGAGAAGGAAAGGCAGCAGTGTGGAGGTGAGAGTAGAGACCCCCCAAAGGGAGCAGCCAAAAGATGATTTACAATTCCATATCTAAACCTGTAGTTATACAAACTCATTCAATCTCTTTTTATACCAATCTGTTTTTGTACAGTCTGGGTAAAGTGGCTCACATTTCTATGGCCAGTGAAACCAAGATTTGAGGTAATAATCGAGCGTCTCTGCAAATCTCAGTTACTTTAAGCTCTAAAATAAAGCTAGCAAAGTGGAACTGTAAAAAGGCTGAATAATTTTATATAAATATAATTAAAATAAAAATATTGATTTTATCCATTAATGGGAAAACAACCCCCCAAAACATCTGGCTAGTAAAAATGTCCAGCAATCCCCTCACCCTAACTCACTCATCTTTGTTCATATCCAGTCCTCCTGCAGAGACCTGTACACATTATTACAGACTGAGCATAGACTGTGGTTTATGAGTTATTAGCAGATCCACATTATATTATATGACAAAAGTGAAGTGCAGTGATCATGCTTTCATCCAACAGGATGTGACTGCAAACAGAAGTGTCATTACTAGAAGTCTATAGGAACATGAGCCTACTTCTCACATTAATTATGACCTCAGTAAATAATTTACTGATGTCACTCAGGACCTAATAGTCACTCAGACAGGAGCAACTCCAGGTTCAGTATTTTGCCCAAAGATACTTTAACACGCACCGAGAAGATGGGGATCGAACCACCATCCTTCCCAAATACGATTACCGGACAGCCTCCTCTACCTCTTGACCCAATCCAGTTTTAGGTTGTGTTGTGGCAAAAAATAAGACGTACAAAATAAGTAATACAATACAAACACAACAATTCACTTACTGTAGGGTTTCCTGTTAGAAAAAACTTGCACAAAAGGCTTCGTGCTTAGTTTTATTTTGTAGTTTAACCCACATTTACTGCAATAATGTTGGTGTGACCAAGGCTTTCAGTTTGACCTCTGATTTGTGGTTTAAACCGGTTTAACTAATCACTATTATTAATTTCATCAAATTATCCCTGATAATCATATGAGTACAAATAAAGCCCATTTACTTTATGGGCTTTATCAAGTCCATACAGTTGCAAAAACACTGCGAAAGGTAAGGCACAGGCAGGCTAAACACTTGCTGGATTCTTCATTGAATTATTAAAGATTAACTGTTGGAAAATGATAGGAAACCAACTCCATTTCCTCTACGTCTCTATTCAAACAACGCACTGAGTTATAATATCCAATAAAACTACAAGCTGCAATAACTAGAAAGTCCTCTGTGATTTGGCAAGGTGCTGACTTTTGGGCCGCTTTGCCAGCTTTGTCGCTTCTTTACCAATTAATGAGTGTTTCTTTATAATGGCAGGCCACCAAGTCCTTCATGAATGAGTAAAAATGTCACTAAATCACACGTTTAATTTGCATTTCAAAGCCGGCCCATCGGCTTGCATCTTTGTCGATCTCTGAAGCTCCGTGTCGTCGGCTCCACTTTTTTTTTTTTTTGCCTTTATACTCTGGAGGTAAGAACAAGGTCTTTGAGCCTCATTATGCCAAGCTTTCATCACACGTTCGCTGACATCTTTAAAACATGGGTTCTCTCTTTCTGCCGGTCCCTCCCTTGTGAGACAGCATCGGTGCTACTCTTCATTTAGTTCAACAACACAAACATTCACCTGCCCCAACACCCCCCATCACCACCACCTCTCTTGTCATGTTATCCACTCATCAGCGTTTACAAATGGTGCCACACTCCTTGACTGTAGACGCCGGGCCTTGATGCCCATTAATGATGCTCATCTGAGCTTTGGTCTACTTAGGATTCCTATCAGACATCTACTGTAAGTCACCTCTGACTGCTGCTGGTATCTGAGGAGAGCCACGAGCATCAGCTCCCTAGTTGGCGCCTTGTCTTTGAAATGTATATTTCATCACTTGGTTTGCTCCCCTCTTTGCCCCCTGGCTGAACACTTGGGAGACCTCGGTTCACAGCGTGGTGAGGCCTGATGCCGGGCTCCAAACTCAAATTCAGTCACTGGTTTAAGGAGAAAGTTTTAAGAAGTGCCTTACCTCTGGTCTCTGAGGGTGAGGGTTTCTTTGGGAGGTCGGTGAATCCGCTACCGTCCATTTTGTCTTTTTTATCTGTGGCTCTCTGTGGTGAAGTCTCCATGGTCGAGAGCTGCAAAAGCAGGAGGAGACAAAAAGAGGTGTTAGAGCCGACCAAGTTGAGCACACTCGAAAGAAAGTGTTCATTTAGGCCAGGAAGAGGACACTCCACAAACACTCTGGAAGCACTTAAGAGTACTTAGAAGTTCCTGAAAAATACCCAAAGAGAGCCTTTTTAGGCCAAGACCTCAAAATGGATCAGCAGCTATATTAAATGAACCTTTTAAAGTAGTTTTAATACATGTCTAACAGGTATTAAGGTAACCTCTTTACATCGACCAACATAACCAAGTTCTGTTATGGTTCTGTTAATATCAACCTCTATTTTTTATAAAGTTTCCACCTCCAAGCAGAAATTTCACTTTAAAATCAGCATAAATCGACATATAAGATACTATTTGAAAGGTAACCCATTCAAGATTCCAAAAACTCTGGACTCTTAATTTCTGAAGATGTTTTTTCAGCACCTTAAAGCTTTGCCAGCATCCTGGTTGGACAGTAAATTCATAAGTATATGGAAAAAATTACTCTGAGGGGGGCAAGTGCACAAACACGCACTGTGCAGCCAACACACTGTAACTTGTGGACCTCGACTGATGACCCTGACAGGGCTGTACGCCGAAATGCGTCAGTCACACAATAAAGTTCTTTGACTTCTGACTCTTCACTGAGTCTCTTAAACTGTAGTTGGAATTTAGCTAAACTGTGTTGGACTGCAGGAAGTGATTGTAATACACAAATAAAAGCCCACTATATCATCTATAGTTTCATGAATTTGAGGAAATATCATCAAATATTTCCTTGAAGAAGAAAAAGTTGTGAATGATCTGTGAATGAAGGTGCTGCTATAAAATCTGAACATAAACCATCAGCTAGTTCCACTTGGTGCTGTGATTGGCTCAAAGCCAACCACCATTCGTTAGTCACCCACGAATGGGTGAGATAATCTCACAGAGCACCAAGCAAACATGTCAGAGGATTTTACTATGAGCAGCAGCTCACCACACGAGATTTTTGTCTTCTTGCAAACTCCCGCTATTCACGACTCAATCTGCTCCACTGCCGAGGGGAGGGGGGGACTCGGGGGTCACCATGGGGGTCAGTTTGTGGGTTAAAGGGGTTAGAGGATAAGGAGGTGGGGGTCTTAGCTCTCATGTCATCAAAGTTTATTTGACTACTGACCTTTCCACCACTGCTATTCAGAGCTGCTGCATGGTTTAAAAAGTTGGAACAATACAACTTTATCTTCAAAGTTGAGATGGAGATGAAGAGGACTCTTAATTCAGCTTCTATAGTGTGACTGGGATTTTCCTTTAAGGAGGAAAAAACTAAACATCTGGGAACCTGATTTCCTCCTTCTGTTTCTTTAGTAAGCCTGGCAGATCAGATTGGACTGGATCCAAAACCAGCAGAAGTAAATCTGTTGTCAAACAATGGGCACCACTGGCAACAATCCCATGCATTTAAAGATAAAAATACGGATAGCCAGCGATTTACATGACACGAAAGAGAGTCAGTGTAAATTAATTACACAGACATCTAATCATTTAAGTTGTTTATAAATTTAGAAACCTGATAAGAGTTTGCCACATGCCTCCTACTCAACAAGAGCCAAAACAGGTAATCAGTTAGTATTATGCTGGTATATCGGTCTAAAATAATATCTTTTGGTCTTTTAATATAAAACAAAGTAATATAAGTTAAATAACTTCATTTTCAAATTACTTTATCAGATAATGTTATGCACTAAACATCGCCAGACTGGTGAGGCTAACTGACAGTTAGCTGGCTAAATGATATTGCTTATTAATATTAGTATATTTGCTTATTTTATTAGCAAAATCGTATCACAGTAGAAATGCTAGTTCAGGACTAGCTTGCACCAAAACCACAACAAATCTTTGGATTAATTCTTTTTTTTTTAAAAAGAGTCTACATATCAAGAATTGACTGGAAGTCGTGTAAAGAAACCAATGAAATCATAATGTTCTGGGTTTTTTTTATTCTGACAACTTAAAATTTTTGATTTTTTCAGTGCTAAAATGCACTGCTAATAAATAAAAATGGTAATAAGAATAACTTTATCATTAAATGTATATACTGTAAGTTGTTTTAAGTCTTTTGCTTGTACTCTTTTTACATTGCAGTATTGCAGTATTGCACTGCAGTGCTGTTACTGTCTTGGAGCAACTGTAACCCATATAATTTCCTGAGGGGTTAATAAAGTGTTCTGATTCTGATTATTTCCACTAAAGTACATTTTCTGAAAAACCTAATGTTTTTACCTGTTAAACTGACATGTGCAGATTTGGTCCTTAATAGAGTCTTTAGTCCTGCCCCATGTATAATGTCTTCAGTATCTTTTTAATAATTTAGTGGCACATTCAGAAGACAGACCTCTGACCTTTTGGCTCCAACAACAATCTGGCTGCTGTAGGTTGCAGACTTTGATGAACCTTCAGTTCACTGAGTTTGTCAGTGACCAAAAGTCAATTTACTGCCTCTAGTGAAAAAGCAGGGAGTCTGACTGACAGGTGTGCCTGCTGTCTTCAGGATGAATCAGAGTAACAGGTGTGAGAGGACAGCAGTGGAGCCTCATGGGAAGCTCCTCACCACACACAAACCTCTTTTAGTTGAGGTGATAAATGAGGCACGTAATGGCAGCCTTTCACGCCTACAGCCCTCTGATGTGTCCTCGCAAATCATTATTAGTCAAGCTTAACATTTGCTGTTCACACATTTAGCTGTGTAGGGCTCTGAGAAAACATTAGTCTCTAAGAGTCACAGTTCTTGGCCTAAAAAGGGGATTCATTACTTGGGAAATTGTTATAAAGACACAAAGGCAGAAATACCAATTGCTAAACTTACAAATATGACAGTTAATTAATTTTATAATGTAAACTTCTAACATGATTCAGAATTTTCTTATGTTGATGAAATTATTTGTATTCTCTCAACAATGCATTAAAAAAAGGAAATAGAAATGCATAAGAGGAACTGACAGCAAGGCAGTTGTAGGCTGCGCCAACCTGAGGTGTAGTTACACTTTCAGGGACGTGCATGTCAGGTTAATCTAGATCTATGTAACACTGTAGGGTTTTAGGAGGGCTTACAACGTCCCTACAGTATAGATTCAACACATTAGTCTGTCAGTCACCAGCTAACACCACCTAACTTGATTGGTAAAACAAATATACCTACTAATTAATTGTGAGCATCGCACTTATAACTTATTCAAATTTCACTTAATAAAACCTGAACTGAACTTTTTTCCCTGCAGTTCCAAAGATACAATTAGTTAGTTTCATAGTGACACAAGTTGCAAAAGTGACCATATTAGGAAAAAAGGGAAGTTATCAGCTAATGCTTGCTAGCTTTGTTAGCTAATTAGTGTTGAATGACAGATTAATAAAATACCAAAATTTCACTCACTAACTTTAACCAAAATCCTTTTTTTCCCCATTCAATTTTTACATCAGGTCTATCTCTTGCTAGCTTAGTAGAATCAGTAAATTAAAAGTGGCCATATTTGGATGAGATGATGGAGTACTAAGTCATCAGGTGATGCTGGCTATTTAGTCAAAAATATTGGCTAAGAAGTGCTGAAGAACTGCCAAAGCACTAATGCAATTTTCTTGATAAAAGATGAGCTTGCACCCTACCCTTTTTTCTCTGTAGCTCTAAAGACATACGATTAACTTGACTTGCTTTAGTAGCTAATAACTTATAGCTAGTAAAGTTAGCTAATAACGTTATCTAGCACGATTTCTGTGGTGTAACTGGAGCTGGGAGGTCACATGTGTTTTTTTAATTCCTCAAAAAGTCTAAAAAGTAAACTATGGTGAAAATTAAATGGTGAGCATGGCAGTGAGCAAAAGCATCAGTGAATTTACTCGTGGAAGTATCTAACAACCACGTTAGCAAGTCAACAGTTCAGTCAGTGGGGTAATTAAGCGTGGCCTCCCACTGTTGTCTGTGGGTCCTTTCAAAAACCTCACAATGACTCATTTGAGTGGAAAAGCCCAGAAAGAGAGCCCTGCAATGGGGTTATTTAACGGAAAAACAGCTTCAGAGCGTCCCTCCCCCAATTTCTGCAGAGTCATTGTGAGGAAATCAGCGGCTGTTTATCCTGCCAAGTCATCCTTTTCCCTTCACTTTAAATCACAAACACAGCAGTTTGTTTAACTAACACATCTGACTTTAATTTTCATGGCTTTCCTGGTCGCAAACGTGCAGTTTTTAACTGTTTACCTCGTCTAAATCATGCACAGTCTGCACAACCTGTGTTTTTTTTTTCTTTCTGTGCTCGCTTCAGCTCTGAAATTTCAAAGCAAGTCACCTGAGAGAAACACCTTTGCCACTGTGTAAATTAACTAACAGCCGCTGACACACAGGATATATCTTCCTCCTGTGGAGGGCCATGACTTCTAGAAATCAAAGGGCCTGCGGTGGGAGGGTATTCCCTGCGTCCGGGAAACAAATGCCTCTCCTTTCTAGGTGTACTCGAGTACAGTTTGGCTCATCAGCCGGCGTCTGCCTGAATTATTAGAGCAGCTCTTGTCAGGCAAACAAATGACTCTGTCTCGACTCAAAAGGTCACAGCGCAGTGGAGTAAAATCACAGAGCACGCAGTCAATTCCTCGGAGCGGTACCCCCTTTTCCAAGGGCCACTTGCTGGAATTTATGGCTGGGGCCTACACCTATTCTCCCTTGAATAATAGCTATCCCGTAAAAGAAGCCGGGGTCGGTGGCAAGTCTAAAATAAAATAAATAGAAGGGGTGGTTGTTTACTGTGTGAAAGCACAAACAGAGGCTAACGGTGACATTTGGATTTATACCGAGGAAACGTCCCCCGCGAGGCCTCCATTTGTCCCTCAGCTGATGGTAAACAGACTCGGACCATCAGCCAGGCTGGATGTTTCTCCGTGAGATTCCCCTCAGAGGAGGATGTTCAATATCCTGTAGCTGATCTCCTCCTGCCCTCGCCAACAGCAAACAGATGTGGCAGCCGAGTTCAGAGGAGAAAGCCGCATGGCGGGATGAATGGATGCCTCCCACCTGAGTGCCATGGCATGCCCTGACCTCACTTTTATGTTGTTTTTGAGGCGGCTCAGAGCTTTCTGCGAGGCTCGTAGGAATTCAGAGCACTCATGTTATTTCAAAGCTGGAAATAAAACCCACATTTTACCTGAAAGAAAATGTTTTAAATAGGTACGAAAAAATCATACATATACACCAAGAAGGACATGTTTCATACACTACAACCAGGAGTCTGGACCAGCCGCCTGTCCCACATGGTGATATGAGCACTGAAAGTTTAACAAAAACGCTCTCTCTGAAGTCTCTGCTCAGCGTTACTGCAGTAAAATTGGTTTGGTTTTAGTTTCTTTATAGAGCTTAAATGTGTTTATCAGCCATTAAACCATTCAAATTAAAATATTTCCATTTCCTGTACTACTGTTGAAAAATGCTGTAAATGTAATTAAAAAGCATCAAATTTCAACCCATCACTACGAGGGCCTGTACCTGGGAAAATGTATTCATGTGATGATGTTAAAACTTATGATGCATTCAAATCACCTGATCGTCAAAACTTTTTCCATGTTTTTTTAATTTGACATTTTCTGTTACGGGACAAGAAAAAGCAGAAAAACACATGATAAAAGCTTTTAATCAAAGCTACCAATTAAAATATCAAAATAAAACTTTAGAGACATTTAAAGTAATTAACCAAGAAGTCCCCATGTTTTGTTACCTTTTTCTTTTTTTATGGCATTTTTTTTATTAAATTGCTTATTTATTATTAATAAATACAAACTGCCATTTCATTATTTACATCATAATAATATTTTATTACAATTAGATACAAATTTAAATATTTATAGATTTTCTAATTCTAACAGTTTATCTTAACTAAACCATACTTTAGTTTTACTTATAACACAATAATATTATAGAACACAACTTTGAAATTCTTTTTTTAATCTTAATCAAAACTGTATTTTAATATACTATATTTTTAATGAATAAAAATGTATGAATTATTTTTAATCTGTGTGTTTGACAGTAGAGCTTTGTGATGTCTGACTGGTGTTTTGTATTCTCCTTACCTGTTCTGTTTAAAATTCTTTAATATTTTTTTCTGTAAGTATTTTAAATCTCCTCAATAATTCAATAATAACAAAACTCACCCAGTCATCTCAGACACAGAAGTGAAAATGAAACACATAAACAGGGTTAATGTGTTATTTACTTTATCAATTAGATGATCAATCAGGAAGATATTTCTTTCAGCTTGTGCTGTGTTTGAATTTGAAGTTTCTGTTTTATTGTAATTGAATGTATTTGGGTTCATTTAGATAAAGAAGCAGAGCTTAGACGTTCTCACTTCTTTCCCTACGTTTAATTGATTAATCTGGATTTTAAAGGGTCAGACACTTCCAGCTGAAATTAACTGAAATTCTTATTTTTAATTGTAATCCCAAAAACATTAAACATCAAAGTTGAAAAACAAATGCTCAAATATCCTGTTTGATAGTTTTGGTTCTAATTCAAGTGTCTGTAATGCAGCTGTCTCCAAAGCAGGGATTATCTATCAGCCCTGCCTTACAGTGGATCTATTCTGCTCATTTGCAGATCCACTGAATAGCTTTGCATGATTCACAGCTTAAAATAATACTGCTGTAAATTACTGGATCAAGTCACAGTTTACTTGAGTCCTGCATGTGTTTCAGGTTTGATTCCTGACACTTAATCCCGTTACCCTGAGTAAAACACCTAAAGTGTCTCCCTTCTTCTTCTTCTCTGCCTCTTTTTTATTAGGTTACACTCTGAAGGACCGCCTGAGCGTGCCGATGGCGTCGAGTCCACGCTGGCCGATCGCTTTGATCCCTGACCCCCAGCCAAATGGTCCGTCTACAGCACGGCCTCTTGCTGTTTTACAGCCTCACTTTGGACCGCAGACTTCCTCCTCGCTGCCTGGGTGGATCTACAGTAAATCCTAAACTTTGGTGATTGTGGAACAGTTCTAGTATTTTCCATAGTGACACACAATTGCTGCACAGCTCAATAAATAACTAATATAACAGTTACATTATCTACAACAAATAAAGATTTGGTTGGATATATCATGGATATTACAGCAGTACAGATTTACATCAAACTAAAGGCCTCATAGTCTGAATGATGAATCATAATTTCTTTGTTGACTAGAGTCTGTATAAGTCTGTTTTTGCTGTTTTGAATGAGCAGTTATTTATTTTAATTACATTTTTACTCATTGAGCTCCTTTATTTGATTTTTTACTTTAACTGAGCTCCTTTCTTTTGAGTAGTTTTTACATCATTCACCCTTTTTTTTGCTTATCTTATCTTATAAGGTGAGCCAGTGTCTGCGCATCTGCAAGCTGCTTTGCAACCCACACCCATCCCCACCTCATCCTTGAATGCTTTTTCTGACTAGTTGTCCATATACGGTCATGTTGAGTTTGACAACCCAACCAAATAAATAAATACTACTGATGGAAACACCACCCTTATTTTGACTCTAGATGTCGTTACTAAACTCTTTTAAACTCTGCACTCTTACATTTTCATTCTTAATGAGTGTTAGAAGTACTACTGTTCAATACTGTGACATTATAGCGAGCAAACTGCTGTGTGACCAGAGCAACCTGCAATAGAGCTAGAGGACAGGATGTTAAAAAGGATCCAGTGAAGCTCAGACAAGGACTGGTTTTGTGTGTGGATGCTTCTCACTTCATAAAGATGTTTTTTAAAAATCTAAAAAAAAAGTGGAAGTGTAAATCCAATCAGTGAGGATTCAGATGGATGGAAAGATAGTCTAAAATGTAAATAATTATCCAAGATATGATACTAAGGAAGGAATGTAAAGGAGGTGAAAAAGTGAATAAACTGGAGACTGAATAAAAGTCCAAAGTTTCATGAATAAATTATATCAAACTAAATAAATTCAATATGTTTTTCCCAAAAAGGAGAAAAGTCTTCACAGTTGAATTATTTAAGTGTTATGAAGGTAACATTTGACCCACATGAACTTTCAGATTTATGTCCATAAAGATCAAAGCAGGAAAAGGTTATTCATGTACATAATTTTCTCTTTTGCTGCATCTTTAAAAGGCACATATTACCTGTTAGCAGTGGTCACGGCAGGCTTAAAGTAAACTCAGACGACGACGACGATGATGATGATGGTTTCCCTGTCAGCTTTTCTCTCCTTACGTTTGGTTTAACTTTTGTTGGTCAGGTTTACTTTCACTAACAGTAACATAACATGTTTTCAACAACTTGATTAATGTTATTTGACTTCTCTAGTGTCTAACTTCTCCACTCTGTAACGCACTGCAGCCTAAGAAAACACCAGCCATCAGAAAAGTGCTGCAAAAGCAAAGAAACACAAACACGAAAAAAAGAAAACCTCACAAAACACAACAGAACAGTTTTTGGGGAGATAATAAGCTGACGGACCAGCTGTGGAAGTGACAAGCTAACACTAAACGGCTACAACACTGATGAATCTTCTGCTCCTCATAAGCGCGCCTCATATTTTGGTTTCTGTCACTTCTGTGTCCCCAAAATCATTAATTTTTGTTTCCTAATACAGTAAATTCAGATTCAGTAGATTCCTATTCTTTTATGTATTTGTTAGGAAAGCGTTTTGAGTCAAGCCTGATGTGATAACACAGATAAGAAGTGTCCTTCCCACAGCAAGAATTAAAGCTTGGTACCAGTTCATGGTAAATGAACTGGTTCTCATATAGCACTTTTCTACTTTCTATACTGTATAGCACCTGAATCCAAAGTATCGGTATTAAAGAATAATTAGAAGTAGTTGGGTGGATGCCTCTTTAATCAGCTCCTGCTGAACCAATGACTGAGGATGAGCTGTTGAGTTTATATGCCAGGTAAAGGTGCACATCACTGCTATCCTACTAGTTGAATGACAACATTTGCAAACTTTAAGACCTTTAAGATGGTGTCGACTGCACGGTTTGGAGTTTGATGTGGTAGCGGTGCAAAGTGTGCAAAGTGCTGCATGAAGGAACTTTTAGTGCTCTCCCCAAAGAGTTTAAATCGACACCTCCTTCTGATGCTTTTGCTGTGTAGTAAACATGATTAGTAAATAGGAAAGTTCATCAGTTTTTATCTATTCAGAGCTAACGGGCCTTTAGTGAATGTGGACCAGGCATCATCCTGAGAGGAGGTTTTTGGTCGCTTGGTCAGAGCAGAGCTGATACCTGCAGAGCCTCCTGGGAGATGAAGTCTATCCCCGACCCCTCACAGGTTCTTGTCTCAGAGTTTTGGGGGTGTCCGGGGGGGGTTGGCAACCACGTACAAACGCTACTGAGGGGTGACTGATTGCTAAAGAATCCCAGAAGCCCTGCGGGGACGCCATGTGTTAAAGAAGTTGGAGTATTTAAAAGAAAGTGTTTTTTTCTGTCAGCTGATGTAGTTTGGCAGCTTTTCAGAGCTTGTTTTAAGGCGAGGAAGGATGCAGCGTTTCCTTAACGTGTCAGCGCGTCATGGCGGGTGTCTATCCGCGCAGCGAGGAGCATCCTTCACATCCGCCCTTCAGATCAGCTCGCCGTCCCTGCAGGAGTTAATTAAAAGAAGCATCAAAGCTGATCCTGAAGAGCAAAGAGGAGGAAGTACAGGCCCCCGGCGGACCACGGCGACCTTTGATTTCTGCCGGTCCTCCGAGTGTTTTTCTACATGTGCGTGCTGTCAACACGTTCTGTGACGGCCGCGTTTCCTCTGTGGGAGGAAGTTTTCTCGTGTCGTGGAAGAGCAGCGGGGCGAGCTTCAGAGTCAATGTTTGTAGATCTGAGAGCGACTGAGAGACTCTTTATTCCTGCAGCTTGTCCCCACGAGCGGCTGAATAATCCTCCCCTCGTTTGACCCGCTGGGGTCGGCAAGGAAAGCAAACAGCCACTTAAAACCAGCAGAGTGAGCAGGGGAGGATCAACTAAAACCTGAGCACAGTTTACCTTTCGAGGGTTAACTGTTGCCTGAGACAAGCTCTCAGAGACTGAAAAGATGTTTTCCTTTCTCTGAACAACGATCTAAAACCCAAAGATTGTCCGATTCTGGTTATTGAAAACATGAGCAAAGCTGATCACATCCAAAACAAGTTCTTCTCTGCAACGAAAACAAACAAAAAACCAAAGGTTTGAATTGTTCAACAGACTGTTTAATCAGCGTCCTCCAAAGTCCTCACAGCCTAAAAACCACCAAACAGCTCTGAAAGGAAAAACTGAAAGGAAGCTCTGTCCACAGATTCTTCATCATTCTGGCTTTAAATGTTTAATGTGACTGATGAATCAAGATAACTACGTGGACCTATTTATGGGGAAAAGGCCACCATAAACTTAAAGGGACAAGAAAAGCAGGTAAAGCTGTTTATTGATGAGTCAGGGAGTGATTTTCAGGAACAAATGACACAAAAATCTGTAAAATCTCAGAAGGTTTTAGGGACTTTGGGGGGAAAGAAAGGCTGTTTAGATGCTTTAAGGAAATTTGCAGATAAATCAGGGGTAGAAATGATTATTAGGTCAGGAAGAAGCTGCAGGTTAATTAGAGTTTCTAAGGCCTGTGACGTGGACGTTTCTCTTTTCTCGGAAAGCAAAAGCAAAATATTTCTCGAAAGCACAGAGAAATAAATCTCTGACTGCACAAAAACATGCTGTATCTGAATGACAGACATAAGAAAATGTTCCGGACGTGTCAGTGAAGCTGCTGGAATCTGTTTAATGATTCCTGTTTTCAGGGAAAACGACACAAAAACGCCTGAACATGTGCCGCTTTCATGCAGCAGAAATGACAGAGCAGGTCTTTTAGCAAAAATATGTGAAACAGAAGCCGACCGCTTTCAGTTAATAAACAGATTTCAGCGACAGATCCAGATGTTTCAAACAGCTGAGAATCAGAGCGGTTCGTTTTCAGCCCGAACTGCTTCAGTTCTTCAACATGAAGTCAAAGCACCAAAAAAAAAATCAGCGGACGGAGCTTCACGTCAGCTTTAATTAATAAAGATGGGAAAATCTTTGAGTTTCTCTGCGGTTTTTAGGTTTTCTACGAGTTTATTTATTTTCCCTTAAACTCCTGAAGTGTTTCAATTTGACTGAAGCCCAAAAGGAGACAGAGAGAGGCAGGAGGAGGAGAAGCAGGCTTTATCTTCACTTTCAGCCCCTCGTTAAAGCCTACAAAAAAAACAATCATTGCATCGCTGATTTATCTGCACTTTCAACATTTTAATCTCAGTTAATTCACATCATACTGATTTTATTTTTCCAACACACTCCTAAAAAAATCCTGCTCAGATTGCTCTCATTTAGGAAGAAGGAAAGCAGCACATATTATCCTGGAACAAAAAACGACTCCCGACTCGTCAGTGAACGGCTTTAGCGACACATCTGGATGTTGTTCTCACTTTAAAGCGTGACCTTTGATTCAGGTGCGAAACATCTGCAGCAGCTGAGAATCGGAGCGTTTTGAAGATGGCAGAGTGGCGGCTAACTGGTGCAAATATTCGCTCAAAATAACAAAAAGTTTCAAGCCAAAATCATAAAGGATGCAAAGATGGAAGATTTGCTTCTTTTCTCAAAAGTGGAGTTTCTTTATGGTTCGTAAGGCCCGTAGAGGATGCTGATCTAATAAAGGTCATTTTGAGTTTCTGTGTCTGAAACAAGCAGGAGCTGTAAATCTGTGCGTTTAGTTTGGTGTTCAGACAATTAAAAAAGCCTCTTTTCAGGCATTTTTCACTTTTAAACAATCAAATGTGTTTTTCAGCTCTCAGGTCAGGTTGTCCACAGTGTGTTTTTTTCTGTGCTAAACGGTGAATCTGCTTCTCTCCCTCCAATTCCCTCTTCTGCTTTTCATCCCCCTGAAACCCACCAGGAGCGATGCCCCGGGGCCACACGGCGTAATTGCTGCGGACTTGTTGTTTTGTGGAATAAGAGACTTTTGAGGCCTCACAGCGGGGTGTTCCCCCCCCTCACTCGCCTCAATCTTTTTCTCCCCCCTCCTCCTTCCCGAATCCCTCGTTTTCCCCCAGTTTTCTCTTTCACTTCTTCCAGCCTCGGTCAGGATGAAAGTGGACGTCCCCGTCCGCCGTCGCCCATGCCCATGTCATCCTGAATAAAGTAAAGGGGGGCCCCCCATTATTTCCTCCCATCTCTGCACCCCTTCCTCCTCCTCCTCCTCCTCCTCCCTGACTGCTGGAACTCTTCATCCTGCACAATGGAAATGCACTAAAACTTTTTTTTCTGATGCAAATTAATGCAACCGGCCTTTCAGGATTCAAATAAAAAAAAAAAATCTGTTGTGGACTGGAGCTGAGGGAGGAAAGGAGGTGTCAGTGCGCCTCATGTTTGTCTGAGGCCTTCAGGAAGCCTCCATCAGAACATTTTTTAAATTCATCTGATTTTGAGGCTGTAAAAAGTGCCAGCAATGTAAAGGAAAAGCTCGGACAGCATCTTAAATATCAGGTTGCACATTCCTGGAATTCCTGCTTCCTTGCAAACCTTCAAACATCACCTGGAATAAAAGCTCCCAAAGTGTCTTCTTCTACCGTTTCTCACCTCCTCTTGTGCCAGAAAATGATCAAGTATTAAAATCAGATGATTTTTTCAAAGCAAATTTAAGTAAAAATACTCTGAAATTAATTTTAAAAATATAACTGATAGAAAATAAAGCAAGTGTGATATTTCAACTGATTTAAAAGTTGCAGACTGCGCTCTGCTCTGACTGAGCACATGGCCGACCAGCGGAGACTCACCCGAGCTTCTCCTCCTTCTCCTCAGTCTTCTGCTCTCTCCTTCTGTCCTTCCACTCAAACTTTTCCTCTCATCTAAGACCCCCAGCGCTTGAAATCCATGTGCGGTGCACGCAGACACGCGGAGGAGTGCGCGCCTCGGGTGGAAAAGTATCCGCAGAAAGATGTCCGAGCGCACGCCCTGAGTGGGACTCGCAGCAGCAGAGGAAGACTCCGATCAGCTCTCCACGCGCCAGCAAAGTTTGGAAGAGAGGAGGAACTTTTTTTTCTGTCCGGGGATGCTGCGGAGCGTCACTCTGGATGGCTTCACCGCCCTCCCCTCTCTCTCTCTCTCTCTCTCTCCTCCCTCTCTCTCTCTCTGATGGGACGGACAGACCTCCTCTTCATCACCTCAGAGGAGAGGAGTGACTCTGACTCCGCGCTCACAGCAAACCTCAGAACTTCCCAATAACTCAGACTGAAACAGAGAGATTCAGGTTACCTCAGAGTCATCAGAGTCGTGTTCGGCTCACTTTACATCAGTTTGATGTTTAATATTAGTGCAAAACTCTGTGTGTGTGTGTGTGTGTGTGTGTGTTTGCAGGTGTCCTATTTACAGCCACTCGGCGCAAAAAAAAAAAGCGCCACATAACAGCGCGTCTCCGAAAAAATGAGGTTTGCGAACACGATCTCAGTTTTTGAAGGTGAATATTTCAAACACACTCCGAGTGTTTCTGTGTGTGTGTGTGTGTGTGTGTGTGTGTGCTGTCCTCAAAGCTGGACTCAGGCTCCTGACTGAGAGTTTTACTTAAACTTAGTTTTCCTCTGATGGCTCAGTAGCGGAAGGAGAACACGCACAGGTGCATTTCAGTGTGACACTGACACCTGGCGGTGGCTGCCTGCCACTGCACGACGAGCGTCGCTCATAACAGACGCACGAACATGAAGACAGTAAAATGTAGTGAATAAATAAACAAATAAATGAAATGACTTTCTCTTTGTTAGAAACACAATTATAGAAGAACAGAATAGAATAGAATTGCCCTTTATTGTCAATGTATATGTGCTCCGTGCCAAATGTAAAGGAGTAGAAAAAAAATTAAGCATAGATAAAATAAAATAACCTTCTCATATCAAAGACATAGAGATATTAAATAATTATGAATTAATGTATTCATTAATAATTAAATAATCATTTAATTAATCAATTTAAATGACTTTCTGATTAAAAGACACCGAAATATTAAATAAAATTAATGTTTTATTTTATAGTTAAAGTTAAATCACTTTGACTTTAATCTTAGGCATAACAGTAACACCAATAATAAAAATCTATGTTGTACATATATTAATAATGATGACAACAGTGGTTTATTATTGTGTAATTATGTTAACAGTGAAATAATATTTTATTATTTATTGATAATGACTATTATATTTATTATGTACTATTTTTATTATACATTTAATTTTTTCTTAATAGTAGTAGTAGTAGTATTGTTATCCAGCAGAGGCTCTAATTGTTTTATTTGTACACTTTTTATTTTGTTTAATAATAATTATTACTATTTTTAAAGATGTACTGTGTTTTATAATCACACAGTTTAATAGGTAAACATTATTGCTATTCTTTATTTTGTATGATATGAATAACAGGAACAATAATAGTATTTTAGGTAACAATGCAATCATAACACAAATTTGTATTTTCTTTTAAGATTTTAATTTTTGAGTATTGAGTATTATTAGAGTACACATTTAATTATTCTTACATGTTTTACACCATTTTAATTAACAAAAAATATAAAGTTAGGAGTAATGCAGACAGTTTTGGATTACATGGAGATTTCTGGAAAGACAGAAGAAGAGAGAAGAAAAAAAGAAGAAAAAAATTAAAGTGTATTAATTAATCTTATAAATGACTGACAGCAAACAGGAAGTAAAGCAGAGGCGCTGAAGTATCTGACCGTAAACAGACAAGTATGAACCCCACGTGTCCTTCACCATGATTGTTCTTCACGGACACTCATTTTATCTTTACAAATAGCTGGGACCAACACTTGTGTTGTGACAGCGCCCCTGAGTGGACAAACTGTGTGACTACAACAAACACAAGGTGAATACAAGGTGTTTCTGTCCTTCAGCTTATTGTTCATTGATCATAAAAGGCTAAAACGAGTATTTCCGTACACCAAATGTGGTAAATGTGATTGTGCGTGACTTTGGGCCACTCTTGTCTACATACAGACATTTAATCAGACTCAGTTCATATCATGTCAATGGCTGAATAACAATAAAGCTGAGTCTAATCACAATTCTTTAGCTCTGGTTATTGCAGCTTATCACCAAACTAAAGTAAAAACCGTATAAGTAACTAGAATAAATATGTTTAAATCTTAAAAAACTAAGTACTAAATATGTTAAATAAAAATGAATCTAAATCTGCTGCCTGAAATCACATCAAATCAGAAATATATTTTTACATATTGTAAATAAAGTCATGTTTATAATCATTATAAATACATTTCAGTTATTTAGTGAATGAAAAAAGTGAAGAAATAAAAGTAACTGAAAATTTTATCAGTTATATTTGATAATAAATTAAAATGTCTGAATCTATCTACATCTACCCAAACTTCCCCTTGTGGGACAATTAAAGGATTATTCTATTCTATCTATCTATTTATCTTTTGTGTAGATAAATCTGTATTTTAGTAGGTAAACAGTAAGTGCATTAATAGAGAAATTACCAAGAACAAAAGTAAAAACAGTAGAAAATACAATTGTATAAAATAAAAATATATGTTTATTAATTTCATCCATTTATAAATATTATTTATGGTGAATTTCGTGGGGTTTTTTTTGTTTTAAATGCATTTATTTTTTATTTATGGCAGTTTATGTCTTCTGTATGTGTATATACAGGGAGTGCAGAATTATTAGGCAAATGAGTATTTTGTCCACATCATCCTCTTCATGCATGTTGTCTTACTCCAAGCTGTATAGGCTCGAAAGCCTACTACCAATTAAGCATATTAGGTGATGTGCATCTCTGTAATGAGAAGGGGTGTGGTCTAATGACATCAACACCCTATATCAGGTGTGCATAATTATTAGGCAACCTCCTTTCCTTTGGCAAAATGGGTCAAAAGAAGGACTTGACAGGCTCAGAAAAGTCAAAAATAGTGAGATATCTTGCAGAGGGATGCAGCAGTCTTAAAATTGCAAAGCTTCTGAAGCGTGATCATCGAACAATCAAGCGTTTCATTCAAAATAGTCAACAGGGTCGCAAGAAGCGTGTGGAAAAACCAAGGCGCAAAATAACTGCCCATGAACTGAGAAAAGTCAAGCGTGCAGCTGCCAAGATGCCACTTGCCACCAGTTTGGCCATATTTCAGAGCTGCAACATCACTGGAGTGCCCAAAAGCACAAGGTGTGCAATACTCAGAGACATGGCCAAGGTAAGAAAGGCTGAAAGACGACCACCACTGAACAAGACACACAAGCTGAAACGTCAAGACTGGGCCAAGAAATATCCCAAGACTGATTTTTCTAAGGTTTTATGGACTGATGAAATGAGAGTGAGTCTTGATGGGCCAGATGGATGGGCCCGTGGCTGGATTGGTAAAGGGCAGAGAGCTCCAGTCCGACTCAGACGCCAGCAAGGTGGAGGTGGAGTACTGGTTTGGGCTGGTATCATCAAAGATGAGCTTGTGGGGCCTTTTCGGGTTGAGGATGGAGTCAAGCTCAACTCCCAGTCCTACTGCCAGTTTCTGGAAGACACCTTCTTCAAGCAGTGGTACAGGAAGAAGTCTGCATCCTTCAAGAAAAACATGATTTTCATGCAGGACAATGCTCCATCACACGCGTCCAAGTACTTCACAGCGTGGCTGGCAAGAAAGGGTATAAAAGAAGAAAAACTAATGACATGGCCTCCTTGTTCACCTGATCTGAACCCCATTGAGAACCTGTGGTCCATCATCAAATGTGAGATTTACAAGGAGGGAAAACAGTACACCTCTCTGAACAGTGTCTGGGAGGCTGTGGTTGCTGCTGCACGCAATGTTGATGGTGAACAGATCAAAACACTGACAGAATCCATGGATGGCAGGCTTTTGAGTGTCCTTGCAAAGAAAGGTGGCTATATTGGTCGCTGATTTGTTTTTGTTTTGTTTTTGAATGTCAGAAATGTATATTTGTGAATGTGGAGATGTTATATTGGTTTCACTGGTAAAAATAAATAATTCAAATGGGTATATATTTGTTTTTTGTTAAGTTGCCTAATAATTATGCACAGTAATAGTCACCTGCACACACAGATATCCCCCTAAAATAGCTAAAACTAAAAACAAACTAAAAACTACTTCCAAAAACATTCAGCTTTGATATTAATGAGTTTTTTGGGTTCATTGAGAACATGGTTGTTGTTCAATAATAAAATTATTCCTCAAAAATACAACTTGCCTAATAATTCTGCACTCCCTGTATGGAAAATAAAAACTCTTCCACTAAGGACACTCCTGAGCTTGACTGATTACAGCTCGAATGATGACCCTCCTCAGTCCTCCAGATGCATCCTGGGAACTGAGACATCCATCAGCTGTTGTACTCAGATTACTCTGCAGCCAGGTGTGAGGACCTAACAAAAATCAGAGAAAGCAGAGATGTTTTTGTATTTCATCAAATTATCTCCACCTGCTGGTGAGCGTTGAGAACTTCAGTTTCATAAGAACCACACGGTTCTCCAGTTATTTATTTACTACTGCTAGCTTTAATAATAATAATATTAATAATAATACATATTACCGTAAATAATAAATTATGATGAGTTAAACATGTGGCGTCACCTCCTGGCAGAAAATTGGACCATCTGCAGTCTGATCCTGGACTGCATCTGTGCGGCCAAATTAAATGAAAATAAAGCAGCTCAGTTCTATCGTGACGGTTTTAAAAAAGGTGATGTATCACTCGTATCACTTCCATATGGAGATAATCCTGCCTCACAGCAAAAATAATATTGAATATCTTTTTTTGTTTAAAGTAGAGCGTGAGAAATCCGTCTCCCATCTCCACACCTGATCCTGATGACTTCCACAGACGTTCCTGTGCTCGTCCCCAGAGCAGGAAGAAATCTGACTTATCGGGGTTTAAAGTGAAGTGCGTCAGAGCGGCTGGAGGAGGCAAAGTTCACAGCTTTAGTCCATCAGCCTCTGAACATGTAACTGTTCACTGGAGATGTGTTTGATCATCTCTGCTCTTTACTGGCTGTAAGTGTAAAAACAGGTCTAGACAGGTTTGGACATTCATACTGAAGGGACTCTCCCAAAGTGTTCAGATGTATGAACGTACAACATTTGGCGATAGGAAACATTAAAAAAACAAAATGAGATGAAAAACTTTCAAAATGTTTCGCTGGTTATTAAAACTGCTTCATCAAATACAGTTTACAAAACAATGCCAAATATATCATGAGCACATTTTCTTTTTAATCTGCTTTGTGTTAAAATGTACAAGAATCATTCAAATCAAAAACACTGGAAACATACTTAACTGAAGAGACTGAACAGTAAGATTTAAACACATTTTGGGGTAAATAGTACAAAAAACTGATTGCTTTTTGACTAAAAAGTGTTTAACGTGTAAAAAAGTAAAGTAGGTATAACAAGTAAACATGATAAACCCAGCATGTTTATTTCCACGGGGCCCCGAGGGCACTACATCAGACTTTGCAGAATTATGAGATTTTTATCTGTTGTTCATCATTTAAACTTACAAGTGGCTCACATGTGTCATTTCACCATCAAGACACTAGTTGGCGGTGGTGTTCCTCTGTTCAAGTTAATTCAGCGTCTTCTGGTCGATTTGAAAAATGGCAGTAGAAGAAAACAGAAACGTGTGTCAGGAAACAATTGTACCGAACAGGCCAATCACAGTCACTGCAGGCAACAGCGACCTCATGTGCGGTTACATTTGTAGCGAGGTGTCTGTCAGGTACAGAGTACAGTCTGAGAAGATTTCAGTGTCCCAGAAACAATTTGTTGGTTACAGCTCATGTTCAGAAATACTTACAAAGCTTCACTGTATGTTCAACGCGTTAAACACTAAATAACTTTTCACACTGTTGTCTTGAACTCAGCCAAATACTTTACTGTACTGTTCGTTTTACTCACGAAGAGTATTAGTGCACACAGCAGGGGTAACTCCCTGTGTAACAATGTACCTGCTTTTTCATTGTTCATGATAATAGTGACACTGAGATGTCATGCTGGTCATATTCCTGACCAAGCCGCCCAGTAGATCATAGACAAAGTTAAGTCTCAAATAGGGTTTAATATTTTTCCCAAAACTTGGACTTTTTAAATCCAGGCATCTGAAGCCGCTTTTTCTGGGAATCCCAGGCATTTAAATCAGCACTAAATACAACATGCGAAGCAAAAGTATGCATACATTCATCCATATTCTTAATTTAACAAACGCAGTGTCATTATCATTAGTATGAATATAAGATACATTCACAACCAGCCATGAAACATATTTTGATGTTCTCACTCTGAGAGTCACAGTTTTTGTAAATTCTTTTTTTTTTTTTTCATGTATTGCACCCAAGTTAATTTGTTTCCTGTTTTTCATCATTAAATTGGATTTTCCCAGGATTAAACCCTGGTCTCAAATTACGTATTGTAGTTTCTATAATTGTTTGTTTATTAATTTTTTTCTGCGACAGGCTAGTTAACCAATACCAAAACTTTACTCTAATGGACTGGGATTTCTCTCTGGATCGTCCTTCCGATTGTCCAATGCAGATTTTCCATCTGGTTTTCTCCCATAGCCTTTAGTTTCTCCAAGTCATTTACAAGGCAGTAAAGCTATGTACTCATAGCTGCAGACTTTTTCTGTTGGCATCAGGGCATGTCCAATCACAGATGGGCTTGACATACCATGCATCACGGGTCTTATTCTCCTCTGATATCTTGTGGTTTGTGGTACCCAGATTAGCATCTACCATCGAATGGAGAATCCCACATAGGTCTTCATGGCATAGAAGACAGTTCGCAGCCAATGTTTCTCGCCAGTGGTAGGCACGTACACTGTATGCATCCCACAGTCTCCTGGTACATCTGTGAAAGCAGCACTGATGCCAAAGGTTATCTGCAGGTGTAGGAGCAATATGGATTGATGGATTGTGTTGTCATCTGGATTTCTTCGACTGTGCTCAAACAAATCAAAATGCAACCACGAAGGTCCTGAACTGTTAAACATTTGACTTCCAAACTAAAAAATCTCTGTTTTGTAAACAGGGTTGTATTTATAACTGTAAAAATCTCTTGAGTTACCTTGACGAATTTACTCATCATCTCGTCTGAATCTAAGCACTGTCATACCTGTTGGTGACTAAACAGTTCAAGGTAAAGTCAGGTCTTATTTTCAGTCTGCACCTCCCTGATTTCAGCTGAGACTCGTCTGCTTCAGCCTTCACTAAGTCTGTCCCAGAGAAACACATGTTAGGCAGCCCTTTGACCTTTAATATCCGCCAAGTTTATTTGCTAGTTCGCCCCTCCTCCCTGCACTCACCTGCTCTGATGCGTATTAAATCAGATATGCTGACTGGAGGAGCACCACTGCCCCCCTGCCTCCTCATACTTAACCCTGGGTGACCTCAGGTTTTCCTAAGTAAATTGATTTAGACCCCAGTCTCTGCTGTGTTTGCTATGACTGACCAGGCGACTCCATTGACCTTAATACGGGGGGCGAGCAGATTAATATGCAGCCCCCAGCTCAGCCCCGTTTCTTCAGTGTTGTTTCACATGGGTGGGGTGATGACATCAGTGTCAAGAAAACAGGAAGAGCCCACGTGACAAAGAGGGTGAATGATTGAGAAATCGCTCTGTCAGATAACAAGGTCTTCACAGTAACCCCCTTAACATCCTGATGGTTAGCAGAGACTGTTTACCCCAACGCCATCTTTATTCGGCAGGCTAACATAGCAGCATATTTGTATTAGCACTGAACACAAACTACAGCTGAGGCCCAGTTTGTACCAGAATACCTAAAGTACTGTACTTTGGTTTGAGGATAACAATAACAATGAGTCTTGTTAGTTAAAATCTAATATTGTTGCTTTCTTTTGACATGAATCAATACATTTGGATAGTTTTCTGAAACTTAACCAAATACTTTAACTTTACCTAAGAGTTTAGAACATCAGTGTTTCTTTAAGTTGCAGTTTAGGTCTCAAATTTCAGATATTTTCTTCCTGGACTCTCTTAGCATATACAGCTAAGAGAGTCCTGCTTTCAATGTTGCAAACAATACTGAATATTGATGGCATTCAGGCCCTCATGTACAAAAAAAGGAGAAAGAAAACAGACCTGATTATATGAAAATCACTTTGGTACCTCAGGAACACTTCTGAAAACCATCAACAGTGAATGCAGCTCATTGGTGCATCCACAAAGCAAGTTCAAACTCTACCACACAAAGAAAAACAGAAACAACATCTAGAAATGCCACTAGCTCCCTTTTCTGAAGTAAGATGATCTGAGACTGAAGACAACTGTCCTGACATCGTGTTTAGAAATCAGGGACACTGCATGGACACCATGCATTGTCCCCCCGTGGTGATCCAGAGTCAGTTTGATTCCTCTTGAGTGCAGCCTCCAGGTGCCAGCAAAGGTTTTACTTATTTCAGCAAGACAATGCTAAATATCGCCATGAAAATAACTCAGCGTCACAGTGAAAGACTCCAGGTGTCCTGGTCTTCCTGCCAGTACAAAGTGGCTGGTATGAAAATTAGCAGCTCCTAGTCCATAGCTGTCTGGTCTAAAAGGGCAGGATGGGAATGAGGTCCTACCTCATGTGGAAGAGTTTAGGTACTATCTCAGGGTCTTATGGTCTTACTGACAGATGGATTGATGCCTACCTGTCCTACCTACTGTCTGGCCTATCTATCATCTACAGTGAAGAGAGCTCAGCATGCTTTACTATTCTGTCTTTATCATTCCTTCATTTGTATCCATGCAACCAAATTGCATGAAAAGTTTATGCAGTATGTTACAATTTTGCAGTTTTGCTTCTCACATCGTCAGTCAGCTTATTTGTTACTTTTATAAAGATCAAGGAAAAAAGGGACTTGAAAATATGTGAACTTTTAGCTTAGCTATCAGTTGCATTCTCCTCATCCTATTGGCTGTTGGGTGATTATTTGTAGTTTTTTTCACCCTGTGTTCATGCAAGTATTATTATGCAAGCATCATTATGCAAGCACGGCTCATGTTTGGTGTGAAAGGGTAAGGTGTTTGAAAGAGTGAGTCTACATGGAGAGGAGCCAGTTGAAGACTTTGGAGCATGGCCTACCAGGTGGGAACCCTGGAGCATCTCTGCATAGATATAGAAAAAGGATTTTTTTTAAAAACAGTTATTAAAAATCCCAGTTTGTACCAACCATCTAGTGTTTACCTGTATTTCTTCCAATAATCTACTTTGGCTTAGTCAGCTTTTGGACACTGCAGAACCTCATCATACTTACATTTTATCTATGCTGATATAACAGTGCATTACTGTTTAAACTTGGTTAAACTGCACTCTGAAGTGGACAAAGAGCGCCAGAACACACCATTAGTTTTGGTCTCTGTGAGGAGCAGCTTGACTCTGACCTTCACGTTCTCCACTGTTTGTCTTTTATGTCTCGGTCCATAAACCGAGACAAAACAAGCCCTCACAGCCATCATTAGTCACTGTTAGAAGTGGAATTAGTTATATTTATTTGTGTTCATATTGTGTCCTGTGCTGGTTGGTCACTGTCTTTGTGTCATTTTTCATGGTGCGAGGGTAAAGAGGGCGTTGTTCTCCATTTACAAGCACTTCAAAGCATCAGCGAGAGCTCAGCAGAGAGCACTTCACTTGTTTTCAATTAAAAATAAATGATCACAGTGTTTGTTTCTCCATTAACTGGCGGGAGATGGGATTTTGAATCCCGTGTTTGACACTAATAGTTTGACAATCTGCCCTCCGCCTCCGTAATCCATTCATCGAAACCAGCAGCCCCAAAAGTTCCCATGCTGTGTAGGGTGCCGCTCGTATGTAAATGTGTGTGTGTGCTGGCTTATGGCCAAGTGAAATCTGTCAGTCTTTCAGAGACCCATCAGCCTCTGTCCGGTGGGACAATGAGGTCGATACAGACGGCCCTGCCGTCTCGCCTGTCTCGCTGTCTGACTAACTGATGACACCGATTCATTCACACCCAGCAGGTCTGAGGCCATTTGTCACTCTCTGCTCATTTACTTTACTTCCATCTGAACTGTCGATAGCAGCAGCGTTTGCTTTAAAGTTCATTCTGGATACCAGAAAGGAAGCTTTCAGATGTTTGGTTAGTGGCTTATGGAGCGATGGAGGCACATTAAGCAGTTACTAACTTAAGTTTAAGTCGCTTACAATCTTGGTCGGATGTTTTTGATTTTTCTGCATATAGAGTAAATACAAACTTTATATTCCTCAACCTTAACAACCATAACCTCAACCATAACTTCATCCTTTCCACCAGGTAACTAAATACCCAACCACTTACCTGGATGAGGTTTACTTACCTGGATGATTGATTGCATCAAGACAGCCCAACCACCTGTCTTCACTCAGACTTCTAGTGTCTTTAAAAATGTCTGTTTACCATGTGGCTAAAACAAAACCCAGACTATATGGATGGTGGTTCTGTAAATGATTTAGGTGGGTTTTGGGGGTGCTTTTTATTTGTTTCTTTTTTGGAAACTGGTTTCTGTCTATAGCAGTTTCTGGAAAACCATCTGGTGAAAAGGATTGCATTCACCGTAATAGAACTTCAAAACCAGTGTCTGTGTAGCATTTTATTAGCCTTCTAAAACTGTTTCACAATTACACATAATTACATATATTCCATAGATGTTCTATCCAGAAGCTATACAACAATAAAGTATAATAAAATAAGCACGCAGGTACTAAAGTAACAGAGTAGCCACTTGGTTCCCAAATGGGTTTATTGCATGTTGGACATTGTATAACTTCTGGTCATTTTGAGTTCTTGCAGGTAAGTTGTCTTCCATGGGAAACTGTAGCAATCTGCTAGCAACTAAAGAGATTGTAAGAATGCTTTTAGTGCAACACCATATACACTTGCACAATACACATTTTTCCCTAGCAGCTGGTGATTGGTCAGTAATGGGTCTCTATGCCTGTGTGGCTGGGGCCTTATTTATTTATTTATTTATTTCTAAATAAATACAATACAGTAAATACTAATACTAAGTACAGTTGGGTGTGTGTGTGTGTGTGTGTGTGTGTGTGTGTGTGTGTGTGTGTGTGTGTGTGTGTGTAAGGATTAATAATTAAGAGATAAATGTTTGTACAAGCTACAAGTGGCCATACTCATTACATGATAACCCCAGGTAACGTGATCTGTAACGGTGCTGTTTTAACCATCAGTGGTGCATACAGAGTGCATGACTATGAGCTGTCTGGTGTCATCATAACTTTTATTTTGACTTGGTTTGTTTGAGATAAACATGTTTTGTCCATTTTTCATTGTCTTCTCTGTCCAGCCCACTTACTGTTTACTCCTCCAGCTTCAGTGCAGACAGTTTATTTGTTTTAAGGTGGTGAGAAGGCGGTGGGTTAATGTCTGGTTTCTGCTGTCAGGATAAACTGAGGCTGTCATAAAAATAAACCAGCAGAAGACAAAACGAGGCACTGTGACTTTTCTGAAGCGGCTAAACAGTGTTTGTGTGTTTACTCCTAATTGATTTCCCTCGTAATCCACAGGCTCCACGGCCTGCTGGTTTAGATTAGAGATTATCCTCCATTCAAAAGCCCACAGATGCCATGAGTATTTTTCTTGCTCAAGTGCCCTTGAGCAAGACCCTCAAGCACTCACCCTGCACAAACGGTTCTGTATGAGAGCATAAGCCACGCAGAACAGTAAAAATGTAAATTCCTGCTGAACACGAAGACGTCATCCTGTTCACAAAGCCTCTAACGGTCCCTGATTCTCAGATAAGTCTCTTTGTAACCGTCAATCCCTGCAGCTGGGAGCGCGTTTTGCTTCGTCCGTTCTCAGGCCTCACATCATGTATGGAGGCACTTGTCTCAGGCGACTGGACGCACGTGGCCCTCTCCAAAAACCAGTGACACGTCAACAATGCATGTCAGCGCCGCCGAGAAGGACTCACGGGCTCCACGCTGGGCGAAGGCGAGGGAAAGTCACACTCAAGTGATCTGAGAGGAGATGAATGTCAAGTGCAGAGTGGGATCCCCTCGTGGAGGTCCCGTCACATCTGACCGGTCCCATCGGCCTGCTCTCTGTCACACTGAGGGGACTGTTTGGGAGCCAATGAGGCCTTTATGAGAGTGGTACCTGATAGGGTTTGGTCAGATATGCTTCCTCTGCTGTTTGGGGCACAATCTTTGATTCTCAAATGGTTTTTAAATCCTTTCATATACAAAACAATGCATTAAAACCACTGATTTCAGTTTAGATGGGTCAATAATGTTTTTAGACATGTCACAGTGAGAATTTCTAGTACACAATAACAATTTCCCCCTCCTGCGTAGAAGACAATATAGATGGAAGTAAACTGAATACTTGTCTTCCGTGGGAAACAGGTAGTCGATAAAAAGATGAAAGATAAAAAGACGTTTGCTAACTATCATTAGCAATTCATGGACAAAACTGCTAAGTTAGCTGCAATGACTAAACTATACTGTTAATGGATGAAAATGAGTCCAGGAACCAGTGGAAGCTACATGCATCTTTCACATACCCTTTGCATTTATGAAAAAGAAAAGAAATTAAACCTAGCAGGAGACCAACAAGATACATGGGCTAACCTATTGGTTGTAGATTATATCTACAAAAATATTCAGCTTATGCTATATTGTAGCAATCACACATCATGATTATAAAATTAAAGAATACATAAATTTTCTGGGCATTCTTTGTCAAAAGCTACCAGGTTTGACACCATTTGGTGGTTTGGTCACGTTTTAAAGAAACAGTCTCTTTATGAACAAATCTAACAGAGAACCTTCAGGGTACATTTAACTAAATTTGCAGGGTTAGCTCATATCTTCTTATTTTTACATATTAACAATAAGCGCTAATATCTCCTTTTTTAATGTTCCATTTTGCTCTTTGGACACACAGTTCACTTAACATTCTCTTGTTTTCAAGGGAAAGGGAATGGATTCTGTGAATCTGTGCTCTGAGGACTGAAGCTGTACATATGTGTGTATTTCTGTATTGTCTCCATGTGTCCATGCTGGGCGTGATGCTGTTCATGTGTCACACCGAGAACTGCAGTAATTGCTTCTTTGTGTTTTAATTAGATCTGTGCTCAGACGCCTCGTTCCTCTCAAACCCTTCAGTCTGCGGCCATTTTGTCGGGACATAAACCTCGTTTGTTTGACAGGAGAAGTGGGGACACTCTGCAGTGTTATTAGCACCATTGTGCCCGCGCACCGCATGGTGGGCTGAATGAGGGGCATAGGGAGGAGGCAGAGGAGATTAGAGCCCAGGGATGGAGGCAGGTTTGGGCCTATTGTGCTGTGGCGTTGGGAATCAGTTGGTACAGCAGCAGGGCAGCTTCCGCTCAGCCATTGTGACGTGGTGGTGGGGGTTTGTGAGAAGGAGGGTTGGGGCCCACACAGCTAAACCATAATCTGCAAGACCCCCCTTTCTCATCTCACTGCCACAAGACAGGTCTATTTTCTTACTGATGAGACTTAAATCTAGACTGGAGCTGCAGTATTAGTTATAAGGTCATCAGCAGTAGCTTATAGTAACTTTAGAAAGATGGTGATACATCAATGTGTTAATCTTACATATTACCCTTTGTAAACACTTGTATTATTTTACTCTGAGATACTAATAGGACATGTAGTTAGTTTACTGGACAGCTGTAGTGGAGGAACTACAAATCCTTTTCATCCTAGTTCCCCATTTAAGTTTTATTTCTTCTCCCCCAGTATTTTCTAGAGGCCTGCACAGCTTTCTTGATGGAAACAGCTATTGCTTGGTGCTTTTTTAGTTATTTATTTATTCATTTTGTCTATGAAGTAATAGAAAAATAATGTTTCTGTTAATCAAAGTTAAACCACACTCAATATTTTGAAAACCTCAGTCCGAGTTTGAATAACCACTACTGTGCTTTCTTTTGTTTTTTAGAGCCAGAAATAACTGTGTTTGTACAAGAAGGCAGAGTGCTAATTTATCACTTAACAAGGAGTTAGCTTTTTTAGCTAAACTGGAGTACAGAATTCTGGGAATTCTTGTTAGTACAATTACCAGCACAGCAATCCACATTATTTGTCAGATTATTGCATAAAAATGCTCCAAAAAGGACAAACTGAGAACTGTCTCCATATGCTGATGATGTGATTCTTTTTATGACAATAATTATACAAATCAGTTCAAAAACACTCCAAATCAGTGGTTCCAATTAGCTGAAGCAAAGCCTAGCAGACAGCTATAAGCTACAGCCACCGGCCGCCTGTGTCTCCATCCACCTGTCAATCAAAGAGGCCACACATGTATTAATGTAAACTTTAAGGCTAAACAAAATTTAAATACCTGAGTTAGCAAAAAGTCAGCCCGTGTGCAATGGTTAGAAACAGTACATGCTATGAACATGTTTATTTCATATGTAAAGTTTCATTTTAACATGGAAGTATATGGACTGGCTAACTTTTGGAGATAGCCTCTAGTGGTCACTAAAGGAAATACAGTCTTTGGCACTTCCTCCTTTTTTAGCCATGTAGGTTGATGACTGGGCACTGGCTGATGGTTCCAAAGATATCATTTTGAAAATATTTCCACATGTAAGCACAAATACTAGGTTTAAGGTTACTAGCTCTACCCTGTCATCTAAATACACACACTTCTGCATCAAAAAGATACAAATTGGTGATCTATATATATAAAATTCTTGCTTGTCACATTCCCCAAATAGTTAGGGTCATACAATCATTTTTATTTCCTTTATGAGTTTGACCCCAACTGGAAGAGTTGTGTTATTTTTAAAGGGTTTAAGTGCTCTCAAACAGATTAAAATCACAACTTAGTGATCTTCTTCAGGTCGATTGGGAGTTTCAGATTTCCTGACCTGAATTAAAACAGACACTGTGAGCTAAAGGAAAACAGATCACATCTGAGAGACGAAGTAAGGTCTCTGCGTCCACTAGAGGGCAGTAAGCAGCTGCGATAGCCTGAAACAACATTCAGCTCAGTTTCACAGAGAGGTCTGTAAACCTGAGGGGGGTTGATCCAAGTGCATCCTGGAAAATCCTGCTCCACGTAAACCCCTCGTTCAGTGAAATCCATGCATACAGCAGATATATCTATATGTTGATATCTGGAAACTTCAGTTAATGCGTTTATGTTTACAAAAATAATTGTATAGCCATTTACTGTATAAAGTCTGTGTTGTATGTAAAGGTAGCTCTACAACACCTAACATGAATTATACATTTTTATTTGTTTATTCTAAAGGCCTTTCTGTAGTCTTATTCCCTGAGAGCATGTCCTGGACTTCCTCTGAATAAAGAGAAACAATAACGACTAAAATAAAAGTACAAATTAAAGACATGTAAATATTAATGTAATCAACACATATAAAGGCACATGGTTAAAGACATTGTGTTTTAACTCAGCACACAGAGATCTCTCTCTATCACACACACACACACACACACACACACACACACACACACTGAGAGTTTCTTTGTGTGGTGTTCACTAACATGTAGCTTGTCTCTGACCTTTGACCCTGCTCCTCCCTCTCCTCTCCACCCTCCACATAGGTGACAGTCTTCTTTACCTTAATCCTCCTCCTCCCTCCTCTACTTCCTACTTCATTTCTTCTCCTTGTTTCTCATTCTTCTTCTATGCCTCTGCTCCTTTTTATCCTCTATTTATCTCATCCTCTTCCTGTCTCCTCCACCTCCTCTTCCTTCATTCTTCATCTACCTTCTTTTATGCCTTCTCATTTTTCTTATTTCTTCTTCATCTTCCTCCTTCTCTCGGCTCTTTTTTTAATCTTTTCTCCTCCTTCTCCTTATACTTCTCTTCTTCTCTTTCTTGTTCTTCATCTTCTATTGCTTCTGCTTCTTCATTTTCTTCTTTAACTCCTACTCCTTTATCTTTTTACGCCTCCTTTTTCTCTTCTTCCTTGTTCATTTTCTTCTTCTTGAATGCCTTATATTTCTTTTCCCCTTTTTTCATTTCCTTCTACTAATTTACTCTTTCTTGTCTTCATCTTCTCTCTTGTCATACTTCCTCTCCTCCTCATGTTTCTTGTTTCCTTGTCATCACATTTTCCACATTTTGTTATTTTTTTAGCATGAAGTCCTGGGTACTATGTAGGAATAATACCTTTTAGGCAAAATATATCTTTAAAAGCATTTCCCCACCCCAGACTGTTTTTCTTTAAAATGTTTGAAAAAAATTAAGTTACCAAATAAGACATGACGCCCTCGTCCTCCTGGACTGCTGTTTCTGTAAACAAATACATATTTGTGTGTGGAAAACGTTATTGACAGCACATTTTATACACAAGCGAAGAAGAAGAATGCAGAGACGTCTGAGTGGCTCATAGTTTTAAAGTACATCCAGCATAAATGATGGAGCTTTACATGAAGGCCAGTGCAGAGAGGTGTCTGCCTC
Source organism: Oreochromis niloticus (assembly GCF_001858045.2). NCBI lineage: Eukaryota > Metazoa > Chordata > Actinopteri > Cichliformes > Cichlidae > Oreochromis > Oreochromis niloticus. The sequence goes on from NC_031986.2 coordinate 24,532,044, forward strand.
CACCACAGACCTGAGGAGACAGTTTACAAAAGCTTGTCTCTGTGCTGTCTGTGAACTTCCTTTAAACAGCTAGAGGCTCTAAAGTTGGTTTTTAATGCCAAGAAAAGCAGATTTATGTTTTTCTCCAGAAATCAATCCCAGATATTCCTAAAATACCTTCTTTTTCCTATATGTTTGAATGATAGGTTAAATTCTTTTGTGCATATTGAGCACTGACTTAAGGAACCGCCAAGAAACAAATATTGCCTTAATTAACGGAGAGGAAATCTCTTCTACATGCTGCATTTTTAATTATGGTGATCTTACTCACATGTATGATCCCACATAGTGTTTTTGGGGTGATTGTAAAAGTGGACGAAAAAATGCTTGGAGGTGAGGGAGCACTGGTTAGCATCGTTTCAGACTGTATAAAAGATGAACGTAGCTTCCGAGTTTGCATTCTTTCTAACGGCCACCAGGGGGCAAACCCCCCAAGTTGCAGAAAGACTTCTGTTCCTGTGTTTCTGTGGAAGACTGTTACCATCACTGGAAAAACAAACAAAAAGAAGAAAGTCACCTGTAACTCAAGATTTTGGGTTAGCATCTTGAAATTTCAAACTAAAAGCTTGAAAATTTGATATTGATATGCATCTCAAAATTTTTTACTTACTTAGATTTTTAAATCATTTGGAGATACTTGATGTAAAAATTTGAGATGAGAAGTTAAAATTTCATTGTCAAATTAAAAAATGCAATTCACAAGTCATGACTTTGACCTACTCAGAATTTTGACTTAGTTTGAGATACGTAACGTGAAATTTTGATAAGTCAAAATTTCAACTTAGTTCTGGTGTTTGGAAACAAGCTTCCATGCTTTCCTGTTGACTTTATTCTGTTTTAGAAAGAAGAGTTGTTCTGGGTTTCCTCATTGGCCAACAACTGTTGACTGACAATTTGATCAAAGTTGGCATTTTAATATGGGAGTCTATGGGGATTGACTCACTTTTGGAGCCAGCCTCTAGTGGACATTGGAGTTACTGCAGTTTTTGGCACTTTATACTTCAGCCCCAGAGGTTTCAGCTCGCTGTAAGCCCATTTTAGTGATTGCTTTCTTTGTTTTTTTGACATCGTACATTATAGGCTGATAAATGTGGGAAAACTGTTGTACTTTTCTCCAGACAGCAGTTTTCAAAGATTCTGTGCGACATAAATCTCCACATTAAAGCTGAGATGTGACTCATCTTTCACGTTTTTGTCCGTCTACATTTAAACCATCTTCCATCATCTTCTGGCCATGCACTATGGCTGCTCTTAACTAAGGAATGTGCATCTTTTCTCTGGGTCCCACTGCCTCATATCCTTGATCCCAGATGGCGAGGAATTCCAACAGATGCTTCGTGGAGACGAGCCACCCGACCTTTTTGGCTACATCGAAGTTTAATGAAAGCTGGGATCACTGTCAGAGGGGGGGTTAAGAGGAAGCGCCTTGATCCTGGAGGCCTGGGCTGCATTATATGCTGCGGTCATCTGGAGCCCGAAACAGACGCCTGAGACTGCACGCGGCCAACTTCTGCAGACGTCCAGGTGGACAGATGACGGTGACGCCGGCTCCTCTCCTCTTACACAAACATGTGCGCTCCACTTTATTGGACAGCATTCTTCAGATGGAGAGGAATGCACAGGAAGTCAATCGCATGCTTCCTCCAGAGCGAGGAGAGTGGCGAGCTGCTATAACGGGCCAGCTGCAGGGTCAAGAGTGTCGGATAAAACATGAGACACGGCTGAGAGCTGTGTGTACATAAAGCGTCTTTATTTAGAGACGAGAACATGCTTCAGCTCCTTTATTGGAAACACTCGAAAGATAAGGAACAGCATCTGTGGGCTCCTTTTTGATCTAAACTTTATTCATTGTGATATCCTGACGGGTACGTTTGCAGTGACCACGAGGTTCACACCTAATTATTTCCATATTAATGTTCTCCTCTCTCTCTATGCTGAAAGAAATCAGCTCCACATTCATCACTTCTCTCCGTTTCCTGATGACGGATTAACGGTCGTATGTTATCAGCTGTCAGAGAGCCTTGACCTTTGACCTTACTGACTTTGCTGCAAATTACTCATAAATTTAAGACCAGTTCTCCTGAAATAACATCATCAGTTGCAAACTTCTGCTGCAGCAACTACAGCAAAAATATTTTTAATGAACTTTGAAGTTAAATCTAATAATATCTGATAATCGGATGATTTTAACATGAGTTATGAACTTCTTACGTCTTAAAGTTGTCATTGTGTCATATATTTAGCATCAATTCCTAAAATGCTGCTCAAGAATATCATTTTCTGGATGACCGAAAGTCAGCATGGCAAGAGACATTATCACGATTTACAATCACATTTTGATTTCTTTCCGGGACCACTATCTAAATACTTAAATATTTACATTCACTTTGTTAGATAGAACTGCAAGTTAATGCAAATATCTAATCATCAAATCACATGGTAACAACTCAGTGCATTTAGGCATGTAGACATGGCCTAAATGACCTCATGAGGTTAAAAGTGACCATCAGAACGGGGTAAAAGGTTATTTAGTGACTCTGGCAATGTTGTTGGTCCCAGCAGATCAGAAACTGCTGTTCTCCTGGGATTTTGTCTAACAACCATCTCTAGAGTTTACAGAAAATGGTCTGAAAAACAGAAAACATCCAGTGAGCTGCAGTTCTCTGGGTGAAAATCCATTATCGATGTCAGAATTCTGAAGAGATTGGCAAACGGCTTTAATGGGATAACAACTCAAACCTTGAAGGACAAGTGATAAAGCAGCAGAAGAGCACACTGAACTAACAGAAGCTAGAATTTGCAGTGGACCACCAAAACTAGACAACAGAACGTTGCCTGGTCTGATGAGTCTCAGTTTGTGCTGCCACATTGAAATGGTAGGGTCAGAATTTGGTGTAAACAACATGGAAGTAGGGATCTATCCAGGCTTGCTGCTGGTAGTGTAATGGTATGGTATATTTTCTTAGTATACTTCTGGCTTAGTACCACCTGAGCATCATTTAAACACCACAGCCTTTCTGAATATTGTTGCTGACCATGTCCATCCCTTTATGACTGCAGTGATGGCTCCAGCAGGATAATACACCATCTCACAAAGCTCAAATGTGCTCAGACAGCCTCCACAGACACCTCATCTCAATCTAATTGAGCACCTTCGGGATGTGGTGGAGCGGGAGATTCACATCATGAATGTACAACCGACACATCAGCAGCAACTCTGTGACGCCATCATGACAACCAAAATCATCTCTGAGGAATTTTTCCAGCGCCTTGTTGAATCGATGCCATGAAGGTTAAGAATAAGTCAATGTATTTTATATAAAATATATTGACTTTATTTTATGGTACAGTTCTGTTGTAATGCATTGCTAACTAAACTAAACGCCTAAAAGTGGGAAATAACAATAACAATAACAATAATAATAATAATAACCCTTAACAAAGGTCATGCTCTTTGACTTCACAGTAGCATCTCACGGATGAAGGTGGAGCTGTGTTCATCTAAATCATCCCCATACGATAAATAGCATGGCAGAAAACTCCTCCTCCTCTTCTCTGGGCCAACTGTTAGAGATATGTAGCATTAATATTTAAACTTCTCCAAATTTTGATCTCATTAAAAATGTAAACTGAACAGGACGGTGAGAATAATTCCTCCCATCCATCACCCTTTTACTCTAACAAACCTCTCCACCTCCACCCACTTCTTCTTCTCCGCTTTCCTCACATTTGTGCATCATATGAGCCCACCGCAAGCTCACAGGGATATTTCATTACATCTCCTAACCTCTGACCTCTCCGCTATTAGTTGCTTGTAGCTGCCGTTCAGGAGCGGGAGTGTATTTTTCTGCTGCAGGAGGTGACAGCGTGAAATTAAAGGATCAGTTTGACTTGTTTTGGCGTCAGTTTTGACAGAATTCGTCCTAAATATTTAATGAGAGCAATGTGTATGAGAAACTGCACACATCCGTCCTGCTCAGTGATGGATGAGGCGGGCAGCTACATGATATGCCGCCCCGACATGGGACAGTGGCCCGGGGTGCAGGCTGCTACCTCCCGAACCAAACACCAGCAGGAGGAGGTGAAAATTTCCAAACGTGCTCCCTCAGAAACATTACGAGTTTAAAGTTACAATACTAAAATAATGAGATATCACTGATAATGTATCTGATAAAGATGAAGAGCAGTGACACAAACACAGCTTTTAAAAGGTTATTTGCAGAGTTAAAACTACTAAAGGAGGTTTTCAGGAGGCCCTTGAGATTTAGTTTTTGGCAATTTGATCATATTCAAATCCATTGTGGAAACTAAAAAGTTCAACTTAATTTGAAGAAAAATCTGTAAATTTAAATAAAAGTAAATGTTACTATTAACTGAAAGCTATAATAAGTCTGATTTTAGCTAAAATTAGCCTGATTTTAGTTCATGCTGGTTGGGTTTAATCCTCACACCCAAAAAACTGCTATCAAATGGTTTCATTAGCTAAAATATTAACCCTAGCTAATATTAGCTAGTGTTAGCTTAGTAGCTAACATTAGCTAACATGCTAACATGTCATGAGGTAATGTTAGCTTACCTTGTAATATTAGTTAAAATTAGCTGTTCGACTAACATTAGCTAAACCTAGCTAGCATTAATCTAACAAGTTGCTTGATACCTGTTTTAGGAGTTAGCTGGCTAATCTTAGTTTGCTCACTAATATTACCTGGGTGATTCTTTTAGACCGGAGTCCTTTGGATCATACTTTTTCTGAAAACATGACCAATAATAGTAACAGTACTCCAGTTGTATATATTTAATAATATTCATCTGATAATGGATTCCTTAAATATTCTAGAAAATATGATTTTCCACCAAAACATGAAATCATACTTTTTATTAGGCATTTATTTCTCATTAAGAACTATTTTGTGGTCGTCCCTGTTACAGACAATTTGAACCCAATGTGATCGTGACAAAAATGCATTTTTGTAAAAACTCAATGATGACATTGAGGTTGAAGAGCACTTACCAAGAAACACTTGGCATTTCACTCCCAAAGCAGGTCATGAGAATTATATCTAACCTCGATCTTCATATTTTTTAACAAAACAAATACAGTTAAGTTAGGATTTGATAAGACGTTAATATTTTTGGACTGTCCTGTAAATTGTGTGCATATTTTAATTAACTTTAAACTCACATTTCCTGTTATTATTGGAATATTACTAAAATTACAGCAAGTAGCAGGGTTGAACTCAGTGTTATTGGATTAAAAATAGTAACAAGATTGAAGGGATGAGCAACATTTAATGTGAAGTCACATCAGTGTTAGCTTTTGGTCCTCATGAGACGTTTGTGTTGGAGCTGATCTACTGGAGATCTTAGTGATTGATGGACTCCATTTCTAAGCAAATGTTAGCTGTAGCTGCATACTCTTGATCCTGAAAGCAGAGAACAGGGGTTCTGTCTTTCTTATAGAAACCAGTCCACATCCTGTTAGATGGAAAAGAGGGGTCAGGAAGGACTTCTTTTTAAGGTTATAATGTGTATAATAATAAAAGGTTAAAATGTGTATAATACATGAAGAAAGTAAAATATCAGACATTAAATGACCTCAAGACAAAGTGGACTGAGCTGATGTCTGAGAAGCAACAGGTTCTTTGTTCTGTTCCTGTGTTTTTAGCGTGCTGAACGTCTCCATCCCTGATGGTCATCCTGATATTTATGAATGGTTTTCTGTTGAAGGTGTAGGTGTGTGGAGGAAAAGGTCAGTAGGTTGCCTTTGTTTTCCCTCCACCCTCATCTTTCTCTTCCCATGGCGTTGATGAATCACAATCACACGGGAGGTCACTTTGAAGTTCAGTGCCGGGCGGCCGGCCCTCGCGTCCCCTCTCTCAGATAGATGCATCTGATGACAGGCGGCGCTCGGGTGCGTCTGCGACATGTCGCTTTGGCATGTCATCGATGTCTGGGCCTCAGCCTGCACCGCTGCCTCGTTTACGGAGGGAGAAATAAGGTCTGATTGGTGGCTCAGAGCGCAGGGTATAAAGGTCAAGGGAGCGTTTTTTCAGAGCGGCGATAAGCTGCCGTTTGACCTTATCGCTGCGCCGGCTCAGACTGGGCTTTGTGTCATGTGATATGAGAAGTGCAGGGATGAAAGAGGCTCATCGACACGGCAGACAGCGAGGACACCACAACACATGACATCAGCGGCAGTGTCCATACTCTTATACATGTTTAGTCGGTGAGAGAGACCCAAGATGTTCTTTTCTTTACACAAATCAAACCTTTAAACCTAAAATTCTCTTGAAAAGAGGAAAACGTCCAAGAGTACTCTTGAATGTAATAAATCCTGAAAAAACATCATTTTTCCCTTTCAAATCATTAAGAGATCAAATTACAGTCAATATTTTTTTCTCAATTGTAAAAAAATAAATGTGAGACTTTCTGATTTTTTTGTCGTGCTAGTTTTTCATACTTTTACATACATGCTGGAACTCAGAAAACAACACAATTGCAATAAAACGGTAAAGTGCACATGTAAAGCCCAGAAAAGTGGGGTTTGGACATGTTTGGCTGGCAACACATAATAGTAACCAGGAACAACAAATTAATTGTAAATGATTTCATGCTAATATTTTGAAATCAGAAAACATTGGGTGGGTAGGCAGACGGCATGAACACCCAAGTTTATGAACGTGATAACTCGAGCATGAGGCAACATAGGAGTTTGAAATGGATACAGTAGGTGGAATTTGAATTTGACCTCTGAACTCGACCTTGACCTTGATGTCAAGGTCAAGGTTGAGTTTCCTAAAAATCCTGTTAATGTGACAATGAGGTGACGTAGTGTTTTGAAATTCTTACCATAGGTGAAAATTTCAGACGAGTTCAATTCTCATTGACCTTGACCTCAAGGTCAGAGGTCAAGCTTTCTGAGAATCTTAGGAACGCGAAACTCAAGAAGGAAGTCCCCAAAACTATAAAACTTAGAAAATACAGAGAAAGGTCCTTCAGGATTTCTAAAGATGTCAAGTGGGCAGATTGGAGTCTTTGCTGGGTCGATTCTGGGTTTATAGTCATTAAAAAAAAATAAATTACTTTTAAATACAAAAATTTAAGAGTGTTCACTGCGGTAAAAACATTTTTTGCAGATAAATACATTTCTTGTGTAGGTCTGTGCTTGGAAGGCTGGAAAAAGTAAACTAAAGCAGTGTTTACATCTGTTACCATAGAAACCATGTGTTGAATTTTGTAGCCTGCTCATGCCACACAGAAGCCTTTGAATCCCCCGAAGCCACATGAACCAGGCAAAGGCAAAGTTTTCACTCATCACACTTCATTAGAGTAGAAAACAGGGGAAAAAAGGAGAGATGACGACTGCAAACATCCAAACTATGGATATTCATGTGAAGTCCTACATCCAAAACTGGGAGATCTCAGTTTCAAAGGAACTTCAGGAGTGCAAGGTTAAGCTGCTTCAGCCGTGTTACGGATGTGAAAGACAGCGTCTGAAACAGAAAATTCATACCCTGAATGGAGTCCTTGATTTCCTACAAGGTAAAAATACAAGTTATAATGACGAGTCAAGAAAAATGAGGGATGAAATAATTTCCCTCAAAATGATGCTAAAAGAGGAAAAAAGCAAAAAAGCAAGCGCTCGTAAAAACCTCAAAGCCCACAAAAACATCATTCGAGATTTAAAGCGCAACTTCAAAATTGTTGCAAGCATGTTCTGGAGGCTGAAGAGTACGGCGAGGAGTTGTGCTGGAAGAACTTTTGGCTACAACATCAGGTGAAGGAAATGCAGGAAAATGCCACCAGAGTGAGTTTGGAGGCTGCTCGAAACAAGGGCTTCATTTTCCAGCTGAAGGAGACTCTAAAAGTTGTGCAGCATTCAGGATTGTTCCCATCAGTCAGAAGACCTGCCACAGATGGAGAGAGTGGAGCAAAAAAAGCCCACCTCCAGCCTTCTGACCACTGAGGGTAAAAATCCAGAGGACAGTGTGCAGGTTACAAACACATGCATGAATCCTTGTGAGCAAAATAACAAAGAGAATAAGGATGCCTTGGAGAAGATCAAGAAAGCACAGCTTTCTGACCATCATATTAAGGAAGAGCTGGCAATGTCTGAGCGGGAGGATGTGCAAACCGATCTTCAAAACACTGATGAAGAGGGGTCAGAAAAGCTTCACAAGAAGCAGGAGAAGAAGACAAAGAAAAATAAAAAGAGCAGGAATTGGTTTGTGAGGTTATTTACCTCCACGGAAGACATTTAAGTTCACATTTTTCACCGGAAAGTAGAAACTCTCTTTGTCCTGAGAATTTGACCTGTACAAGAAATAAAAATATGAAAGCAATTTCCACTGGCAACATATTTGTTTTCTATTCATTGGAAAGCACTTTTAGTGTTATAATTTAGTTTAGTTTAAAAATGTCACCAACAAATATCTGTCAGAAAACGTTATCGTCCTCAGCCCTTTGTGTCCAGCAGGAAACTGTTGCTATGAGTTGGCTTTTAAAAAATAAAAAATATTTGGACTGAAAAGTATTACAATGTGAAAGATATTTCAGTCCTCATTACCATGAAAATAAAAGATAATTAACGAAAACATTAATCTGTTTTGAGAAATCTGAACAAAGTCTTTACAAAATGTGCAAAACGTGAAAGAATCGAGGTCTGAATGTTCACATGGAGTTAAAGGAACTCAGTGGTAGGTTGTCAATTAGATTGTAATATAGGTTTTTATACGTAACTGTACATAGAAATATAGCATATTTAATAGATCTTAAATGTTAAAAATGGTGTTCCTAGATTGACAAGTCTTTAGGGAAAATAGATTTTGCAGTTCTAGATTGTATCAACTAAAACTTTTCACATAAAATCATGTGTCTAATCTGGTCTTATCCTGTGGGTTTTACTGGATAACCTCACGGCTTCATCCCTCTGAGAGTGATTTTAGAAAATTGAGGAAGGATTTGCTTAGTTGAGCAAAAACAGATCTTTCGAAACACGGACGCAGAATTTGTTTTTCAGCGGTCATATTCCAAAACACTGGGTAAACACCGAACTTAAGATTACTTAAAGCAGAACTGCGGTTTGGCCGTCCTGTTTGCTGAAGCAAAGTACTTTTCCTTCAGTTTGAGTCCTGCTGAAGTGAGAATGGGTCGCAGGGCAGCGTGACCTGTTCTCACTGTAAAAAGTATATCTGCAGAAAGCCTTGAAGTCTCACTTTTCTTCTCTCACTGTAAATGTAGACGTCAGCAACACCATAAGAGTGTAAATAAAAACCAAAAACCTGCTGCTATCATCTTGTTTTGAAGATGAATTCCTGCTGATTTACTGTACGACAGTCTGACACCTGGAGTTTTATCAGAAAGCACCGAGTGGCTTTTCAGCCCCTCGGGACCTTGAAATAAAGAGATAGATAGACCGAAGAAGCTTTTTTCTGAATCAGCGTCTTCACGTCAATGATGATTCCCACATGAAAACTCTTCCTGAGGCCAAAAGCGATTTAGGGAAACTTTGGCCAACATGCTGAGGTTGGGAAATCAGAAATTACAGGAGTTGTTTAGTCTTGTTGAAGAGAAGCAAGAGGCCAGCTTTCGTCTGTGTTTCATATGCAGTGGACAAAGTATCTCAAATAAAAAACATCAGCTGTTAAAAAAAGCATAAACTGGAGCGAGTCAGGACAGCAATATGCATTTTTCTCACAAATTAAGTTTCTTTTGTAGATTCTCATTGTAAATGCTTTGTTATGGACACATTTAAAAAAAACAACTTTAGACAACATAAAATATGATACAACATAAAATGTGTGAAACCAATAAAACACAAAAATATGTTAAAACAAAACTACAAAACAATTTGTGGTGAAAGAGAAAATACAAACATGAAAACCAGTAATACACAAAATATCACCAAGAAATGTCACAATTTATGGAAAAACAGAAAACAAAACAGACAAAAACACATAAAAAACCCAAAATGAAACATAACACAAAACATTTTTTTAAAAATTTGGAAAAACATGCATGTTTGATGTGCAAGTAATTAAATGCAAATGCTAAAAATGAAAACATAAAAAATTACAGCAAACCCTGTAAAACACAAATAATATTATATAAAACCTAAACAATATTAAAACTCTAAATCTAAATCACAGAAGCAAATTTTAAATCCAGAAACTTTTAAAAAGCAAAACAAAACAGAAAAAATATTTTTACAACTGCACAGGCAAAATATAAAAAACAAAAAATGTCAAAAATAGAAAAAATGGAAAACCATAATGTACAAAAAATGTATTAAAAAATACATTAAAATGAATTAATAATGAAAAATAAATAAATAAATAAAAGACAAAAAAACATCCATTATCTTCTTCTTGCTCAGTCCTGGGCAGCAGGGATGTCGGAGCCTATCCCAACCTCCATAAAGCCAGGGGCTGGACAGCTTCACAGGACTAACAGGGACAGGCCAACAACCATTCACACTCACATTCACACCTACGACAAATTCAGGATCACCAGTCAGCCTTGCATGCATAGCTTTGGACTGTGAGGGGAAGCAGGAGGAAACCCATGCAGGCACATAAAGATCATGCAAACTCCACGCTGGAAGACGCCGGGTTAAAATCTAACTCCGGACCTTCTTGCTGTGAGGTGAAACTGCTAATCACTGCAAAACAAAAACGCAAGACAAAAACAAAACTATTTCACAACACTTAAAGTTCTGAGATGACAGAAGTTCAGAAGTGCCTCGTTCCCCCGGTCAAATGTTTTTTGTTCAGTCAATGAAAAACAGCACAGAAAACTTAAGTAGTGGGCAGCTAACAGCTCGCCTCCAGAGTTCAGAGGTCAGGAGGAGGTCGCTGTGTCTCTCAGAGAGGTCAGAGATGTTAATGAATTCAGAGCAACAGGTTAAGGCAACACCCTGTAAAGTGTAACCTGCTCTGACATGTGGAGGTGAGCCTATAGGAACTGTCCTGCTGGTGAGGTGTGTTGTTATGCTCGCTCTCTCCTTTAGTTAATGTAATGATTAACGCATGTACAAAAACGGTCGCTACTTGTGTTATCTGTCAGAGGTTTTCCATCATTTGCATTGTCACTAACGGGCTGCAGAGCACTGAGAGTGTTCAGTTATGCCCGCACTGAATTATCTGCTCGACGACATGAAAATACGCTCCTTATCTAATCAACACCTTTATTTTTCCGCTCAAGAGACAACTGCTGGAAGATAGCTTAACTTTTGTTTTCATTCTGGTTCAATACATTTTTCCTGAAGACAAAACACATCCTAAAACACAGACATCTTCTAAAAAGAAATGAAAAAAGGGGATAAGACGATAAAATATAAAATTTCTCCAGTTTTCCAAAAGAAAAATGTTCATTAGTTCATGTTATTAGGAGTGTTGTATGTCATGTTAAAAATGTCCAATAAACTCAAAGGAATTACAAAAACTTCCCTAATTTTAAAGCTTCATGATACCTGAAAACAGAAAACCCACAGACAGAGGTGTCACATTTCCAAACCAGCAGCGTCTCTGGCCACCATCCTTCACGTTCGAACAACACTCAAGTCCACGTCCAAGTCTACGTGTGTGGGTGTCCAAACAAACCTGCGCGAGTAACCTGAGAGCGCTGACCTGGGCATCAGGCCGTATCGAAGGTGGAGATCAGCTCATGTTGGAGGCGGCGTTATCATCTCCCGATCTCTGGACCTTTTCCGGACCACTTCACCTCAGCTTAACCCCGTGACCCCAACGCCAAACGCTTTCAGAGGCCCCTGCAAGGTGTGGGAGCATCAGATAAGGACGTCCACAGAGTGTGCGTATGTGTCAGTGGTTGAGTCTGAGGCGTGTTTGTGTTGGTAGATAAGTGTGGAGGGCTGAGTTGTGCTTTGGGACTTCACATTATTACTGGAAATAACAGCAGTGTGAAAAGTTACATACGTTTTGAATTTGCTGAATCAGCTCAGGAATTATTACAGTGTGACATTTCAAAGCAAGGAGATTAACAGAAAAGTTGAGTGGGGATTTATTACTTATTAGTTCTTACAAATACATGATCACTAGCCATGTGACACTACCTTGTCTGCCATTTTGGATGTGCTACAATCATGGTGAGAATCTAGGGTTGAGTAAATGTGACCCAAGTCACACAGGCCTAAAGATTTGTCTGCAACCATCTGGCAACCAGTGGTCATGAAGGGAAAACGAGTATTCTTTGACCAAATCAGTTGCTGGAGCGTGATGGTAGACTCTGTGACCGTGGCTTTAGCAGTCATTTTCCCAAAGGCCTACAGACCAGTCAGTGACCCCCTGGCAACAACTTGTTGCTAGGGAAATACTTGTAATTCCTTAGTGGTTGAGAAAAACCTCCTTTCAATTGCAGATTTTGCTGCTGGAATGTCTTCATTTCTCCAGATGGTTATAAATCAAGTTTAATTTTGAGTTGATGAAAAGTCAGATCAACACCATCCTGATGGCAACATAATGAAAAAAAAAATAGTATTTTTTAACCCTGAAATCCCAAAAAACTCAAGAGTGCCATTTTCATGATGCCAGAAGATTAAATATCCTAATTGTTGAAGACTGATTATTAAATAAAACGAGCTTTTAAAGCCTAAAATTTGTTCTGTAATCTCATTTTCTTTTCTTTGAGTTAAAGAGCTGACACGCATGAAGAAACAGCAGATGAAATTCCTCAGATTGTGGATCTGTGTGTTTACACTGGATTTTTATGTGCTCTCATTCGGCCTTTATGATCATTTTTATGGGAGCAGAAAACCCCCGTGTGCTTATTTTACCCATGACCCTTTGCGACCTCTCCTCATCGAGCTGAGGGCTGCTGGCGCTTCGCGTCCCAGGAAGGGGTTGGCAAGGATTCACAGAGCCGCCTGTCAAAATGTTGATGCTAAACGTACAAATGCTCCGCTCCGAAGTGGCTTTAAAAGGGAAATGTGTTTAGGAACAGGCAGGAATGATGAGGTGGCGTGGACGTGCAGATGCACTCGGCTCCCCTCGGAGCAGGATACGAGCGCCTGCCATAAGAATGCAGAGTATTTTCTGGCTAAAGCTAAAGTTGTAAACATAGTAGATTTGAAGGTGGCGTGTGGATCACCGGGTGCTCAGTTTTTTGTTTTGTTTTTGCAAGATTATAGTCCTATCTGCAGAGCTAACAATAAAAGGCTCAAAACTGTGAAAAAGAGTAACAAGTAGTCAGAAAACCTGAATATTGTTGGTTTTTGTGGACCAGATGGAGGTGATAGTAGCTAAAGTTGCCATCAACTGGAAGCTTAAATCTCCGTGCAGGGATTTCTAATTGGTTCTAATAAGTTCATATTTTGTCAAAACAACTTTATTAAACAACAACAACACAGGAAAATGTGTCCTGTATTAGAAATAGAGAACAGGATGTGGGAAACGTCCTACTTTAATCGTAGATAGGATAGAATTGAAAGCTAACTTTTCTCTTGCAGCTTGAAGCTTGCCAGCTTACCACCATCATGTTGGCTCTTACTATAGAAAGTAGACATTAGGTTTTCAGCTTTGCTTCGTATTGGTACATCATTTATTGATGAATAAAATCAGCATACAGAAGGAGTGGATCACACTAGCTGCTGAAAGAACTGAAGACAATTAGTATTTCCTCTCAGATGCAACTTTGGCAGCAAACAGCTGATGATTAGCTAGCTATAATTTAACCACACTGCATGTATGTGGTGATGGTTAATTTGCAACAGTAGCTTACAATACAATTTGAAATTGGTTAGCTAAGTGAGCAGATCAGTCCTAATCCGACTTTGGATTCATTAGTGAACTTATCCATTTAAGTATTTTATTACATAAGATAGTTGAGTATTCGTCTGCAAGCTAACATTAGCCTGAAGAAATATACATAGCTTGGTGTCGGAAAACCAAGCAATCCCTTCACAAATCCAACATCTGGGTAGATGTGCTTCAGGAGATGAAACTAGCTTTCTTCTGGTTAGTAATGTTAATTTTTGCCTGCAATGTGGAAAAATTTGCTTGATAGTTAATGCTAGCATTTATAGGTAACCTAATTCATAATAAATAGAATGATATAAAATATAATACAGCACTGATACCAAGCGTAGCATCTAGCTAGCTAATCTGAGCTTTATGTTAGCCTACCATCTTACTTGATATCTAACAAGTAACAGTGTTGCTAAAGGTAGTTTCACATAGTACATGGCACACACTGTGCTCTGAAAGTCATTCTTTTCTATTGCTTTGGCCACACCGAGGAAAGTGCAACGCAAGCACTAAGTTCAAACACACAATATCAAAAACCATGAAAGAAAAGTTGATTCTGTGTGTATCCAAATTCAACAAACTTATGACGCAAGTTTCCATCCATATAGGGAGGAAACAACACACTCTTCACTAATATCTCTCTCTAAATGAGAGATGCATGTTTTGGAATGGCAGGGAGCCGGCGTCTCTAGTTCAAAATAATGACAGCAACATCCAGCACAGTTCAGGTTAGGGTTAGCTCAGCGCAACGTATGTCACATCCTACATGAAAGGGCCTTAACTGCTGACACTGGGAGCAGAAGAGAGACACTGAGGCACTCTGAGGCATAGTGGGGGGGTGAAAACTGCCAAATAAACAATAAAGAAATTGATGAATAACTAAAAACAAAGGGAACTCATATAAAAATAAATGCAACACAAACACCACAGAAAAGAAGTATTAAAACAACAAAAATAGTTAAATACATTTTAAATTAAAAAAATAAAGCCTGCATTTACTTTCCTATGTATAATTTTTTTTTCCTTTGATTTATTTCATTTTCCAATTAATAAATTAATTAGTTTGCTGCATTTATGTCATTTTCTTCTTTGCATGTTTCCCCTATTTTCCCCAAATGTATTTCTTTGTCTATCTACATCATTTAGAGATGTGGAGATACTCCTTTAGTATTCAAGTGACAGATGTTAGCATAACTTTCATTTCAAATATCAATTTGTCAAACTTTATATATTTATTAACACCTATAAATATTTGCAATTGTTTTTTACTGCAAATAAACATCACTTCTTCATTTATTAATTCATATGTTTATGTATTTTTAAACTATCCAGTTTTAGTTATCTATATTGATATTTTTGATTTGATACTTTTTTTTTTATTTGATCATTTGTGTACCTTATTGACATTTTTCTGCTGGGCTATTTATTTACTTGTTTCTTTTGACACTTTAGATCTTTAATTTATTGTTGTCAAAATAAATGACAAAACAAAATGATTTGAACTGATTTCCATTGTAGGTGAATTTTTAAAAACACAATTTCCTCATAAATTTTTTAAATCTATTACTTTATAATACAATATAGAGACAAGGCTATTTTGAGAATTATGTTCCTCTAGAACGACAAGTTTGAGTCAAGGCCTCTTGTCCCACTCGACCCAATCAGCACAGGTCGAGGAGTTTAAAGTGTGGAGGGGAAGGTGGACTGAAGGACTCTGGGTTCAGCTTTGAGGTTGAGCATCAGGCTCTGTGAAGGGATTAAATGAAGAGCCTTGTAAGGTGGGCTTCAGCGGGCAGAGCAGCCAGCATTCCTTCTGCTACAGCCCGTCAACTGCCACCTCTTAAAATCGGACAGGCCGATTGTGAGCAGCACGCCTGGGCCTCCGCCTCCACCTGAGGATGGAGCCGGCTTCTACCACGACTCACCCCATGGATCACTCTTAACGATGCGAGCGGTTAGATCTGTGTAATGTTGTTTCCTCGCTTTGTTAGCAACAGATATGACATTGAGGATTATCCAAGGATGAGGAAAAGGTGTCTGTTCTTTCCACCGTTTGGACATTTCATTAATTCCTCTGTTCCTACAACTGTTTTTAAAGAGCTGTCAAACTTCCATCCTTCTCTTTTTGTCTCACGATGGAGGTGAGTCACACTTCCTGATGACGTCAGGATCGCCATCTTTAGGGAAGTAGTTTCGCCAGTCACCGGGAAGTGACAGCGAGGAAGTTTTTATGACTTTTAAAGCCTCTGATATAAACAGAGGAGGTGCCACATAAATTTTTCTCCTCTGTAATGCTGTATGGAAGACCAAAGCTGCCAAAAGATAGAAGCAATAACTAAATCACTCAATGAAAAATGGATCAATATATCAGAAATCTTTCTAACAAATGGATCTAGATTTAGTAAGCAGGGCAAATTACTGTGTGTCTGCAAAACTGATTGGTGTGGAAAGTTCACCATTTGATCTGCTGACCATGTTCAAACTCATAAAAAAAACCCCCAAAAAACAAAAAAAACAACAACAGTTGCGTTCAATAATTTGCAACCTAGGCCACCAAAAGCAGAACAAATCAGACGCTGAGAGTTAGAAGCTCATGTACCAGTAAGTGTAGCTTGTGTTTTATGAACACTATCATTTAAATATGCCTGTGATAAGAGGGGATTTTGGCAGACAGAGAAAAACAGCTTTAGTATTACATGCAAGACCTCTGTATAAACCTGAAATCTGTCAGCTGACCTGTTGCATGTGCAGAAGAATTCAGATGTGTTAATGCAAGGAGTGTCCAACCCTCAGTCACTTGGTGGCAACAAACAGAGCAAAGTATGAGCAGGCATTACTCAGTCAGACTTCACAGTCACATCAACAGCTTTATTTTATATTTTGATAAACATTTCAGGATGTTACACAACAGATCCATGTTGCAGATGATGATGATGTTGCAGAGCTCTGTGTGTGCACTTTTAAACCGTCTCACTGAGGAAATCAGCGGTTGGAGACCACAGCATGACCAAAATTAAATGCAATCTGTTTGTGATAATAAACACAAATATATTAACTGCGATTAATCTTCATACACAGAAATTCACATTAACTGCTTACATTCAGGGTGCACCAGAACCTCTTGTAAATTAGTTTTGATGCATGCTCAATCATCCAGGTAAGTAAAACCCAAAAAGTTGCTTCTGTTCATCTGGATGTAGCGTTTTCAATGGGAGAAACGTTTCCTCACTCATCCAAGTGACTTCTGTAGTCTCTGATTGCAGGTTTCCCCAAATCTTATAAACAGTACCTTTGCACTTGTTTGTGCATAGGTACTGCACAACGTACTGCAAACGTACTGTGTGATGAACAGAAGCAACTTTTGGGGACTCTTAGAAATTCCTCTACAAATAGTGACGTAGTTGCTGCAGGATTTCAATGTAACTGCCAAATGACATAAGTGCTTGGCCACATTTCTTTAATATATGAATGTAACCAAAATATAACCAGCTGGAAACCAAATTAGTCCAGTCCCCTACTCCAAAGAGACATGTTACAGGTAAATTGGACTCATTGGTCCTGATTGCAACATCTGTCTACAGTACATTTATAAATTAGATGCTAATGATTTGGAAACCTTTGTCAAGCTGTCTGAGAGTGATTGCAGTCAGTCTGAGTCAGAGTGCAGTTGTTTGGAAACAGGTTGCCTCACACCAGGTGACCTGTGCAATCATCTAGGGATCAAAACTGGCCACCCAGATGTAACACCCTCGTCCTCTGGGTGGCCAGTTGGTTACCGCAACTACTTGCAATCATTGGATGTTTCCTAGTTGCCGGGAGGTTGGCATCATATTTTTACTCAGTGTGGCTTAAGCACTGTAGATTGATTTCTCTGTAGAAATATAACTGAAAACCTGAAAACACTTCCAACCCCTCGGCTCAATAAAAAAAAAAGAAGCTTTACTTACTGTAACAGTTTTCTCCACAATACTTGAACTCATCCACACAAGTCATTTATAATTCACCCTTTTCCTGCTGAGAGCAATGGGCTCAGGTCTGGAGGTAGTTAATAACACTGGGCTGTAAACAACACCCCAGTGCCAATGAACTCAATGAAGCCAACAGAATATCTTGACTCATGTTCAGTCATCCAGGTAAGGAAATCTTAGAACGTTGATTCTACAGGGAGTGCAGAATTATTAGGCAAGTTGTATTTTTGAGGAATAATTTTATTATTGAACAACAACCATGTTCTCAATGAACCCAAAAAACTCATTAATATCAAAGCTGAATGTTTTTGGAAGTAGTTTTTAGTTTGTTTTTAGTTTTAGCTATTTTAGGGGGATATCTGTGTGTGCAGGTGACTATTACTGTGCATAATTATTAGGCAACTTAACAAAAAACAAATATATACCCATTTCAATTATTTATTTTTACCAGTGAAACCAATATAACATCTCCACATTCACAAATATACATTTCTGACATTCAAAAACAAAACAAAAACAAATCAGCGACCAATATAGCCACCTTTCTTTGCAAGGACACTCAAAAGCCTGCCATCCATGGATTCTGTCAGTGTTTTGATCTGTTCACCATCAACATTGCGTGCAGCAGCAACCACAGCCTCCCAGACACTGTTCAGAGAGGTGTACTGTTTTCCCTCCTTGTAAATCTCACATTTGATGATGGACCACAGGTTCTCAATGGGGTTCAGATCAGGTGAACAAGGACGCCATGTCATTAGTTTTTCTTCTTTTATACCCTTTCTTGCCAGCCACGCTGTGGAGTACTTGGACGCGTGTGATGGAGCATTGTCCTGCATGAAAATCATGTTTTTCTTGAAGGATGCAGACTTCTTCCTGTACCACTGCTTGAAGAAGGTGTCTTCCAGAAACTGGCAGTAGGACTGGGAGTTGAGCTTGACTCCATCCTCAACCCGAAAAGGCCCCACAAGCTCATCTTTGATGATACCAGCCCAAACCAGTACTCCACCTCCACCTTGCTGGCGTCTGAGTCGGACTAGAGCTCTCTGCCCTTTAGCAATCCAGCCACGGGCCCATCCATCTGGCCCATCAAGACTCACTCTCATTTCATCAGTCCATAAAACCTTAGAAAAATCAGTCTTGAGATATTTCTTGGCCCAGTCTTGACGTTTCAGCTTGTGTGTCTTGTTCAGTGGTGGTGGTCTTTCAGCCTTTCTTACCTTGGCCATGTCTCTGAGTATTGCACACCTTGTGCTTTTGGGCACTCCAGTGATGTTGCAGCTCTGAAATATGGCCAAACTGGTGGCAAGTGGCATCTTGGCAGCTGCACGCTTGACTTTTCTCAGTTCATGGGCAGTTATTTTGCGCCTTGGTTTTTCCACACGCTTCTTGCGACCCTCTTGACTATTTTGAATGAAACGCTTGATTGTTCGATGATCACGCTTCAGAAGCTTTGCAATTTTAAGACTGCTGCATCCCTCTGCAAGATATCTCACTATTTTTGACTTTTCTGAGCCTGTCAAGTCCTTCTTTTGACCCATTTTGCCAAAGGAAAGGAAGTTGCCTAATAATTATGCACACCTGATATAGGGTGTTGATGTCATTAGACCACACCCCTTCTCATTACAGAGATGCACATCACCTAATATGCTTAATTGGTAGTAGGCTTTCGAGCCTATACAGCTTGGAGTAAGACAACATGCATGAAGAGGATGATGTGGACAAAATACTCATTTGCCTAATAATTCTGCACTCCCTGTATTGAGTCATTTAGATGAGTGACAAAACAGAATAATTTTTTTGGGGAAACCAACAGAACCACATCATCTGCAAATAGCAGAACCCAGATCCCGAGACACCTAAAATCAAAGAGTAAATAAATGGTGGTGGTCTTAAAGTAAGTGAGCTAAGTTTAAAAATAATCTGTTAGCACTGACTTATGGTTTCACACAAGACCTTAAACCCCAGAATCTCATCTTAAATTTATCCATTGAGCCATCACAGCAAGCATTTTACAGACTTTGTTCCTCTTACCTCAGGAGACTTCTGGAAGCTTTTCAGTCAAGAAACAAACTTCTTCCACTACTGTCTTTTTCCTTAGTTAGCATGAACCTAAGACACACCTGGAAAAACCAAACAGGATTTATGAAGCTGTAGGAATAATGCTAGGACATAAATGCATACATCCACATGTTTGTGACTTTGGCCACTGTCTTTCTTAGAACAGGAGAAAATCACAGCAGCTCTGAGAACAAGCAAACATCTTTCACATGTCACACATTTTTCTAGGAACATTAGCGGTCGCTTCTCCACTTCCTTTAAACTTCGTTCTGCTTTTTTTTACATCAAGTTTTTAGCAAATTTTTTATTCTCTAAATTTCTGAGGATTAAAGCTTGTAAAAGAGAAAGAGGTCTTCCAGAAAACTCAGAGTCAGAGATTCTTATTATATATTATTTGTCTGTTGCACTATTTCTTTTTTATTCATCGTATATATTACATTAGAAAAATATTACAATTACAAATAATTAAGGAGGACACAAGCTGTCAAAATAAAATGAATAAATAATTCAATAAAAATGATAACATTTAATGGAACTGATTTATTTCTAAAAACATGACAGTCAATACTCATTTCATTTGGCTATGTATATATATTTCCTGGTATGGTATGGTCCTCTGAACAGTTGATGCAGAGATTCATCAGCTACTGCTGTGGCATTTAAATGGGCTGTAATCTGGGGTGCTGGTAACTGGCAGAGGTGACTCTTGGTCTTCCTTTCCTTTGGCCGTCGTCATGTCAGCCAGTGTCGTCTTAGCTCTTGTTTGGTTTTTGCAACTGCGCTTGGGAGCACATTCAAAGTTTTAGCAATTTTCCGGACTAACTGACTTACAGTTCTCGAAATAATGATGGACTGTCGCTTCTCTTTACTTAGCTGGTTGGTTCTTGCCAAACTATGAATTCTAACAGTTGTCAGATAGGGCTGGCAGCTGGCACCTGACTTCTGCACAACACAACCTCATTAAGAAGGCAAGAAATTCCACAATTGAACCCTGACAAGGCACACCTGTGAAGGGAAAACCATTTCAGGTGACTACATCATGACTACATCACAGCTCAATGAGAGAAGACTAAGGGTTTGCAACGTTGTCAACCAATCAAAGGGTGACTACTTTGAGAAATCTAAAATATAAGACATATTTAGAGTAATTTATCATTTTTTCTTTGCTACATAATTCCATATATCTTGCTTTATATATTTGATGTTTTAAGTATGCATCTACAACATAGAAAGTAGTAAAAATAAAGAAAAAACATTGAATGAGAAGGTGTGTCCAACTTTTGACTGGTAGCGTAAATTAGATGTACATGAAAAACAGGGGGCAGTGGGGCTACATGGTTGAAAGTTTTCTGGTGTTCACAACTTCTAAAACTTGCCTTAAGCCCCAAACAAGCATTTTATTTGTAAATAAAAAAGTTGTGATAACCAGAGTAATTAAAAAAACTAAAAAAACATTTATAAAGCTTGATCGGTAAGTCGGTGGTTATATGACTCACTGCACTGACTTAAAGATTGACCACAGACAAAACCAGAAAGAGTTGCAGAAAGATCAAAAGATTCAGCAATGCTGGTAAACTTAGTGTCACCCAGTTGCAGGGAACCTTGATGTCATTTTTGACAGTTGTGTTTCAACAAGCTTTTTCCATTTAAGGGGCCTCAGGAAGGTGAAAACTTGCCACCCTCATCATGACTCTGACGAAATCGATTCTTCATCACTTCTTGATTAGATTCCTGTCAATCTTTGTATCTTAGCCTCGATCAGCTGTTGTTTTGCCACTACTGGCTGGAAAAAAATGCCACATCAAACCTGTACTGATCTCCCAGTAAGTAACAAGCAGTAAAAAGTCATTACTGCTTGTTTTTTAAGCGTATCAGTAGTCTTGTGCTATTTAACTGAACATTTGCAGCTCTACACTCCTGTAAAGAGCTTTGATGTCTACAAAGTAGCTGCTTAAAGGTTCCTAGATCCAAGCTAAAAAGCAGAGGTGACAGAGGCATTTCGATGGTGGCGTCTAATCTTTAGAAAGCCTGACTTTTCACATAAGAGCTGCCCAGTCACTCCGTCTTTCTAAAACGCTCTTAACAACCTGCTTCTTCTCACTGTGCAGAATATCTTTACTTTTCATTGTGCAAGCCCAGTCACATACATATTTGTTTTTTGATGTACGACAGGGCATTATGTGCCGTAGTAGCTGCATATGCAGCAGTTTTAAATGTGCTATAGAAATAATTCAATTCACTTTTATTTATATACCACCAAATCACAACAAAAGTCAACTCAAGTTGCTTTACATTGCAAGGTAAAGACCCTAAGATAATACAGAAAACCCCCAATAATCAAATGACTATTAGCAAGGGCTCGGCGACAGTGGAAAGGAAAAACTCGGGGTGATGGGCAGCCATCTGCCATGACAGGTTAAGGGTGAGGGAAGAAAGACATTACAAGGTTAGGCAAATGGAGCACTGACTTATTGTATTAGAAACATTAAATCTTTGCCCCCCAAAATGTGTAGGGTTACATTTACTCTTTTATGTGCACATATTGTTGGCATCTTCTCTTAAACTGAAGAACATTTTCAAGTTTCTCAGGGGGGTCAAATAAAGGCACTCTCCTGTAGGAGGGAATCATGTTGGATTGTGAAACTGTTGCATGAAAGCCAAACATCACATTAAAAATATATGAAACAGGCAGTCTTAAATAAAGCTTTGACCTAAATTTATAAGCTGTTCAACCAGTAGTGCGGCCTAACTGTAATCCTAACCCTGACAACAGTGGTTAAATAATTATAAATGTCCAGCTAATCCAGTTTTAAGGTGCACAAGTTCTGACTCCTGTGAAGATTAACATAACGACGAAGTGAATACGCACCAGTTCTTCCTGGTACTGACTGTTTCGCTTCTCAAAGTGAGGTTCAAAACATCAACAAGAAGTTTGTTTTTATGCGTCATCCCCTTGTGTTTGTGTTTGATCTGCGCTGGACTTCTTCCTCATGTTGTAGTGATGCCATTGCTGCAGGTCCTGACTCGAGTTTACAGTAACTGTGAGGCGTCAACAGTGTTGCTCAATCTGTGGACTTCCTTCAGTGTGCATGATTGCTGTGTTGTAACGCTGCTTACGCAGTTTTTCTCTCTCTGCGTTGCTTTTGCTGCATGTCTCATAGCAATGTGTGTAAGATTGTGTTGCAATGATAAATTTGCAAAGAGTGCATGGATTTAATGCACAGTTACATAAACCAAAAAAGAAGCTGATCCAGTAATTTTCATCTTCTACTTACGAGGAAAAGGATTACATAATCAAAAGAGCTTTACCTCTGCAGTCTTCAGTGCAAATCTACTCTCTGTCTGTACTTTTCCACACAGAACAGTATTTAAATGTTTTTTTTTTAAATAATCCTTAAAGCTTTGATTTCTACAGATGCATCCATATGAAAACCAAATATTCACGTTCAGTCACCTTGCAAACCAATGAAAGTGAGAAGCTGACCATGACATCATTTTAAAATATCTGCTGCACAAAGTATCGCACTGAACGGCAGAACTATCATTGTCCAAAGAGGAAACTGTCCTTCATCTTCTGAATGTGGTGTCCCACAAGGATCCATTCAAGGTCCTCTTTTATTCTAACTGTACGTCATATCTTTCAGAAACACTGTATTCTAGATCTCAAATCCTGGATGGCAGAAAACTTCAACCTTCAACCTTCAACTCTTGTTTTTTTCTTTATAAATATTTGTTCGAACTGTAGCAATCCTTGAGGGTGTTTCCTTCTTGATTTTTAATAATTAAATCAGCAGTGTTGTGCAGGGTAGTTGAGAACCAACCTCTAAATTAATTTAAATAAATTAAAACTGGTTTTACTTCTTAGAAAGAGCTCTCCACATATTTATCACCTCTCAGCTGAAGTAATGCAACTCTCTGCATATATTCAGGTTGTCCAGTTCCATCTTTCTTGATTGCAAAGTGTTCAAAATGTAGCTGCTCAACTTCTGACTGGTGAAACGAAAAGATTTAAAGTTTTACTCAGTGAAGTGGGTCAGCTCAGCAATCTACTGCTCACCTTCTTATCAGATCCTGTAACATAACAGTAGCATATCTCCCCTGTTCTGGCCTCCCTTCACTGGCTTCGACTTTGACTCCATCTTTATAAATAAAGTTGGATTTGCTTTGAGAAACTGCGGGTTTTGACACTTTAGTTTCCACTGGGCTTCACATGGGCTTTCCCGAGGTTAGCAACTTAGGTGTTGTGCTGAATAGCTAGGGTTAGCAGGTAAGCTAGTGGTAGCCAGAAATTACTGGTCCGGGCCCAAAGTAAACGTCATATCTATGGTCTTCAGGACCAGCTGGACTTTTCCAACAAAAAACAATAAAGTTATGAGCCACATCAGTGTAAATACTTGCTAGCATCATTTTATTCAATGTTATGACTGCAGACACATGTATATATTGCTGATGTATGATGGAGGCTCTTGCAGTATTTCAAACAGTCAGGAAAGTGAGAATGAGGAAGCAGAAATAAATGATGGTGTCTCTGTGAGAGTCCATGATCCTTTTCATGTGCTTCCCTTTGTGCTAACCAGTGAAAACCTCTAACAGAGTCCAGCTGTGAGGTTCACAGAGCCACGCTGTGCTACAAGACAAATTACACCTCCTCTCAAACCATACATCACCTCGTCCGAGCTTGTGCTCTTCTCGCCCTCCTCGTCTTTGGCCTCAACATTCAGCCTCACAGGAAACTGACAGCAGCTGTAAGAGAAGAATGATAAAAAAAGGTTCCTTTTACATCCTGGTAACAGGCTCCTCAGCAGGTTGAATTATTAGGAATAGGGTCATTTTTCATAATATGTTGAGTTCATCAAAGACCTACCTAACTGGTGAAGTTGACTTGGTCTTCACATTAAAGGAGTTCAGATTCTTATAAACCAAAACTGTCTGTAAAACCTGCTTCTTATGGTCTTGCTGTCTGTCAGATGTTTGAGAAGTGTTTTCAAGTTCATGGAGTAACTGCATCAAGCTACAGGACACATGTTGCTCCAGACTGGAGGGACTTTAACGTCACATCATGTCTGCGCTCTCACAGGCGACATTTGATGGTAGCACTGATGATGCGGTGAGCGAGCCTGCCTCAAACATGTGGCAAGCGTGTGGACTGGACTCCATCTGAACCCGGCTCACCACCGCAGTGCTGCATGGGAGTCATTAGCGGATAATTGGGAAGACTGTTTTCGTCGCTGCTGTGCAGGAGTGTGCTGGAGATAAGCACGAGTGTTTTGGTGACATCAGAAACATTCGTGAGGTTTGCACTTCCTCTCATTTTGAGGCTGACGGCGGCGGTAGAAGCAGCTACAGAAATAAAATGGCTCCTGAGGTTTGAGGACACTTCCACTCCTGTCTCGTTTGCTGTTTTCTGATCAGATGTTGTGTCGCACATCTGGCTTGTGCAAAATACATATAACAATAAAGGTTTTACAAAATTAAACTTGACTGCACGTTAACCAGGGTATCTCCTGATGCTGAGTGCAGATCTGATACTAATAAACACAACTCTCATTGTGAGGAGCAGATTAGTAATCTTCATGTTTAAGACCTCAGCCTCAATTTAACCTCAGGTTCTCAGTCTGAAATGAACTCAACCTTCAAGAGTTCAAGGGTTATTTTTTAAATATTTAAAAGTACCCTTTTCTCCAGCACAATAGTTTCTAGTTCCTCATTTATTCCCCGAACACTTCCATCTTCTGTAAAAACATTTTCTCATGACGGGGATGTCCACTTCAAACAACATTAAATCCTTAATTCCTGTTTATTTCAAGAACAAAACCACCAGATTAATGTCCTTAAGTACCATGGTTACTGAGTGATAATAAAACATGTTGTAGTAAATAATAAAGTGCTATTAACTGTTAAAACGTCAGCATTTAAAGGTACTTTTTGTTTAAAGATTCTTTAAACAGCTGCGATCGGTGGAGGTGCCAGAGACTTCTTTTTGCTGCTGTTTCCAGTGAGCGTGCTCTATCTACTACAACCACCACACACAGAAATCAGCAGCTACTCTACAGCAAATATTCTAACCTTTCACACAAAAACCATAAGAAATCACAGCTCAGTCACCAGCTAAATCTGTATTGTTTCTATTAATATAAATAGATGAAAGAGCATAGGACAGTGTTAGGACACTTAGTTTGTGCCTCAGCCACCAAAAGTTTGACATTTATAACAGACAACAGAGGGAAAACAATCTTGCATTTACAATTAGAACTCAATAAAGAGTCAGTACTGCAGGTTGCCGGTTCGAGCCCCGGCTTGGACAGTCTCAGTCATTGTGTCCTTGGGCAAGACACTTCACCCGTTACCTACTGGTGGTGGTCAGAGGGCCCGGTGGCGCCAGTGTCCGGCAGCCTCGCCTCTGTCAGTGCGCCCCAGGGTGGCTGTGGCTACAATGTAGCTTGCCATCACCAGTGTGTGAATGTGTGCGTGAATGGGTGGATGACTGAATGTGTAAAGCACTTTGGGGTCCTTAGGGACTAGTAAAGCGCTATATAAATACAGGCCATTTACCATTTACTGGCTGGAGAGTGCCAAGTGTTGTTTGTCAAGTGTTTTGTTTTTTCTTGGAAGATGACAAGACTGTGGTCCATCTTACAGAAGATACAGGAAGTGTCAGAAATCATTCTGTCAGCTTGTGGAGGTATATAAATGCATCTTTGCACGGCTTCAGGAAGGACACAAACTCCTGAGAGTTCATATTTTCTTTGCCATAGTTGGTAGTCCTTGTAAGTACTAAAAAAGTACATTTTATTTAACTAGTACATTTAAAACTTAAAATTTAAAAAGTGCTTCACAGAACCCCATCCAATCCTCAACCATAGCTCCAGACATCAGCCGCTTCCAAAAACTTGACAAAACCAGTGTACCTCAGGCTCGAAAGATGCATTTCTGAGGTTACAGGATTATTTTAAAAAATAATCTTGTACTATTTACTTTCCCCCCCACTTTTTTCTGTTTAACAGTTATCTGCTATACACCTTGAACTTTTTTTAACGACTTTATTTAACTTCTGAACAACAAGCAACAGCCAAGTTTGACAAAACAGTACAGATACTAACAGGAACCCTGTTTTTTAATGGAGGATATGTATGCTTTACCAGAAAGCTAATTTTAAACCTCAAAACACACCATGCAATGCAACAGACCTAGTCCGGTAGGGACAAATGGTGTGAGCTATGGTTGTTTTTCATGTTTAAGAGGTTGTAGCGCTTCCAATGTCTGGAAAGACGTTCCTTATCCTCGTACCTTATAGGCATCAGAACAAACATGAGGTTCTCATACAACATTTAAAACCTGTTAATACACTGTTTAAGACATTTTAATACCCTTTCTTTAAGCCTTTTATTACAAAGAATGTATTAAAGCCATTTTAAGACTTTTAATTATATTTTAACCAGATTTTTTAAAGAGTTTAAAACCATCTAAGTAACAGCTGTTTTTATGCACAACATGTCTTGTTGTTGTTAAAAGTTTTGTAGGAGAGATATCAGCTGAAGTTGAAACAGAGCTGGGTCGTACTCATATGTAATACCACTTCTAACCACCAGGTGGAGTGTTAGCCTAGCATTTATACAGAATGCATGGTGCTATCATACTTATTGGGATCGTTTCGGTAGCTAGAAGAGCTCAAACTGTGCAGTTTTGTTTTGTTTGTTTTTTTAGAAAAGAAAAAACATGGTAAAAAGAAAAAACATGGTAAGACACACAGTAAAAAATCTGCTAAAATGGTACCACACGGTGGAGAGACTTTTTACAAACAGTACTGCCCCACACCGAAACATTGATGAAGCAGGTTCTAGGTTAAGCCTGCACACAGGTTGTGGTGTTTTTTTCCCCCTTGAGCTGATCAGCTTCCTCCCCTGGAGGCCTCCCTTTTGTTTTCATTTGTGCCGTTAATCGATTTAAGCTAATCAGCTAATGAATCATTTAATCCACCAACAGATTACAGAAGCCAGGGAGGCAGCGGTGGCGCCATCATGACTCCAGCACTCCATTCTGACTCGGTGATCTGATGGCAGGTGAGTCACCTGTGTTCAGCCAGCCAATCCGCAGAGCCATAAAACCACTTTCATGTCCCTTCAGCGCTGCAATCTGACATAACTGTGACATAAAACCTGCAACAATCATCTTGTACTGCAGACAGCTGGCACGTCTGATCCTCACTGATTGGTTTTAGTGGCACACATAAAGCTGATTAGCACCACATCGACGGTCCCGTTGACCTGTCACAGACACCACAGACACTGGGACGTGTCTTGAGTGTGTGTGACGATGCAGTATTTACAGTGAGCCCAGCCTCTGTTACATACATCGTCACTGTGATCATTCCTACCTGAAGAGTAAAGAAACCCACTGCATCCTCAGCAGCTCCACACCTACATTAAAGGATGATCTCCATGGAAACAGTGTGGGCAGAGGAGAGGAATGGAAGTCAATATGTGCCATGTACATACAGATCGATGTGTTTCCAGGTGGGAGAGGAGGAGATGCACATGGAGGGCAAACTGGGGTCATGCCCTAATTTCTCCATCCCCTGGGCTGAAGTGACGTTACGCCACCTTATAGTTATTTATGAGGAACTTTTAATGGACCAGAATGTAAAGTAAAAACAATCCAGCATTGATACTTGAGAACAGAGTGCACATGCTTCATACTGCAGTCAAAATATTCAGTTCTTTTATCTTCTCATCTATTTTGTCTCGAAGCTTTAAATTTAACCTTTGTTTTTGTCCAGATTATCTGGGAAAGGCTTGTGTCCTGTTCTCAAAGTCCTCATCAGGGTATCAGGAGCTCCAACACAGCCTTGGCAAACTCGGTGATTTATGGGGAACCAATCAGACCCTTTACCACTGTCTCAAACACAGCTGCATCAAGGAAAATAATGTTGTGAGGTGTCCCAAAATGTCACCATTATTTTCCAGAATGTGGCATGTTTGACGCTGTCAGGTGAAGCCTTGAGATCAATAATGGCAATGTAAAGGTGACCATGTCTGTGAAGGTTCTCAGTCATCCAGGTCATCGTAGTCTAAGGAGCTTGGAAAGAAAAGTGTCTGGACTTCTTTAGGTTGCTTGAAGACGTTTCACCTCTCATCCGAGAAGCTTCTTCAGTTCTAGGGTCAAATCTGGGACTCTCCACCATTTGACCCTAGAACTGAAGAAGCTTCTCGGATGAGAGGTGAAACGTCTTCAAGCAACCTAAAGAAGTCCAGACGCTTTTCTTTCCAAGCTCCTTAGACAAAAGGCGACCATCCTTCCAGAGCTCTCTAGACTTCTCAGTGATCAGGGTGGTGTGATCAGTTCTTGAACGGTTCTGCGTTAAGTCAGCCTGCATCCAGTGAGATTAGCAAAGGAACACTTATAGTACAGGAACACTAGGTAAAACAGTGGTTGGAGTATATCATATGACCAAAATTATTGCAACTGTGTGCAATCAGCTTCCTTTCAAATGACTGCTTCAAATGAGGGAATGCCTTGCTCTCCATGAGCTCAAGAGTGGGCACATCACCCAGGCCCGAGAGAGAGAGGAGTTTCTCTGCCACTCTGCATTGGAGAGGTAGTAGCGCCTAAGCAGCTGTGCCTTGAAAGCGGTGTATTTCCCTTGGGTGGGGGGATCCTGGAGGAGTGTCATCACACGGCGGGTGGACAGCGGATCCAGCAAGGCCACCACATGATGGTATTTCGTGTCATGGCTGAAATGCCACAAAGAGCAAACTGAGCTTTGACGTGCACGAACTACGAAGGGTCGTGAAGCCAAAAATTTGTACTCTATTTATCCCAGATAGAGAAAGCCCTTGGTCCTCTCTCAGTCTGTGTTAAATCCTGTATCAGGAATTTAGGTTTCACTTTTGACTTGACTCTTACATTGGATGGGCATGTGAATTCTCTGGTTCGGTCTTGTTTTTATCTTTTAAGAAATGTGGCTAAGTTTAGCCCTATTTTATCTCGCTCTGAACTGGAGATTCCTATACATCAGGGGTCCCCAGCTCCAGGCCTCGAGGGCCGGTGTCCTGCAGGTTTTAGATCTCACTCTGGGTCAACACACCTGAATCAAATGATTAGTTCATTACGGGGCCTCTGGAGAACTGCAAGACATGTTGAGGAAGTAATTTAGCTGTTTGAATCAGCTGTGTTGGATCACGGGCACATCTAAAAACTGCAGGACACCGGCCCTCGAGGCCTGGAGTTGGGGACCCCTGCTATACATGCATTTATTTCCTCACGCTTGGAGTACTGTAATTCACTGTTTGTGTCTAAGCAAAGGTTCTCTGGATCGTCTACAGGTTGTGCAAAACGCTGCAGCTAGACTTTTGACAAAATCCTCTAAGTATTCACATGTGACACCGTTGCTATATCAGCTGCACTGGCTTCCTTTTGAATTCAGAGTCCATTTTAAGATCCTGGTCTTGACTTATAGAGCTTTGCATGGACTCGCACCAGCCTACATCTCTGATCTGCTACAGCCCTATGTCCCTAGCAGGTCCCTTAGGTCAGGGGTCCCCAACCCCCGGGCCTCGGACCGGTACCGGTCCGTGAGTCGTTTGGTACCGGGCCGCGAGAGTTGAGGCTCAGGTGTGAAATGTATGGTTTTCAGGGTTTTTATCGGTTTTCAGCGTTATTTTGTTATTGTTTTTATCGTTAACTCGGTTTTCCTGGGTCTTTTCACGTGTGTTATGAATAAATCTTCTTTTTTTCGGTACCGGCACTAGTTTTATTTTGTTGTATTTATCCGCGACACCTTATTGCCGGTCCGTGAAAATATTGTCGGGCATAAACTGGTCCGTGGCGCAAAAAAGGTTGGGGACTGCTGCCTTAGGTCATCTGATCAGGGCTTACTTGCTATAAAACAGTCTAAGATGAGAACTAAGGGTGACAGAGCTAGCTACACAGCTATGGTTAGCTCCTTAGTTATAGATAGTATAGTTAGTTATAAACACAGTGAAGCTGGAGGATAAACGCTAACTTTTTTTTCCACTCAATGAGGGTTCCCGATGGTTATGGACAAATGAAACTGCATGGCAGGATGCTGTTAACAGACCAAACTTTAGTCAGGAGAACAGCTGCAATATATGGTTGGTCATTAATATACTGCTGCATGGGCTGGGCTGTAGTTACATTGTAAGGTTTCAAAAACTGAGCTTTAAAATGAATAGTGATGATAAAAGCCGAGGGAGGCCGACAGTGATCACTGACCTTTTTAGAGGCTTGTTAAGATTAAATAGAACAAAATATAAAGCATTAAAACATGTTAAAAACACAACAGCCTTAATAAATGCAGAGTAGTTTGGACCCAGAAGCAGGTTTCATCAGGTCAAAAGAGAAGATCTGATATCCCACCTGTTGTGGGATGTTATTATTATCACTTGTCACATCCTGTTTATGGCAGTTAAAATAAATAACATTCATATAAGAAATAAAATTGTTAAATATGCCTATACTACTGTACTTTACAGTAATGTCGGTCATAACAGTGGTACTTCAAGAGCCTTATATTTTATGAGGGGGTACTCATTGGGAAAAGTTTGAGAACCACTGGTGTAGGAAATGGCACTGAAAGTTGCTTGCGTTTAAATAAACTTTGCTTCATTTAAAAATACAGCGTGAATGACGCATCAGAACATCTTCAAAACGACTCTACGCAAAGGTAAAATAAACTTTGTTCACAGGTAAACAGCTGAAGACACTCAGACACTGTACGTTTGAGTTATGTGGCATTTGGTTCTGCAGACAGACGTGATGTGGGGCGCTCGCTGGACGCTGCTTCCTCCCTTAAATGTCAGCAGGCCTCCTTGAGCACTGCAGGCTTAACCTGTCCAAATAAACACCTGCATGTTTTTGGTAAGCTGCGTCTTACTTTCTGTGGATCTGACTCTCCTGCCGAGTCTCCGGTCATAGAAAATCCCAGCCTGATTGATGTGGGGTGCTCTCTGTGTTTCTGTTATTATAACAGATTTAGAGGAAGAGGGAAGGGCTGATGAAAAGTAAAGGAGCTCTTTGAAGATGACATTTATGGACGCATCACTTATGTCTCCTGGTTTTAACTGCCAGGAGAGGATGGACCAGCTTTAGTCCTTAAATCAGTGTGTTTAAAGTGCCTTAAAAAGCACTTTTAGTAATAATTTACTCATTCAAACATCTATTGCTTTTAGTAAATATTGAACTAAATGTGAAGTTAAATATTTCTAAAGCATCTTTTTTGTACTTTGGGGCCTTT
Source organism: Oreochromis niloticus (assembly GCF_001858045.2). Lineage (NCBI taxonomy): Eukaryota > Metazoa > Chordata > Actinopteri > Cichliformes > Cichlidae > Oreochromis > Oreochromis niloticus. Next base: position 24,564,122 of record NC_031986.2, read on the forward strand.
GCAGATTCAGATTTTTCCTTTTTTCTTTCTCCAAGGCAGAAAATGAGTTACAAAAGACAGTTTTTGAAGTGCACGAGCGACCTGAAGTGGCGTTTTCCTCCTCCTCGTTACACATGTTGCATCGTGACCACATCTGAAGCGTCCTGCGGCCAGCTCGGCATGTATTTACAGCGATCGAATTACAGGGCTGGTTTGTTGCGATCTTTCTTGCTTTGGGAGTAGGGGACATGCACACAGTCTAATCTGCCTTTAAAAACATGAGGAATATTCCTGATATTTCTGAGCTGTGAGCGGAGCATGCTCACTGACCCTGTGTCGTGTTTCCTCCTCTGCTCATGTTCAAAAAGGCCTTGAGAAAGAAAGTTTGTCCTCAAACTAAACGCAGTGAAAAGGCGGGTATCTGGTGTCCTCACTTAAAAGGTGAAAATCAACCTCTGTGCCTTCAACAGAGCTCGCCATTGTCTGACGGTTTACAAAAGCCACCTCTCCTAAGATAGAGTTTAAAGCAGCCAGCCCGGATTGAGTTACCATATATCAGCCGTGCTGCGGCCAAGTTTTCAATTGTGTTTCTCGTCGGTTTTAAGAGCGAACAAAGGCGGCTACAGTTGAACTGCAGGTTAAGAAGAGAGCGGAAGGGAACTGTGCAGATGTACAGTGAGATATTTTTGTTGTGCATTCTTCAAGACTATGAAAGTTATCTCGGATCAAAGACGCACAAAAGTGACTGGAAGGTGTGCTTTCCATGCACCTCTCTCCATCACCACCACCCTCCTCTTCTTCATCACAAGTGACGTGGACTCAAACTTCAGGGTTGTCAGGTCATCGCTTATTGCAAAAAAATGAATGAATGATGATAAAAAATTATTTTACCATCAGTTTTTCAGTTATAAACTACAGGAAGTATTTAGGTGAATTAAAATCTGCTTTATTCATCAACACAACCTATAAAAGAATATCAGAAATAAAGAGTATTTCATTAAATCACAATTATAAAACAAAAAACCTCAATAAGTTAAAAAACAAATTAAAAAAGAAACTAACTTGAAGCAAATGTGTGGAAAAGTAAAGTGTATAACTAAAAATCTAAATAAAATGCAATAAAGGTTAAAACAATTGTCAAATTTTTAAAAAAAATCCTGTGTAAAGTGCTAAATATAGTAAAACAAAGTGAATTTTTATAGTAAAATAGCAAGGTCAATAAAATGAGTAGCTCAACAAGTACAACTAAAATAAAGGTAAGACAGAAATAAATATTAAAAAATATAATTTAATAAAATCAAGTTCAATTGCACGTAAAAAAAGAAAGCTAAAGTAAATGAATTAAAATTTTTAAAAAAACATAAAATGCATGATAAATATGCAAATATATAATAATGCAATTATAGAACTTATCAGATCCAGCTTTGAGCATCACAAAAACAAGAGAAAATACAGGAAAATAAGAAAATAAACTGTAAAAAATTGAAAGATAAAAAGTAAAATGTTTTTAACCTCAAATTACTATAGACTATACAAGTCCAACATCAGACTCAATAAAATAAAATGACCGTCTGTCTGGACCTGTCCAGGGTTCACCCCGCCTCTCGCCTCACTGTAGCTTGTGTTATTGTAGGGTCTTTGCCTTCCAACATAAAGCACCTTGAGGCAACTGTTGTTGTGATTTGGTGCTATAAAAATAAAACTGAATTGAACTGACAGGCTCCCAATCACAGATCAGTCCACATTCTAGAGTTGAATTGTAGAATGGGTTTGTTGTATTTACTGTCCTTCACTTGCTGTTTCCTCCCTCTGACTGTTTTTCCAGACTTCTTCTTTTAGTTGGAACTCATGAAGGTTTTTGCCTCCAGAAGAGTTCGTGATGCCTCTCTGTGGGAGCCTTGGTGTACTAAGTTTAAGACCTGTTACATCAGGGGTGTTGAACTCCAGGCCTCGAGGGCCGGTGTCCTGCAGGTTTTAGATATCACCCTGGGTCAACACACCTGAATCAAATGATTAGTTCATTACCAGGCCTCTGGAGAACTTCAAGACATTTTTAGGAGGTAATTAAGCCATTTAAATCAGCTGTGTTGGATCAAGGACACATCTAAACCTGCAGGACACCGGCCCTTGAGGCCTGGAGTTGGACTTCTGTTACATTTCTGCAAGACTGAATTCAAAGCTGAAAATGTTAGAAAATGAACCAAAGTAATGTAAATATTTCCATGGTTAACATACTGGGGTTTTGATTTGCTTTCGTCTTGACAGACTGTCATCCTGACTGAGGCAGAGACCGTTAATGCTAATCAGGACTTAGCTGGTCTTCACAGGCTGTGAATGAATGAATTCCTTGACAGATGATTACTCTGTGATAAGATTTTAATGGCTTAATGTTGTAGCTATTAATCTCCTAAGACGCGTCTTTGTGCTGATTTGATCAGCAGGACCGCCTCTGGGACGCATCAGTTTAATTAATCCCCAGGGTGTTGTTCTGCAGCCATATGACCACGACAACAGCATCCAACACGTCACTGCCACACCCCTCAATACTGCAGGACGGACACATCTCATCACTTATAGTCAAAGGAGATGCTCCAATGGGACCATTTTAGTTCAACAAAGAGTATGAAAGGGTTAAAGAATGGTCCTTTAGGTTTAATCTTATAATCCTATCAAACTCACCCAACTCAGGCAACCCACAAATTCAACCCATTACTGAATATGACATAAAGCCTGTTTTTAACTGTTCACGAATAAAAACAACGTGTCAAATGCTCAAATTTGGAAATTTTGTAGTCTTAAAAAATATTATTTTTTTTAAAATGAAACTGTCTTGTTTAAATATGCAATAACATTTTCAAAGTACGTCTTGCATATTTCAGCAAGACAATGGCAAACTATATTCTGTAACCGTCTAGAGTTACCTGACAGGTAAAAAAACAAACAAAAAAACAAAAATAAATAAAATTGTTAGAAAGTAATGTTTGGCATTAAAAAGAATCCATCTCAAATGCATAGTATCATCATGCACCTAGTGTTTATTAACCCTCAGTGGTCTCAGCCATCATAGCTCAGAACCCTACAATAATTCTAGTTTTTGGAAAATGACTGAAGACTGAATAGTTTCTAATGTGTGTCAGTTAGAGAACAACTCAAAGACATTTTTTGATTTCCTAGGGTTAGAGTTAAGGATATGGTTGGGGACGTCACCAATGATTACTTATGATTATGATTACTGTCAACCTGACAGTATCAAGACGACAAATGGTCAACACTAGCAGGATGGTGTTTTGCATGGTCTTGATGAAATAAGCCAGACCTTCTCTGAAAGAAAGAAGGTGCCATCTGCGGATTTTTCATTGAGCATTGCTGCTGCATTCACAGTTTTATAGGTCTCTCTCGTACCATTGTCAGTGCTTTTCTTTGAACTGTGTGCTGATAACAAGCCCATGATTTCAAATTGACAGATTTTGACAGATCAGACATCAGCCCATATTAAACAAGCCAATGAAAATTAACATTTTAGGTGGCAGGGCTGAGTTCCTATCAGTGAGTCACTGTATTTGTAACAAGTCAGTTAATAGCAACTCTAGAATACAACAGATGACTAAAACTAAAGCATTAGTTGGACTCTAAAGAGTGATATTTATATATTAATATAGCCTGTGTGGGTGTAGTGTCACTAAGCAGTGATGCATTTGATGCCATAATGGATATAAACTTTAACACACACCCTGGCTTCAAATGTGGCAGCCATCAAGTTACAACAACTAATTTCTACATTATTCATAGCAGGGTGACCTTTGCTCTCTGCAGAATCAGCACATGTCAGTTCAAAGTTGATCTTTGTCCCACTGTTGAGAATTTATTTTAGTGACTAACAGCAGGAGTGTTTCATAAATGATATTCCATGTCATTATATTTTTTGTTGGCTAATTTAAACTATTTATGATGAAAATAGTGTGTGTTGTTACTGAGAATGCATCCATACTGTCTCTATATTCATTAGGAAGAAGATTAAACTGAGTCTAAGTCTTTTCAGCTTCATAGTCTTTGTCTTTTACCTTCTACACATTATTTCCTTTCCTCCTTGACTTTTTTGTTTATTTGTACCCTTCCAATGCTTTTTGACCCTGAGTGAAGCAGAGGTTTGTGTCTCCTCAGAGGCCTTTTACATTAAGACATATTAGAGGACCAGCCTAGAAGAAAGTAATGACCCACTTTGAGTGGAGAGCCACAGTTTAAGAAACTGATCTTATCTGTTAGATTTGGAGACTGTAGAGCAATCTGGGCCATCGCATTAAACACAGGAAGGATTATCCGTATTCAAGGACCCTTATGCTTTCACATATGACAACAACAAGCACAAGCAAATAAACAACACATGTCCCATCTGTGTTTACAGTAAAGCGCAATATCTCACACCTCTGCTAGAAGAACACAGTCATGAGTCAATGATGGATTTGCTCAAAAAAATCAAACTAATTATTTATATTATTTCATTAAATCTTAAATCCTGAGATTAGTGCAAGGTAATGATTAAAATAAGTTTTGTCTTAAAAAAACATCTTAAACTGTTTTTTTTGTAGATCAGATATGAAAGCCAATAATTTAAGACCAATTTTGGGCTTAAACGTCCAGGTTTGAACTGTAATTTAATATTTTATAATGAAAAGCAAACGGTGAGTCCTCTGGTTGTAAAAAGAAATCTGATTGTATACAATTAATCTAAAACTGACTTTAACTATGCCCTCAATAAATGGGTCATATTTAAAAACACATTATGTAAATTTGGTAAATTATGGTCCCAAATTAGTTGCAAAAGATGAATAACAGGGCAATGAGACACTTGATATGTCTAAATTCAAGAAAACAAGATTGCAAGGATAAGTTAGGGTATAGGATTACAATCATGATTTTGATTGAAGCATGGTTTTTCCCCTTAAAACCATGTGTTTATTTTTTATTAAAATCATAATCTTGGGTACAGTTGTAAAATGAAACCTAACTTGGTGCATTAAAGTCATGGTTTGGGATTTAAATCATGAGGTTAAAGCCATATTTTAAAAAGCTGAGCCCACTAACATTACAGAACAATCGGCTGCTAGCACAGCACAAACTCCTCATAAAGACAGAAACTGTTCCGGGTTCTCTGAGGATGTAGATAATGATACTGTTAGCAAAATAGCAAGCTAAACTCAGCCAGCTAGCTCATTCTTTAGGTACCAAACAATCATTTGTTGAATTTGTTGTTGAGTTGTAATGCTGCATTCAATTTCCCTCAGATTCAATATAGATATAGCTATAGCTATCCAATATTGGATAGCTAAGCTAACGATTTTTCCAGGGCAGCAGGTAGATAATATCAGCAGAATGAAAACAATCATCTAAGCCTGTGGGGTCAAATATGTATATGACTGATACTGGAGTAATGTTACAGTCAACATAAGTAGGACAAGTATTTTGCTAATGACAGTGTTGGTGAGAAAGCAAGCTAAGGTTAGCCTGCTAGCCGTTGCCCTGGTTACAAAGATTAATTGCTAGCTATCACATACCAAAAGGCATTATTCAGTCAAACTCTCAGGCTGACCTGGTAAATTAGATGACCATTTTCAAACTACTTCATTTTACTTTAATGACTTGAAAGTCAGTTTAAGATCAGTTTTCTTAAAGAAATTACTACTAAATTGAACTGAGACCAGTCGTGGTCGAAAAACCCTTAGACATCATGATTTTGTGTAAGCTTTAAATGCAGGCATGTGTGTGTGTCCCCTCCTCTCAATGTTGAGATAAAGACCCCTTCGTGCAGAGCGCCTCGCCTCAGGCCCAACAAAAGCCTCTAATGCAGATTTAGATTTTCAATCCTGTGCCGCAATTCTGCTCGCATTGACAGGTCAACAAGCATCCAACAATCTGTTCACCTCAAAAAGATTTGTCCTTCCTCGACTCCAATCACTCATTACCTTGGATTGGAGGAGGAGAAGGAGAATGGAAGGCAGGCTGAATAAAAGAATAAAGAAGAAGGAGAAAAAGAGCCGATTTTGAGTGGTAGAAGTAGGAGGAGATCTGTAGAGGAAGGAGGAGGAGGCGATGAGTAAAATCCTAATTACAGGTTGGAAAAGTCTGGAAGCCGAGCAGAAAAGTGCCCAGCTTAGAGGCCTCCTGTTTGTTGTGGTAATTATTGTAGCCTGCAGACTGTAACTAATCCATAATGCTCCTAACAGTGGACAAGCCGCTTTTTAGGAGATCTTTAACCAACGCACAGCCGTGTTTGGACAGTGCGAAGGCTGCCTCTATAATCAGGATGGTTGTCGGTTTGATTCCACATGTGTCTGTCTGCGTTTTTTTGACCCCTTCAAAGCCAAAAATCAGCCATCTCAGATGTTTATTAAACAAGAATGGAGTCTTCTTTCTTTGTGTTGCTTTAGTAGGTACATTTAGAAACAGGCCTTGCGTTTTTCTACGGGAACTTTAGAAAATATGATAACAGACCTCATTCCCAGAGCGAGGAAATACTGCCATTTTATTAAAACTTTTTCAGTTGAGACTGGCTCTAAAGTGAGTCAGCCCCCATAGACTCCCAATGTTAAAATGTCCAACTTTACAGCAGAAGAAAACATGTTCACAGCTTCCTACAAAAAACATTTGGTCAATTTCCAAAAGTTGATTCTGTTCATCTGGACGTAGCGTTTTGTGGGAGAAACGTTTCGTCACTCATCCAAGTGACTTCAGTCTCAGCTGACTGCAGGTTTCCCCAATCTTATAAACAGTACATTTGCATAATGACTGAACCAGTCCACTGAAGGAACAATGAGCTGGGAGGTCAGTTCCTTAGTCTTAAATATGCAAATTTTCATGACCATTGATCAACAACCACTGATCAAAGAACACTGATCAATGGCCATGAGTACCGTTCACAGAGAGTTGGGGAATGGCTGCAATCACAGCATTGTAAGATGGCGAAAGATGTACCCTTAGGCCCCTCCTCAATTCAGAGATGGTCTTTCCCTTTTCACGTAAATGGCCTCCTTGACTCAAACCGGCGTTCTTCCCTGTCCAGGATGTGTACATCCTCATCATTGAAAGAGTGTCCATTGGCCTGTAGGTGTAAATAGACTGCAGAGTCCTGGCCTGACGAGGTAGCTCTTCTGTGTTGTGCCATCCGCTTCGCCAGAGGTTGTTTGGTTTCCCCGATGTATAAATCCTGGCAATCCTCCTGGCACTTAACAGCGTACACTATGTTACTCTGTTTGTGTCGGGGGACCCAATCCTTGGGGTGGACCAGTTTTTGGTACAGCGTATTTTGGGGTTTAAAAGCCACAGAGACCCTGTGTTTAGAAAAAATGCGTCTCAACTGTTCCGATACTCCTGACACATATGGGATCACTACAGGTTTTCGCCTGGGCAGCAGTTGTCCTTCTCTCCTGGATCGGCTGGAGCTTTCTTTAGGTGCCTTTCCACCTTTGACAAAAGTCCAGCTGGGATAACCACATTTACTCAGGGCCTTCTTGATGTGCTGTTCTTCTGCCTCCCTGGCCACTGTGTCTGTGGGGATGGTGTTCGCTCTGTGTTGTAGCGTCCTGATGACACCCAGTTTGTGCTCCAGTGGATGATGAGAGTCAAACCTTAGATACTGATCCATATGTGTAGGTTTACGGTACACGTCAGCTTTTAGATGCCCCCCATTACTGATGGAAATCTCACAGTCTAAGAAGGCTAACCTGCCACTTTTCATATCCTCCCTGGTGAATTTGATGTGTTGGTCCACCGAGTTAATGTGATCCATGAATTGTGGTACGTCCTGAGATTTGATTTTCACCCAGGTGTCATCCACATATCTGAACCAATGGCTTGATGGTGTTCCAGGGTAGGATAGCAAAGCCCTCTTTTCCACTTCTTCCATGTACAAATTGGCCACGATGGGTGAAACTGGGGAGCCCATGGCACACCCATGTTTCTGCCTGTAGAACTGACCCTTGTATGTGAAGTAGGTGGAATGAAGACACAGTTCCAAAAGCAAACACACTTGGTCGATGCTGAGAGTGGTCCTGTTGCTGAGGTTGGTGTCATTCTGTAATCTGTTACGAACTACCTCCAATGCTTCCGTGACTGGGATGCAAGTGAAGAGAGATGTAACGTCGTACGACGTTACATTGACATTTGGTCAGTTCTTAACAATTTTATGGGGGTGGAAGGGGATTATGAATAAATTACCTGTTAAACTTGTGTTAAGGCTTAAATTTAGCATGATTAGGTGTGTGGCCTCTGTATAACAAGTGGCTGTAGATGGTAGAAGTCTGCCAGGCTTAACCTCACCTAATTGAACCCCCTAAACTATACTTCTAGAATGTTTGAACTGATTTGCGTAATTTGGTAATAAACAGAATCACATCATCCGCATATAGTGATAGTTTGTGCTCAGTCTGTCCAATTTGGTGTGTGATTACTTACTGATTCTAGAAGGTATCTAAAAAGGATACAATATAGCCAGGAGATCCAGTGAATGTAGCTATTATTTCTTCAGAAAAGAAGCTGGGTATGTGGTGGACACTGAAAATATCAAAAAAGACTTCAAGGTTTCCATCCATTGCAGTGGCAAAACCTCTCTGACCTTTTAGTGAGCAGCAGGGTCTGGCTAGCTTCATCATGTGTTTGAGCAGTTTTCATTTTCTATTGTAACCTCTACCTCCTTAGGCCAATTTTGGGATCAGCTGCTGCCAAGTTGCCATTAGCAGAGAGAATACAGTACACGAGCTGAGACAGAGCTCATGCTACAAACAAACAAATCTGACAATGAGCTGGTTGTTGGCCTGAGAGCAGGAGTATATTGTGGGATACTGGGCACACTAAGTCAAATTCCACCAAGCCAGGAGTTTGAATTATCATAATTGGAGGCCACAGCAGTACATAGAGAGGGGTGGGGGGGGTGAAGGGGAGCTGGCAGACAGTTGAAAATGTGATATTATGAACGCTGAGTGTGCAAACAATAGGCATGATGTATGATTATGCATGACTCTCCTGTGGGGTGGAGAAGGAGAGTCCAAATCTGGCATCGGTTTCCTTTTCTTTGTTGTCAGTTTTCCTTTTCTTTTTTTGAAGAGTGGGCTTCCACTCCCCCCCAATCGATGGTCTTTCCAGCTCACTAACCATGAAACCCTCATGTGGCTTCAAAGGTTACAGAGGATGCACTGAAGAATTACTGAAAATTTGTTCTCAGCTCTGCCTTCTTTGTTGTCATATTTCCGACAAAAAGGAAATTAGTGACTTTTCTCACTCTGCATTCAAACTGGGAAGTGAATCCACATCAGTGTGATGCCACTGACCAAAACACATCTCCTCCTCTGGTATATTTTTTAGGGCAGGATCACATTAACACATGTTCAAGCTGGGAGGAAACCGGGGGATTTGAGGAACCATCTGTTAACCAAAGCCTTTGGGAAGCACACTAAGATGATCTTAGGATATTGTTCTCCCCAGGTGGGAATGGTAGGGGCTCCGCGGGGCCCCTCGCGTCCAAGCAAAAAAAAGGGAGGGAAACGGGGAGATTAAAGATGCCATAATCTCATTTTCATTCATAACATTCGGGCATTTCAGGTTAGAAAAGGCGAAATAACAGAACATAATCAGAGCTGGACTTGTCTCTCACGTCACATGTTTTGAGTTTGCCCAACTTTAAAATCATCTCCACAAGCAAAAACAAGGGGATTAACTACATTTTTAAGCACACGCTCCAACGGGAGATGGCTCACAGGTCAGGAAAGAGAAAAGAAGAGAATGGTGGGAGGATTCATGTGATCGGGCAGCATCCACCCTTCATTACCTGCAGGAAGCTCTAGCACAGGTCATCTAGGTGAAGGTGTCTAACAATTTAATTGAGTTCTACACTACTGTGAGGTCGTGTCCTGTCCAAGCTCCCAACGTTAGATACATGCTCCTTCCACACAGGAGTAAATTCTAAGAATGAGAACCAGACAGAAATAAAAAACACAGAACTGTATTTTTTTCCATAAGTATGTGGACACTGTGGTATGCGGACGCACACATTGCAGCCATATGTGATAGTAGCCAAGCTGTAGGCATTAGTGCATTGCCTCCACTCGTGTGGTTTCCAGCAGATGTTGAACCTGGCAGTAGATGTTGGCTTCCATTCAGAAGCAGAGGAATTAGTGACATCCAGCACTGGTTAGTGATAAAGTCCATTACAGATGTTTTGGATGGGGTTAAGACTGGAAATCAGTGCATGCCAGAGGAGTTCTTACAAGGTGTGATCATTAAAATAAACAGGATTAAATTTGCCTCATCACCGATTAGCAATGAGGCAAGGATAAGGGACGCAGACAGTGTTGCAGGGTGGCTAATATCAATGGGGCTGTTTTTAAGAGTTGTTGTGTTGTTGCAGACAGGAGCTATCTGTCCACAATATTTCTTCAACCTTGAATCAGAAATGTCTAAATTGTTGTTTTTATTTTAGAAATTCATGTATAAACTGCAAACCTGCAACTTGCTTTGCGAATGAATCAAATTAATCTAACTTTTTCCTTATCATGATGATGCCTGGGAACCTTTTATATTGGCATGTTGCCTACATCTGTGCCTAATGAGCCGTGATGGAGGACAAACATGGCAGCTTGTTGATGATAATTCGACCCCTCGGTGAATGCCGGCATTGTTCCCGCTGCCGATTTACGCTGTGCGTCGTTTCCAGTTCACTTCATACGTGTTTCCTGAAACAAAGGCTCGTGTTTATTTACTCACCATTGCTGGCGTAATGCATCGATTGTGCTCGGGTGCTGGGTGTTTGGTGATAAGCCCCTCCCTACCAGCATCATCCCCCCACTACCACCGCCACCACAACCTGCTGCAGCCAATTATTTCATTATTAGGAGAAGAACGCCACCCACGCTGTTCACTGCCACTTTTCACAGGGTTTAGCCCCAATAACACCAACAGAGCTCCCACTTTGATTGAGTTTCCCACCAGTACAATCCTGAATACCAGACAAATAAATTTATATTTAAAATAACCTCTGGAAGTACATTAAATATACATCACATACAACGAGAAAATACATGAAATAAAAATAATGATAAAATAAAACTAACCAATAACCAGTAAGATTTAAGAAGTTCAGAATAAACATAAAATATTAAATGCCTAAAAAATATGTAGAATAAAATTACAAATTAGTTATGAACATAAATTAAAAAAAAGAATGTCAGCAAAGACAAAGCAAACAGAACAGATCATTTCAAGCCTGAAAATAATGGCAGGTGTTCACACCTGACCCCAAAGTTCAGCCTCCGGCAGCAGAACTCTTCATGTTCAGGTATCAGACAGGTGGAGCATGGCGGTGTTGTCAGCCGGCCATCCTGCATCCTTTATGATGGCAGCATATGAAAAGCGATACAGTGAGCTCATCAGCATGAAGGCTGGGCCGTCACAGGTGTTCTGTCATCCCTGACGTCTCCACACCTGCGAGGGCACCGAGGCACCGACACCCTGCTCATCTTTTCAGCAGCACCTGTCAGCGAGCTGAGACCTTTTCAAATGTCTGCACTGCTCCTCCAACTGCCCGACAACGTCTATTGTCTGTCCCAGCCCACCTATTCAAAGCAGGGTGGGGGACCTGTCATTAATAAAAGCTCGCTGTCAGCCAGCGAGGCCCTCGGTCGCCTCCACCACTTCCTCTCTGAGGCAGGAATTCAGCTTACAGTGACATGCTGCACAATTGGAGCAGGAGGGGGTAAACAGGAAGGGAAAAAAGGGAGAAGAGGGGAAGGAAGACCAACATATGTTACAACAAGGACCGATATTTAGATAAAGAAGAGCTGAAAATATGAATATTCATATGTGCAAAGAGGGTGGAGTTGATGATGCGTTCAGTGCTCTCTGCTTTGGTTTGAGAAGAGATGCTTGAAGAGGGCCAAGTACCTGAAGACAGAAGTCTATTTTGCACAATATAAAAGACATGCAGCTTTCAGACTGTGTGAGATGGATTGTAGGGATGAGAATATGGCTTTACACTGAATTCATGACTTTACATCATAAATTGTGGCTTAAAAAATCTCTTCATGTTAGTAGTGCAATACATTGATTACATTTGGGTTTAGACATGGTCAAGGCAACCTGCTGAAGTTCAAACCAAGTGTCAGGACAGTGAAAAAACTTGGTTTAAGAGTCTTTGAACATGGCACAGTTGTCGGTCTAAATATTTTAGAAACTACTGGTCTCCTGGGATTTTCCCACACAACCTTCTCTAGGGTCTACAGAGAAACAGTAGCTCAGATAACCACTAGTTGCAACCAAGGCATGGAGAAGAGCATCTCTGTATGTACATATTGTACCCTGAAGCAGATAGGCTACAGCAGCAGAAGACCACACTGGGTACCACTCCTGTCAGCTAAACAGAAAACTGAAGTTACAGTTTACCCAGGCTCCCCAAAACTGGACAATGGAAGATTGGAAGAGTGTTCCCTGATCTGATGAATCTCAATGTCTGCTGTGACATTCAGATGATTCAGACAGAATTTGTTTGGTGTGATTGTGTGGGGCTTTTTTTTTTACACACTTACTACCAAGTGAGCATCATTTAAATATGAAAGTGTAGCAGAGTACGGTTGATGACCATGTCCATCCCTATATCAACACGATGTATTCATCTCCCTATGGCTGCTTCCAACAGGATAACACACCGGGTCACAAACTTCAGATCATCTCAAACTGGTTGCCTGAACATGACAACGAGTTCAATGTACTCTACAGTCACTAGATCTCAATCTAATACAGCACCTTTGGGATGTGGTGGAACAGAAGATTCACATCACGGATGTGACAAATGTGACAAATCTGAAGCAACTGTGTGACGCTGTCCCAGGACCTTGCTGAGTCTGTACCATGAACAATTAAGACAGTTCTGAAGGAGGTCCAATCCAGTAATAACAACGTGTAACTAATAAAGTGTCCAGAGAGTGTAAATGTATATTATTTCTGCACACAAAAACCAACAGCCATCAAAAATAGAAATTTAAAAGAAGGAACAAAGTGGAGTTATAAAGCAGAAAATAGACCAACCTTTTACTGAATGTGTACATACTGAACAACCTAGTCAGGGTAGAAGAAGGGAGAGTTTTCCATATTCAGCCACTTTCAATGGTTCTTTCTCTAAACCTAGCCAGGCTATAGGGTTACGGTTTCTTTTATACCTATTTAACCAACTGGTGAAAATGAGTACAAACTAAATAAAGTTCCCTGTGTTCCCCTCCAGTCGCCTAACATGCACTTTGTAGGTCTCTAAAGCAGTACCATTATCTCCTGATGTGCATCAAGAAACCAATGCAATAAAATTCCTGGGCATGAGAGGACAGCAAAATCTGAAAGCCAAAGATTATAACACAGAAATATCAGAAATGGGTCCTCAGAGTTTGACTTTAGGATCAAAGTAACCACACAGGAAGAAAAGCTGACCCATCCATCAACCCTGACCTCCACCCTAAATACCCCTTATGACTGTGTAACAACATCCAGCTGCTGTCTCCAAAAAAGGTAAACAGCCCCATGTTTTAGGGTATGAGAACATAGTCATGCAGAGGTGTTAAAGTGACAGAGGTCTGCAACAAGAAGAGTCAACGTCACCAACGCCGGTTTCCCACATCTTCCTCAAGGCCATGATGTCACTGGGGCGGGGTGATCTGAGGATACTAACGAGCTCCATCAGCTCGAATTTGACGAGAATTACAATGAGGATTCACACACACATATACATACACAGCTCCATCACACTGACCACCCAAACCTTAAATTCACGCTAAAGTGAATCATTTCTTCTGTGGGAATTTTTCTTAAAAGCCCTAAACTGGAGGTGGCTCCCCACACTGGGCCTGTGTAAACAGATTTATGGTCCTACATCACGAGTTATAAACACTCTATACACTCCACCACTCCCTCCCGCTCCTCATTCAGAGCGCACACACACATCGAAAGAATAGGGAGTAGGAGCTTTGTGGGGAGCGGAGGATGTCATGAGCCCCCCGCTGTGCTTCACAGTGATGCTGCAAGATGGGACATTGCATGACTGGGAGCACAATAATGTGTGTGTGCATGCCCATATCTGTGTAAGGGTGAGTGTGTGTGTGTCTTTCTTTTAATGTACATACACTCACATCATTGGAGTGCTCCCCTGCTGTGTTCCTATCAGCATCAGCAGTGAATCGGCGCGCTCAAGCAGCAGTAAAATCCCCCAAAATCTCACTCCACTGACCCTGCGTGGACAATAAACTGCATCTAATTACTGGCGCATGCACTCCCAGCACTCCCGGTGTGGTGCTCCCTGGCACTGGCCACGGATATTCACAAAAAGCAACCGGAGCGCAGGCCAACTTCTTTTAAAGATATAACGTTTTTTGACAGCTTAAGCCTTTTCGGGTGATGTGCAGCACGGTGCACAAAAGGCCACACTCGAGTCGCGCGGCGCCCGCGCTGTGGAGAACAAATTTCTGCCTCTGAGGGCTCAAAGCCATGCCAAGAGCAACACGTTGGCCCGCTCCGGGCTGCCTCTAGGGGGATATAACCCTCTCACTGGTGTCTGCTGCCACGGATAAAGGTTTAAACAATGTCTTTTTAAATGAATTTTTGGAGTTTCTCTCACTATAAAAAAACTGTTCATCACAGCCTACAGATGCACTTCCATCACCCACCCATCATTTTTTATATTTTGCAAGGAAAATGGAAAATAGTTGTAGTGCTTTATTACACATGTGCAAACACACATGGAAATACAGTATACAAGGCAAAAATAGGGTTTGTATAATTTTAATAAGCTTGAAAGTCAATATTTGGTGTGACCACCTTTATTCTTCAGCACAGTCTGAACTCTCTTAGCTTTCTTGTCATTTCTTTAAGTAGTCTTCAGGAATAGTTCTCCAGGCTTCTTGAAGGACATTCAAAGCTCTTCTTTGGATGTTTCTGCCTTTTGTTCTGTTCTCTGTCAACATGATCCCACACTGCTTCAGTAATGTTGAGGTCCGGGCTCTAGGGAGGCCAAACTGTGACTGACAGTGCTCCACTGTGTGTTTTTATATCCAGGTATGATTTTACTGCATTGGCAGTGTGTTCGGGATCATTGTGATGCTGAAAAATAAAGCTGTTTTCAAGAAGACATTTTCCAGATGGTATTGCATGGTGTATCAAGATTTAATGGTACTTTTCTGTGTTCATAATTCATCAATTTTTCCAAGATCTCCAACACATTCATCACTCCATCAGATCGGTTGCAGCTGATTTTCAGTCCAGTTGTGTAATTTTCACACTTCAGCCTTTTCTCCCTGTTTCCCTTCCTTACAATGGCTTCTTTGTGATGAGGTTTTAGTGAGCAGTAGATGGATCAGCTGAAAGTCCAGATGCATCTCTCAGGTCATGTGTCAGGTCTTTGGTGAATTTTTTTAATGTTTTCATGACTTTCCGATGCTGTTCATCTGCTGTAGATAGTTCGCAGCACTGGGAATCACCTTGTTGGTGTGAAAATATTATTTTATGTCTGTCAAACTATGTTATCTCTGGCACTTTTTATAGATTCAACTAAATAAAATGGAACAAAATTGTTTCTTTCTTATGTGTAGACACAACACTGATTCCTCCACTGAGTTAGGGATCTTTTTCATCTTTGAATGACTCATAGGTCAAAATAGTCTGGACTGAAAATGAGTGAAAAAGCACCAATGTCCAAAGAAAAATGACCTTAAGAAAGTCTGGAAAAATATTACTGAGGAGCACTTCAAAGTATTACAAGTCTGGGACATTGGAAACAAAACATAACGAAATGAGGGGTGACTCAAAACTTTTGCACAGTCCTATCAATTTTGAATAAGCGAGAAGATGATAAGGAGTGGCTTATTGAAGGTAACTTCACTTTTCAGTTGTGTCAGAGGATGCTGAGTGATAACAAATGTCTTTTAAGGTGCAAAATTATCAGGAGGTCAGAGAGGTGGCAGTGGGATAAATGAGGTTTTTGGCATTTTTAGACCTTTAAAGGCCAACTGGGCTACTTCTTCTGGGCTTCCTCTGCACATTTATTTATTTTTTGAAACTTTTTTTCCTGCTGTGATTCTTTTTTTGATCTAACACTAACATCTGAGATCAAAAGTCTGCTGTAACATCAGGGATGCCCACACCGAGACGGTGCAGGACTCTCCTTTGTCACTCTCTTATTGTCACTCTGCATGCACGCTTGTTTAATACATTGTCCTCCCAATCGCTTATGGAAATTGGCTCATTTTCCAAACACAATGATGAGCTGTGCTGAGTGAAAGGAGCGCTCAGTGCCAGGACTTTTTCATCTTTTTGTCCCGCTGCTCAAAGAGCCTATCTCCTTTGCCCTCTCACCAAACTGTCACCGCTGCATGCCTGCCAGTCCTTTCTCTCCCCAACTTCACCAATAACTCAATAACAAGATCCGTGACCGCTGCCCTTTGTTTTGCCCGGGTAAACAGTTTAAAATGAATTTTAACTGGCCTGCCCTGGGAATACGTGTCATATTAGTGTGGGCCTTGTACGAGATGAAAATAATGAATTGCGAATTGGGGATGATGCCAAAAGAAGGCCGGGGTAATCAAGTCTTCTCACCGAGGGCAGACAAAGGCCTCCACACAATCCTGCAGGCATAAGCTATGCATGCCTTCCAGTTGCCGTAGTTAGGACGGTAGAGGTGGAGGTAGAGGGCAACCCATATCCAGTCTATTAAGTATTAATGATTTTACTCCTTGTTTACCTTTAAGTGATGCTACTACAGTTTGGACTAAAGACTGTTTCTGAGCTTTTTAGACTTCGGTTATATGTCTGCAGACTGAAAAGAGTCATTTTAATCAATCAATCAATCTTTATTTATAAAGCACTTTTCATACAAAAAACTGTAGCACAAAGTGCTTTACATGGTTAAAAGCAGCCCACCCCACCCCACCCCACCCTCCCACTCATTCCCTATTTTAAAAATGTAGGAGTGTACAGATTTTAGCTTGGGCTTATACCACCATCTGTGACGTCCTTTAACAAAACTTAAACATGTCCTGACAAACATGATTTAACATTTAAAGCTTCCAGGTAGCAGGACAACCAAGGCAATAGAGACCCTAATCCCACATAGCAAAACTGGTATGGCCTGTATCTGGCCCACACAATGTGCTTACACATGGCCCACATACCGCAAAGAATGACGGCCCTTTGGTGGCCCAGATCTGGTTTGCCAGATGTGGCCCACACATTGACCAGCACAAGGCCAGTTGCCGACACACCGGTGGTCCTGTGCTGGCCCATGTGTGGATCACCTCTGGCAAACCTTATCTGGGCCACCAAAGGGCCGCCATTCTTTGCGGTATGTGGGCCATCTGTAAGTTGTGTGCAGGCACGGGCCAGTTGGAGACACACTGCTGGCCCTGTGCTGGCCCAGAACAGTTTCAGCTCTGGCCCCAGATGTCAGCCTAATGGGTACCTTAATCAAGCCATGTTATAACAACATGTGCCAGAACATAATAGTGCAAAAGTGACATGACAAAATTCTGTTCAGACAGTGAACGGACTGATTCTTATGTAGCGCTTTTCTACTCTCCCGGATTACTCAAAGTGCTCTATACAACATGCCACATTCACCCAATCACACACTTCCTCTAAACTGAGTGCTTCCTAACTACATTCATACACATTCACACTGTTGACATGCAGACTGGAGGAGCCAGGAATTGAACCACTAACCTTCCGATCAGTAGGTGACCTGCTCTACCTCCTGAGCTACAGCCATCCGGTGGTAAACATGAGTAAACCCTCACTAGGTTTTGGATAAAGTGTACACTAACAAACCTGTCAAACCTGCATTTGAAATGTTGGCTACCATAGCAGTATAGTATTGCAACATGGCATTTGGCTCTTCTAACTGAAATAGATACATAGGAACATAAATAGTGGCATCATTGCCAGACCTGGCCCACATCTGGTTGACATACACCCTGCCATGACACCGGTCAGTCAGAAGTGCCAGCTTGATGCCAGATCCGGGCCGGAACCTGTTTTCTATGGGCCTGGGCCACATAAACCAAACCACAATCGAGCCAGATATGGCATGCCACCGCATAGACAGTGCCATCTATGCCAGGCCTGGCCCATACCTGGATGACATATGTCTTATCATGGCAGAAGTCAGCCACCAGTGCCGGCTTGATACCAGATCCGGGCCAGACCTGCTTGCTATGTGGGAGCCACCTGCTGGCAGCCAGTCAGGCTAGTGGCTAAAGGACACGATAACATCATATTTTGAAGATCTTGAATCTTCTGTTTCTGGGGTGAAAAACCAGCTCCACAAATCAAAGAATATGATCCTCACAGTGCTTCCAGGCTTCTCCAGTTGGGTCAGAGCCCGGTGCACCCTGATACCCTGAGGCTAGGCTGCTCACCAGTCCTCACCAAGAGGCAAAGATGCATGAGGACCATGCTCTCGACGGTCTTCATCAGATGGGACTGGTAGCTGATAAAAAGGTAGATTTTGGTGATACTGAAGAGCATCAACAGCTTAAATTCAAGTCAAACTAAGTCAAACTGGATGGAAAACCTCAAGAATCATCCGACTGTAAGTGTGATTGGGGGTGATGGTAAATTCCTAAGTCCTTCTAAAAACAAGTCCTATTACTCTGCAGCCAAACTGGAAACATATGTGGGCAGTTATCTTGAGCCATTGTTTAAGTCAAAATTTAAAACCTCCCACGGACGGTATATCCAGTCAAATGTGAAAATAAGGTTTTAAATTTTTTATCTCCCCCCCTAAACTTTATTTTTAAAATAACAAAAGAAAACTTTAATTAACTGGGAAAATAAATGAATATTGAGATGAGAAACCTCTTTTATGGTAGTGCCCTGGCTAATAAAGACAACAGTAAAATCAATAGTTGTTGCATAAACTGGTAAAACACACGCATACACAAACATACACTGAACAAAAAGCAAGAACAAAATAAAATACAAAAACAACCAAAATTGATCAACTTTAGTGGCAATAAAGCCTGAAACACCAATAAAAGTATAATGCCGGGAACAAGAATAACAGTGTGCAGGGAAAACATTAGCAGCCTGAAGTAGATCAGCTCATGAAGTTTTACAGGATTTTGACTCCAGCAGGAAGGAGCTGCACATCTGAACACTTTTTTCCAAATTCAGTCCAAACCTTTGGGGCAGGCAGAAGGAATGAGTCTTGGGACCGAAGACACTAACTTCCCACACGTTTCTGATGACTGTAAGTCAGTAAAGTGGAAGCAAACCAAGAACAGCCTCATAAATAATAACATACCAGTGGCTGAGTCTATGAAATGGCAAAGCAGACCATGTGACCCAAGTAAACGTCTTACAGCAGTGGGTAAGAGCTTTAGGTTTGTAATAAATCTCACTGCTCCATGATAGACAGAATCCGGCACATGTAAGCACACGAACACACATGCATATAAATCACATCACCATAATCCAGCACTGACATAAAGGTGGAAGCAGCAAGTCTATTTCTTTTCTCAGAGGACAGACACGACTCAATTCTAAAATAAAAAGTCAGTTTCAGTTTAAATTTTCTCTCCGTTTGCTGAATCTGAGGTATGAAAGGAGAAAGTCATGAATTATAATTCATGAGCATTTCTGGTGAGATAATAACTCAATCACAGAGCCCTGAACTGCAGCGACACATGTAAAGATCACCATTAGTTTTGTCAGCATTCAGAAAGTTTTAAATCACGCAGGCGCTGCTGTATCAAAAGCTTCTACCATAAGAAGAAGAAGAAGAAGAATTATAATGATAATGTCTTTGCTGGTATCCATACCTGAACCATCAGTGATTACAGATACCATGCAGCCATCACTGTAAACAGCCCATAATAACCTTTAAACAGCATGATATTATTAAGCTTTAATAGGTTCTCAAATATGTACTCCCTATGCAGACACTTGCTCTTGCCTCTGAAATAACTCTGGCTTTGCTGAAGGTGCTGGAACTCCATTATGGATCGTTCCACTTCACTTCCACCCCTGTTCTCGCTCGACATTACTCACAAACAGCACTGAAAACGCACCAAACTCTCAAGACACCTTAAAGAAGTTGAGTCTTTCTTCCAAATGACAGTTTGAGCTCAGTTAAACTCATAACAACAATATTTGGCTTGTAATAACTAGAGGGGTGGAATAAAGCCAGTTGCAGGTGAATTTAAATACAAGCTCAGGTGATTCAGCTGTATGGATTTGAAGTTCTCCACATCCTCCCTGGGTAATTTCCAGCCTTTTTCTCACGTCTCCTCAGCCTCGTTTTAAGGATCGCTGGTTTCTGTTTACTTCTTAGCACGTAGCCAGAGTTCAGCCGAGGGTTGTGTCACCTGCTGAGCCATTTATTTTAGTCAAATTGTACTAATTGTGATGTTTGTGCAGCTTATATGATAATTCTGCTTTCCAGAACAATACGGCTAATAACGGGTGTAGGGAGGTCATGGGAAAAAGCACAGTCGCTTTCCAATTAGTGCTCTTAGCGCTGATTAACCCTCTCCTTGCCACACTGCAGCTTGAATGGCGAATCTTATTCTTAATGCTCTGAAATATGCTGTTTGAGAAATGTCATTAGGTGAGGCCTTTTGGGGCAGTGACACCCGATAAAAGCGAGGGCGTCCCGGCTGCAGTAAACTTCTAAACCCCTCGTTTGTCAAACGTCCCATAAGAGAGATAGATTATCTATTCATTGGATTCTTTATGGCCCTCTTTCATGTCTTGTTTGCCCACATTAAAGTCTGGCAATCAGCACCATGTGACGGTTCATTATGGTTCCAGGACACTTAAAGAGGTTGTTGTTGTTCTCTTTCCAGACCATTGCTTCCTGGATCTATTTGAACTTGTGTCGCTGCGGCACGGCCTCGTAAAAGGCGCGGCGAGCAGGTCGCTCCGTACACTCAGAGGCGAACATCTGCTCATATAAACAGCATCCGCTAACACATGCATGCAACCGAGAAAATGAAGGGTTTGTCTACTAATCCCCGCTCTGCTGCATCACAGACTAACACGGGCCTTTGTAGTGGTTTTGGTGCAGTGGGGTAACCTGTGGGGATGTGATGCTGCACAGGCTTGAAATGTATTTAGTAGAATTCAGCAAACAAAGACCCTGCTTTAGTACAATCAGCAAAACAATTCAAGGATTAGGTATCTAGAAATAAGAACATATCTCTGTGTTTCCTCTATGTAATGCTAAGAAAATTATATTGTGAGGCTGAAAATGATAAATATGTTTATAAAATTCCCATCTTGGACTTCAGTAGTAAATATATCCTATTTTTAAGGTATCTTGTTTCCACAGCTGGAAAAAAAACTCAGTTTGACTTAGTTTGACTTAGTTGGATGAATGGATGGATCTTATGGATGGAAACAGATTGTTTTTTCTTCATACATTTTGATGCTACTTACATCAAAGTTACTGCTGCCATGACTTAATAGACTACACTGTTAAAAAGTCCAATTTTACAGCACAAATAAACATATTTACAGCCGGCTAAAAACAACTGTTGTGGTCTCTGGAGCTAAGTGACCTCTTCACGACAACTCAGCAGGGAGTGGAATTATTTATAACTCACTCATTTAAATTGTATTAGGTCTGAAATTTTGTATTATTGGGAGCTTGCCCTCTTTGACTGACAAGTGGATGGCAACAGATGTGGCTGTAGGTACTAGCTATCAGCATGGCTAATCCCTAAACTGGACCACTGAACTATGTTTGTCCTGAATTGTGTAATTTGGTGTTAAATAGAATCACATCATCAGCAATTGATGACAGTTTATGCTCAGTCTGTCATTTCTAAAGCATTTACAGTACAATTATCTTATAAATGTTTCAGTTACTGCGTGGTTAATTGTGTAACAGTTACTACTAATTAACACTAACTGAAGACAACTGGAGGCTTTCTAATAATGATAGCTGGTGTTAGTTGCTAACACAAGGACATTTATTTGGACGTTCCCTACAGCAGCACTCATTAACAGGTGTCTGTTATCTGTCAGTGTGGTGCACCCATACAGTCTATGACTGCTTGCTAAACAAGCTAGCTAGCTATAAGCTAGTTATCTGCTTTCTGTTCTGTTGTAAAAGAGTCATATATATTTATGGTCACCTCTGGCTTAAAAGTACTGATAAGAAGGCAAGCGGAAATGCTGAATTGAAGCCTCAAGACTTCAGAACTCTATTGTTGGTATCACACTGGCTATATCTAACTTTGATATGTAGTCCTAAAACCCTGACAGTTAGTTCTTTACCCCCAGTTCCCTACTCTCAAAAGAGAGGAGGGTTGTTACGTTGTTTTTTGTGTGTAGATGCTTTAATTAAATATTGTGTGGGGCTGAAGCATTGTCACGTTTGTTTGTTTTTTTATAATTTTTTATTTTTCCATTGACATTCAGAAACAGACATTCACAGCATTTACATCACATGAGAATACTTCTTGCATCTGTTGTCTGCCCTTATTGCCAAAATAGTATTTTAGTTTATATCCAGGTTATAAGAAGAGAGAAAAACTTACAGCCATAGCAACAGTTACATTGTCACGTTTGGTTATACATCATTAAATGCATCCGAAAACAACAATAAAGATTTTAAAGGTTTTTATGTCTTGGACAAGGTGTGTGCTAAGAGGCAGTTTAATGACACTAGGGTAGTTGTCAAGGACTTTCAGTGTCATCGTGGTGATTAGCTCAGTGGTGGTGAAGTTTTTCTGTAATTACACCTGGAACTGAAATGTTATGTGTATCTGGATGAAGACCTCTGGTTTTTGTATCTTTGCCCAGAGATCTGGTAATTTATAGGTTAAGGTTTTTGTGGGAATTAAAATCGAGTCATTTTAACCTTTAAGCTGAGTTTGAAGCCTGAAACTAACATTACGGATATGAATAATGCTGTTTTAACTAAATCCCTAATTTTACTGAATCTAATCAGAGGTTTTAGTAAGTATGTCCCTGACATCACTCCCACCAGTCATAACCACAGATACAGTATGTGTAATTCAGTGTGCAATACCAGTCCAAATAACATTTTCAGATATCTCAAACTTCCTTATGACACATCAGTATGTGAACAATGTAATGGGAATGTCATGGGAATTCCCATCGAATACTGGGTCATAAAGGCAGGGAGGAAGAGGGCAGACAGAAATGATGGAAGTTGCTTGCCACTATATAAATCTAGCTTATCAAAGAATAAGTGGCAAACAGAAGGTTCAGTATTGTAGAAATCTACACTTGAAGACGTGCTACAAGGTCTGAGTAAAGGATCAGCCACTGTCAAATGATGTAGCTGATTCTATTCTATGGCAGCCAGGATAGCTTCCCCCCCCCCCGTGCACACAAACACAAGATGTATCCTTAAACTGCAAATTAGTTTGACATTAAATAAAAATAAAAACAAAATCGTAAAATTTCACTCACCAAAACAGAAGTGCGGACTACTTGGATGATTTGTGAGTACAATTTAACTGCAAAGAGACCGCATCCCACATTAATCAAAACCAGACTTACAAACAAACATATATCAACAAGCTGCTCTATATACAAATTTAACAGTCAAACACATGCTTAGATAGATATCGAACATGGACTGTATGGATCTACTTGGACCATCATGTGCAAAACAAACATAATATATTATTCAGTAAAACAACAGAGAAAAAAAAACAGAGACAACAACCTCATCTGTAAACTGTTAACAGAGATCATAAATCTGCTGGTTAAAAGAAAGAATGCAGCCAGTGCTACAGAACCCCCCCCCACACACACACACACACACACTAAAAATTCATATTTGGAGGACTATTGTTCCAGACTAAACACCCATAATTCATCTTTTTTGATCAAAGATAAGGGGATCATTATATTTGGTAATTAAAATTACCCCAAAAGAAAGAGCACAGCTGCCGGAGCACAGATGTGGTGGTTTTTAAGGCTAATTTGGGGGATGTGTTACCTCATTTTAAAAAGTCTGTTTATCCTGCACCCAAAGCATCGTCTACATGTTTCGTCCTTCAGATAACGTCCCTCTATCTTTAAAGGCCTACTGTGAAATGTGGGATTCCCACGCCACACATGTTTTGACTCCCCAAACTCAACAATAAGACAGTTTCTCACAAACTGCCTCCGATTTTTGGAAACTAATGAAAGATGCTGAGCAGCTCTGATTAACCTTGGCAAAAAGAATTACTTAGAATTTTAATTTCCCATGAAAAGATCAGCTTCCCATCTCTTTCTTTTATCTATTGCCCTTGTTTACATCCCTTCACCTGCTATTTTTTGCCCCTCTGCCTCTATCTTCTGTAGCTTTGTATACCTTATTTGTCACTTTTCGCCTCTGCGTCTGTACATCTTCATCCCCGCTCTCCCAGTGCTGTAGGTGGAGCACAGAGAGTGGAAAATAAAGCCCTGGAAGCCACCAAAATGTCATGTTAATGTTTCATAAATCTTCCCCCATCTCAGGATAATTGCTGAGGGGAAACAGGCTGTGTGTCTGCACACACTCAACCCAACAGTTGTGGTTTGGCTGCAGCTTAATGTGGTGAATCTTTCATCATTTTGTCTGCTGTTGCACTACGGAGCACTGCAGGGTCCAAAATAAGGTTTTCTCTTGTTGCCGTTTAAGCGTCTGCCTCGAACCCCGTGACCTCTGCACCTCCCTTTGAACCCCGGGGTGAGGTGGTCAAGCATAAATGTCAAGGCTAATTCAAGGTCAAACAAACGCGACCTGATAATCATCTACTTCGTGTTGAGCTGCGTCAGGGCCTGGGTGCGTTTAACGAGGAGTCGGAGCATAGCGCCCCTCTCCCCCTCCTCCCTCCACTCTCCACCTCCTCCTCAGAGGCTTTTATTGTTCTTGTTTGTAAAATGTGAGGCTGAAGACGACCGGAAAAGTCCCATCGCTGCTCCGCAGGGTTCAGCTGCTGCACTGAAAGCAACAGGCAGACCCCGATCACGGAGAGGAAGTTTATTCTGCCTTTTTGGAGGTTTTTTGAGAGGTGTTTTTTCAAGTATCATGTTGGACATAAATTAGGAAATATGCCATAAAGGTTAGACTGGCCAGGAGCTCATCCAGAACTAAGTCGAAGGAAATCAGCCATCTTTGCACAGCGACTTTTACAGGGACAGCCCCACTAATTGGTCCTTTCAGCTTCAAATGACAGAAGTCATTATTCTTTTCAAACTGATAGACCAGCTGCTTTTATAATTTATCATTAGAGTTTACATTTCTCATGTAATCCCTTTCCTCCTCCCTGTTGACCGTTACTGTTACTGCGTCATAGATGACATTTCAGGCATAGCAAACAGATGATTGGTGCTTAGAACCCCGACGATGTGACCTGGCATAACCGGCTGTGGACGTACCGCAGCCCACAACCATCATGACTGGCCTGTTGAGTACTGTTGATTCCTCCCATATATTTTTCTAATCTAATCTTAATGACTAAAGCATCATGAATGTGTGTGAATGGTTGTCTGTTTCTCTGTGTTATAGCCGACCTGTTAGGTCAACTGTCCAGGGTGTACCCCGCCTCTCGCCCTACGGTAGCTGGGATAGGCTCCAGTCCCCCCACAACCCTGACAAGGATAAGCAGAAAAGAATGAATTCATGGATTATGACTACACTAAATGTTTAAGTCAAAGGACCACAACTACAACTGAATGAATCATTATCTTATTTTATACATTTAAACGTGATCAATAAAACCCTGTTGAAGGCTTGTATTGAAAGAAATCTGAGGTTAAACATGACCAGACTTTGAGAAAAAGAGGAAAAACAAGAGATACTCTTGGAGTTATTTGATTTATAGGCCAATATATGTGCTTCCAAAGAGCGCTTTAAATGGAAAAAACAACTCAAGTACTGCCTTCAAGTCAGATTTACAATATCCAGAGGTGGACTGACACCTTCATGTCTGAACAGGCTGAAGCTCCAGCAGCACCTGTACAGTCACGTCCAAACGTTTCACACACTTTCCTGCTTCACTTTCTTTATTTAGATGATTTTTTTACATGTTTCTATGACAGTGAAGCGCAGCCATCAGGAATTCATAAGGTTCAAAGAACTTTATTGGAAAACACATCAAATGTGAGTCTTCTTGCAGCTGGATATCAGCTTCTGAGCCAAATACTGATTGATGTAGGTCCATTCCTGCATTGTCAGAGCTCCAAGCTGTTAACAGTTTGTGCACTTCTGCTTTGTAAGGAGTGGCAACACTAAAAAAAATTTAAAAATTAAAGACAAACTTCTTCTAATGATCCAGGAGCAATTTAGAGGCAATGTGTGCAATTTCCAGTGTTTGGAGCACAATGCAAAAGTGAATCTGTGGCCAGTCCTTAAAAGCAGAAGCTCACAAACTGTGATCAGCCTACAGGAGTGAATCTCCAACAATCAGGATACAAGCTGATATCCAGCTGCAAGAAGAAGATCCACACCGTAAATACTTACTCTTTGCATAGATTTGATTTATTTGCCAGTAAAAGTCTTATGAAATGGCTACGATTGTTCTTCACTATATAATAAAACATGTCAAAAAAATCCAAACAAAAACTGAAGTGGGAAAAAGTACAAAGCACAAAAACTGTGTCACTGCCCAAACATTTGGTTTGATTGTAGTAGAAAGAGTACCTTTATTGTTTGGACTTGTGGTTTCATCATAAAACATATTACAGACAACATTTTTTAAACAGGATAGTAAAAAAGAAAACATAAAAAAAAAAAACAGTCATACGCATCCAGCAATGAGGCAACATGAAAGGACAAGTCGAGCATGTGGTCATGTGGTTTGGAGCTAAATCATTGTCCCTGAAAATAGAGCTCAACAGTGACCACCTGCTGTTTAATGGTTGTGGTTTCCAATTCATTTTCTTCGCTGGCATTTCAGAAAATCCTTGTTTGAAGACTTTTAATCCACACAGTCGATTAGCTATGAAGTGAATCATGACCATAAAAATGTTTGTTTTGGATTGAAAAAGCAGGAAAACAAAAAAAAGGAAAAGCTGCCAGACTGTGTACATAATTACTTTTAACAGTCAGTGAACTACTCTTCCCATAAGGCACTGCAAATCTCAGCGTCATTCCTGACCGCAGTCGCTGCTTTCAGGGTTTCTGAAGGTTTAAGCTCACCAGTGCTCACAGGTTTGGACATTCCAATGGTAACCACAAACTTCACCAGTCAAATGTCACTGTCTCACTCAAGGATTGTGGGTAAAGTAGTTCTTTTCCACAATATTGTGGAATTTGTTAAACCAACATTAGTACCAGGGTGAATCTGGGATCAAACCAATCCCAGTATCATTCACAGAGTGCACTGCAATTTAAACATAAATTTTAAGAAAAATACTTTTAGCATCTAGAGTTGTGTTGTCTGCACATGTATTCAACCCATTTTTACCCCTCAGCTGTAAAAAGCTGAGGGTTATTTTCATCAGGCAGGTGGTGTGGACACCCAACTTTGTCAACTCAAGAACAAGGCGACGTAGTTTTCAGATTGGTACCATAAACGCATTTATTAAAAATCTCAGACAAGTTCAAATCTCAGGGAAAATCTTGTGAATGCGATAAGAAGGAAGAAGGAAGTCATCTAGAATTTTCATATTTATGCCAGAGGGTAGAGCTGGGCGATATAAGATTTTTTCATATCACGATATGTTTTTTTCATTTCTGGCGATAACGATATATATCACGATATAAGCCAAATAACTATATTTGTAAGATTTAAATGTGCCGTTGCTCACAAGTAAAATGTGAAATAATTAGCAGCTTGTTTTAATTAAAATATTTATTTCCCATAATAAGTTCAACAGGGCAGATGTACTTAAGGAACATGAGACTTCAGTTTCAGATAAATGAAGGCAAATATTGCAAACTACACAAAAGGCAGCCGCTAAAGCGTTTAAGTTTCAAAATAGAACAAACAAAACACACCACTAAATTGTCAATTCCACTTAGAAACAAAATATTAATTCTAAAAATAAATCTTAGTTTGTTTTACAGAAGAACAGACAAAATTGACTAACTTTTGTCAATATCAAATAAACTGAGAACTAAAAGGAAATTCTCGATCTCTCCTTGTTGTATAGCTTAGCTTTTCAAACAGTTTTAACAGTTACTTTAGTCTGACAAAAGCCGAATGACGAATTAGCGCTTTCAGTCAGAGATTGAGCATGCACCGCTTTATTGTATTTCCAGACTTGCTTTCGGCACAATTTACAGTGCGCGCTACTCTGTTTTTTGTCAGACTTGAAATAGCCGAAATACCTTCACACTACCAAACTTCTGTGGCCCTTCCGTTCGACAAGCTCTCCGGCATTGGAACCATCATCTGTTTTTTCTTCGGTAACCTTCGCTCACGCTCTCGGTTGATTTTTCTCTAGTCGGCAAACTCACTTCCTTCATTACCCGGGCTGCACGGCTGCAAAAACAAATACACATGTGCGCCTTGGCACTTGTGCTGTGCGTAACAAGTCACGTGACGTGACTCTGCGGCTGTGATTGGTTCGGCTCTGCGCTACTTAATTTGGATTGGCTGTTCTTTTTTTTTTTTTTTTTAAGAGGACAAGAGAGATGAAGCCTATCGCAATAGTTTAATTTTTCTATCGAGAAAAAGTTATTTCGCAATACATATCGTTATCGTTTTAACGCCCAGCTCTACCAGAGGGGCGTCTAATAGGAGGCTGAGAGGTGGTATATTTAGCCCTGCCTAACCCCTGTCTTTCAAAAAGTGTCTTTCAAATGCAACCTATTCAGCTGGATGGCTGATTGTAGTGTTCTTAACTAATTCAAAATGAATAATCGCAGAGTTCAGTTTAGTGTATCTGGGTGGACTCAGTCTCAGTCACGCTGACCAGAATTTTCCAGAGAAATTTAAAGAGGTTACTCCCAGAAGGGCTGTACACCAAATCATCAAGCGATTAAAGTCACATTATTCAGGAAAGACACTGGAAACTACTACTCCATACCTCCGGAGGAGAAGCAGATTTGCTTTTACACAGAAGCTTCTGAGTTACATTGATTGTGCAGACTCAGCACAGAGCGTCAGGCAACCACATTTAGAGTGGTATGAATCCTGTAAAATGCACTCTGAGTCATTCATATCAGTGAAAGTATTCAGTTTGGTTTTGGACTATTGGAAAGCAGGCAGATTATTGTTTTTTCCACACTATCTGCCACTTTGCTCACCTGCTTCTACCTCCTCACTCTCTCTGTGCATTCAATGAGAAAATAACACTTAATCTGCTGTGACAAATAAACAGAGCATTTGTGGCATTAGGTTTTTTATGAGAAGAGGTTTGTGTGTGACAGATTAGTGACACAGATTAGTGATGTAAAGGCAGCAGAAGTCATCCATGAAGTGAATCCAACAGTGAAGCAGAAACTCCTCAAAAAGGTTTTTAACACCATCCATCCGTCCACTCTGACTCGATTTCAGGTCGAGTGTTTCAAATCTGCACCACTGGTTGGTGCCATGTGATGCCTCTGTGAGTGCGCTGCATCATCATGACTCAAAAGCACTTAAACCTGTATGTATATATATATATCAAATACTGTGTTATGGGGGTTATTATACTGGTGGATACTTAGTGTGCGCGTCTTGCTTACAAATACCAGAATCCAGGCCATCAGTTTACCATCCCTCACTCTTGTTTTGCTTTAAATAAGCTGCAGGAAACTTGTTAAAGCGGCTGCTCCCTCAGTGTTTTGCTGACATTCCTGTAAGGAGTACCTGGAGGTTGCTTCAGGTCAGGTAAGGCCACTTTGTCTCCATTCAGCCAGGCGATAAAGGCCACCATGTAAAAGGAGAAAGGCTATCAGATAGTTGGGGCCAGCCACCGTGGCAGAAATCAAGAGTTTCTGAAAGGCTCCGTCTCGGAGCTCTCGGCCTCAGCGTGAGAGAAACCCTCACGTCTTGATGGCCAGAGATGGTTTTTAAAAAGACGCCAGATTACAGCGTCTTATAGGTCGCAGTCGCCCGGAGGTACACTCGTTTTTCCTTCCCTGTTTGTCTCGCTTTCAATCGCTTGCAGCCACTCTTTCCGAGCCACGCTGAGCCCTTCCATGCACAAGCTTGTCAGCCCTTCAATAGCTTTTGTCTCAAACAAGATAGGATGCCTTTGACTCCTTCCACCTGTCACTGTAAGAGAAAAACTTTAGGATCTTAAAAAAGGAGGCCGAGGTCATTCCAGTTCAGAAAGTCCTGATGTACATGCTGCAATTTGCATAGCCTTTCATTCACATTCTCAGGCTGAAATCTCACTGTGCTCGTGGTGATCTATTGTAAAGCCATCTCCAACTTAAAACGACTCCCCGTACAAAGCTGCCTTTTGAGCACAGCTTCCCTAATGAGTGATGGCATAAAAGAACGGAGGCATCACTTTATTTGAAACGCTTTGATATTTCAAAGCCCGTACATCAGTAATCCTCCTCTCTCAACAGCAACAACGGGGAGAAAAATGGCTCTCACAAAAAATAAGCAAGCAAAGTGCTCCGCATTGGGGCTCGGCATAATACCGGAGTTTGATCTGCAAAGTTTTCCCAGGTGCTCCAGAGATGAGCCAGGTACAAAGGTGACGTGAGCTTCAAAGACAGGTGGCAGGAGCAGCAGTTAAAATGTTCCACCATCAGGATTTTTTTTAATGGGTGGCATCAAGATCCAGCACCTACTTGTCTATGTAGTGTTCTAGTGTTGACCACCCTGATGGACAACCAACTCTGACAATCCAAGAGACCGTCAAAAATTCAAGTCTTAAAAATTTTTAAGTTCAAACCATTGCTTCTAACTGTTTATTGGATTTATTAAATCTCAATGACAGGATGCAAGAAAGTTTTTTTCAGTTTTTTCAAGAAATGAGCCCTCAAGTTTAGAGTTCAGTCCAGTCTGAGAAATGTAAACGATCTTCCTAGAGTCTTGAATTGTGGATTGTGGAAGTGCTCCATCATTTAAATGAAGATGTAGAAGTCTGGTTTCATACAGAGCGTGCTGTGCTGAGTTAATTGTTCTGGTCCATTTTACAGGACCTACAAAACCAACTCCTGGTATGTTCATCAATACAAAGCATCCACATATACAGAAAGTCCTCCTGACCAGCGTGGTTCTGCATTATGAAAGGTTCTAGCAGGTTCTGACGTAACAACTGTTTCAGAGTAAATGTAACTCAGTAACCATGTTCTGCACAGGTGTAAGGAAAAGAAGGGAGCTGCTGATTAATGGTTTCAACTTGGCTGCTGAGTGTTTTCTTACTTTCTGATCTGTTTTTAAGACCAACTACTTGAATAATTTGGAACATCCATCCATTTTCTTCCCCTTATCCAGAGTCAGGTCGGGGTGGTACAAGGTTATTCACGGTATTCCAAGCGTCCTTTTCTTCAGCAGGATTTCCCAGTCCCTCCTCCTGAGGCATTCCCACACCAGATGAGATACATGATCCCTCCAGTGACTTCTGGGTCTATCTAGGGTCTGCTTCCAGGTGGTACATCTCCATCAGTCGAAGATGACTTTGGATAGGGTTGGTCTAATTTCCCTTGCTGTGGCTGTTTCTCTTGTTGTTACTGAGGTCTTGTTGAGTCTTTCCTCCTGCCTGGCATAAGTCGTGTAGGTTTGGCTGCTGACACAAACACTGTAGACGATCATCTTAGTCTTTGTTGTTTGTTCAGTTTTCACCCGACTGGTTTTAGTGAGGCTTTGTTACAGCCTTGCCTCTGATACATTTGAGGGCGATGTTGTGAGGCAAGTGAATTGATCAACAGCCTCCAGTGATGACTGGGAGTGCCTTTGCATCCCACCCCATCACACTTGGGTTTTATTTTTTCAGACTGATGCTCAGACCTGTACAAAGGTGACCCGAAAATAAGAACAACAAAGCTCAAGAGGCCCACTACAGCACAAATGTTGAAGAAGTAGGTTTTACTGAAATGAAACCATGAAACATATCTCTGCTCTTCAAGAAAAATTGCAGCTTGTTAACGTCTTCTTATCCACCAGGTCTTGGGCAACCCATCTAGGGTAAGGGTTTGGTTAATGTCCTCACTTTTGGTCAAATTTAGTTTCTTTTATCATGAAAACTCTTTTAGAACTTTACTTTTGCTCATTTCACATGTGGCTAAATCAAAACCATAAGCCTAGCTCAGATGAAGATTAGTTCCGCAAACCTTTTTGCGGACCTGAAGTTTTTCCCACCACCAAAACAAAAGTCCAGTCGGCATTCTCTGCTAGCCATCAACCTTCCCTGGCAGGATCCAGCTGCAGGATCCCAAATGACCCCAACCCACTGTTTTACTGCACATTTTCATGCATTTACATTTTAGCCGCTTGGCTGATGTTTTTACAGCAGCGGCGTGGGCTTCCCATTCCCAGATTAGAGCCTTTAATGGCAGCAGCGTCGGGGTCACACTCTCAGCATCCTGACAATGGATTCAGACTA